>NC_091832.1:19918013-20221043 GCF_037783145.1 Equus przewalskii | reverse complement strand
AAAGCCCTGTTGTTGCCAGGGGATGTGTTTGGGGAGCTACCAGCATAGAAGATCACCATGGAGGAGAGACCCACTGAGCCAGACCTTGAAGGGTAAGTAGAAGAACAACCTGCACAAAGGCCCAGAGGGAGGCATCTGGACAGTCAAGGGAGCTGCTCAGTCCTCCCTGCTGCCCTCTGGTGCCAAGCTCAAGGGGAAATGGCCTCAAGTTTGGACGGCCAACTCATGGCAGTCCCAGCTCCCAGTCCTGCTCTCCCAGTCACAAACACCGAGACGTGATCATTAGGTGATTACACTCTTAAGGCCGAAATTGTTTTATTTGTTTCCCTGCCAGCTTTCATGAGGCCATCAGTCATTCTCCACACAGATAACATTTCTTATGTACATTGACAGAATAAATTACATGGTTCTCATCCGGCAAATCAACATTACAGGCGAACATTATCTTTTGCAAAACGCTGCCTGGGCACATCATAAATCCTAACCAGGTTTATTACATCTGTCTTGTCATAGATTCATTTTATTGAGAAGTGGGTTTTTTTTCCAGATTAATAATCACATTAATAGACGAGATTCTTTTTAGAGGATTGTTTTCTTGGAGAAACCAAAGGAAGAATTTCACAGCTGCAGAGCCTTACCACACTGGGGCTGCAAGGCTGTCCTTGTCACACTGGCAAGGTCCTCCAGGGATGGGAACTCGGAGCTGCTGACTCACCTGGGGACTTTGGACCAACCATGATTCCTTCCTCACCTCTGATTTCACAGCTTTCTCCAGAGGGCAAATCCAGAAGCTTCCAAGATGGTGTCAAAGATGTATTGTTATATTAAACCAATCAAATGAATATTTAATGAGTAACTAGGATGTGTGCAACTGACAAACAGGGGAGAGAAGGCTACCCACGTGGAACAATGAGAGAACAACTCAGAACAAAGTCCCAAGGGTCAAGCTCCCTGCCTGGCTGCCCTCCCTCCCAGGAAGGGTGACTTGTTGGCTCTGGACCTCTTTCTCCTCTTCTGTTAAGTGAGAGGATTGGTCTAGATCAGGGACTGGAAACTATGATCCACAGGCAGATGCAGCCCATCACCCGTTTAGTAAATGAAGCCCACACCCATTCGTTTGTGGATTGATTATGGCTGATCTCCCTTCCCGCTACAATAGAGACCAAACGGAATTCGAAGCCTAAAATATTGATTATCTGACCCTTTGCAGAAAAAGTTAACTGACCTCTGCTCTAGATAAACTCTAGGTGGACAGTTTGAGGGTCAAGCTGCAGGATCCGTACAGAAGTGCTCATCAGAACATTGGCTTGAGCCCACCATGCTAAGTGCTCTCCATGCATCATCTCATTTCATTCTCCAGGACAAGGTTTTATTCCACAGGTGAGGAAACTGAGGCTTCCAGTGGTCCAAGACTTTCCTGAAATTCCCAGAGGCTCAGGCAAGCTGGGAACTCAGGCCCATCTGGTGCTGAAACCCTTCCCCCACCCCTCCAGTGAGCATGATGCCCGGGAATCGTGGAGATGTTAGTCAGTGAGGGCAGGCAAAACTTCTTAGAGGACCTCAAATTTGGCACATGGGATTTCGATGAGTGGAGAGAAAGGAGAGGAACTCCAGCAGGGGGAACTCAGGAGAAGAGGAGGGAATGGTTTTGCATCACAGGGCTGGGTTCTCTCATACGGGTGAGAGAATGACCTTCCGCCACTGTCCCAGGTGGGCATCACCTCACTCGAGCCTTCAGCCCCACTTTAAGGTGGGCACTCCACTGGCCCCCACTCAACGGGTAAAGTCAGGCCCAGGGCAGGTGCTTGCCCAGGTCACACATGGGGGAGTGGTATCCCCTCTTCGCTCACATGTTATGGGTGAGTTCTTGTCACAGCATCAAGCTGTCTCACCTGGGCTGAGGGAGAGAGCTGGACACCTTGGTATTTAAAGTGGGATCACTCCAGCCAAGGGGCAGGAGGCATCAGGGTGGCAGAGCCCAAGGGGGAGGGAAAACTTAGGGACAAACTGGAGGCTATCAAAGTGGCTGACCATGCCCTCCTGGGGACCATGTCAACCTTCTTCTCCACTCACATCAGAGAATTTGCATCCACATAATGATCAAAAAGTCCCCACACACTTGGCGGCAGTTACCTCTCTGAGTCATGGCCACTCCTCTCCCCCTCCAACACCCTGCTCCAGCCACACCTTCCCCTGCCTCCACCCCGTCCCAGGCCCCCCTTGCGGCACAACCCCAGGAGATACTGTTCACGTTGCTGCTTTAACGAATGCTGTCCACGGACTTAGGCAGCTGGGCAACTCTGTGTCTCTGGGTCTCTGCACATGCTGTTCCCTCAGCCTGGAATGCTCTTCCAGATAAGATCTCCACAGGCTGGATCCCTCAGCTCCTTCAGGTTTTTGCTCACAAGTCTATTCTCAATATAGCCTTCTCAACATTGTCTGAAAAATTACATCATTCACATCGCACCCTCCCTTCCCACCTCTACTGACTTATTTTTCTCTATATCATTTACTCCCATCTGTCTTGTTGTTTATTGTCTACCAATGCTCCCCCGCACCAACTAAAACATAAACTCCATGAGGGCAGGATTTTTGTCTGTTCTATTCCTTGCTCCATCTCTAATAACTAGAATAAAGCCTAGCACACAGTAGGCATTCAATTTACAATTGTTGGCTAAAGTTTAACACATTTTAATACTGTCCCACAACTTACTAGACTTGGTTATTTGGACAAGGTATTTAATTTCTCTAGTACTCAGTTTCCTCCTCTGTAAAATTGGGGTGAAAATAGTACCTTCTTCATTGGATGTTATTAGAAATAATTGAAAAACGAAAGAAAAGAAAAGAAATGTAACATGCCTGGCACAGGAGCCTAGCACCGAGCCTCACACACTGCAGGTGCTGGGGAAACATGTCTCTTCTTTTCGAGTACAATCACTGAAAGCAAATGCACCTGCACCGTGAGACCAAGGCCAAGACTGCGTCTACCAGGCTCTGATGTCAGACCCCGGTGAGAAAGTCAGCTTCACTACTTACTAACAATGTGACTTAGGAAGGTCCTTCATCCCTTGTGCCTCAGTTTGCTCACCTGTAAACTGGGTTATAACAAAACCAGCTTCTTAGAGTGGTTTTGGACATGGAATGAGGTAAAGCATGAGAGTTGCTTGGCACAAGACCTGGCTCGTATGATCTCAGTAAACGTGAATCATGACGATGACGACGACGATGATGATGATGATGATGACAAGAATCCCTAAGGAGGCTGTCTGGGAAGGAGGTGCTGGCCCAGCCTTAGAATCTTCTGGTCTTTTGCCTCTTGGCAGGGAGTCAGTTCCTGACAGATCAGACCTGAGCAGGTTAATGTGCAACAGTCTCTCCCCTTGTCTCCTTTTTTAGCTCAAAAATCTGTCCTATTACCTCTCATTATCCACTTCATCAGTCTCAAACCGTTGGCTAATTGCACTCCTCAGCACCCCCTCCCTCCACGCCTCTCCAACAAGCTTGGTAACACACAGCTGCTCCTTCTTTAGGCCCCCACTGGGAAGCTGTAAACAAAATATACCAGGCAATACCCCAGATGCCCTCTCCAGGCTCCCTTCCCCTCACTGGTGCCCTGATCCTCTCCCACATGCCCACCCCCAGGAAAATGGCCGCAGGAGAGCCAAGGCTGCAAGAGGGATGAGGGAAACTGGGTGTCAGTAAGATTTCATCGTTTTCTCTGGCTTTTATGTCTGCAAGATTCTAACTCCTAACTGGTTGTTATCTTTGAGAAAGGAAAATACATGAGGTGAGCCTGACATTCACCCCAGCTTTCTGCCACTGGGTACTTTCCAAACCTTGGCACAGAAAGGGGAGCCCAAAGAGAGAGAAGAAGTCTTGCTGGATGGAAGAAACAGAGACTGGAGTGTGAAGCAATGGGGGCAGCTGGAATTTATGGGGCACGTTACAGGAGACTTGGAAGATGCACAGAGAAAGAGTACCAGGAATTCACAGGAGTTCCCTTGAGTCTTTGACTGGATACTGAGCCATGTGTGTATAGAGTGAGACTTTGTGCTGCCCGGCAGAGAAGAGCTCCTGGTGTGCTGTGAGATAAACAGAGATTTGGGAGGTCACACTGTGCTGGAAGACAGCGGAGCTTGACCAGCCAGACAGGAGAGATCTTGTTGAACACCCCAGACATTCAGCAGAGACTTAAGGAAGGCCACACTAAGGACTAGTCTACACCCATCCTATCAAAGCCTAAAACCAAGCATATTCATTGGTACATTAACTGCCTCTCAGAGCAAAAACACAACACTCTTTAAAGGAAAGCACAAAAATCCAGATCTTGAGCCAGCCCTGATGGTCCAGTGGTTAAAGTTCAGAGCTCCCATCGCTTCAGTGGCCTGGGTTCATTTCTCGGTTGCGGAACCACACCACCCATCTGTCAGTAGCCATGCTGTGGTGGCAGCTCACATAGAAGAACTGAAGGACTTACAACTAGGATATACAACCATGTACTTGGGCTTTGTGGAAAGGAAAAAATGAAGAAAATTGGCAACAGATGTTAGTTCAGGGCAAATCTTTCCTTGCAAAAAAAAAGAAAAAATCCAGATCTCAACAATACACCATCCACAATGTGCAGTATATAATTTTTAAAATGCAGGAAAATGTAAGCTATAACCTGGAGAAAAATGTATCAGTAGAAACAGACCTAGAGATGACACAGTCGATGGAATTAGCAGAGAAGGACTTTAAAACAGTCATTATAAATACACTTAATAATTTAAAGGAGAGTATGTATTTAATGAGTGAACCAATGGGGAATCTCAACAGAAAAACAGAAACTATAAAAGCAACAAAATAGAAATTGTAGAACTGAAAAATGCAATATCTGGAATGAAAAAATAACTAGATGAGTTTAGCAATAGATTGAAAACTAAAAGAAGAGCTAAGTGAATTTGAAAACAGGGCACTTGAACCACAAAAACTGAAATACGCAGAGGAAAAAGAGTGGGAAAATAGAACAGAATTTTAGTGGCCTGTGGAACAATAACGAGAGTGTGACACAAATGGAATTGGAGCCCAAGAAAGAAAAGAGAGAGATTAGGTCTGAAAAAAGTTTTTGAAAAAATAATTACCATAAAGAGATTGAGAAGACAAGCCACAGACTGGGAGAAAATATTTGCAAAAGACATATCTGATAAAGGGTTCTTATCCAAATATACAAAAAAAAAAACCTCTTAAAACTCAACAATAAGAAAACAAACAACTCAATTTAAAATGGGCAAAATATCTCAATAGACACAACACCAAAGATGATATACAGATGGTAAATAAGCATTTGAAGAGATGCTCAAGATAATCCATCACCCTAATATTCTGTATTCAGAAAAAAAATCCTTCAAAATGAAGGTAAAATAGAGACATTTTGGAATAAACCAAAGCTGAGAGAATGGCTCACCAGCAGATCTGCACTACAAGAAATGCTAAAGAAAGTTATTCAGGCTGAAGAGGAATGGTACCAGATGGAAGCTGAGATCCTCACCAAGGAGTAAAGAGCACCAGAAATGATAATATATGTGAGTCAATGTGAAAGAATTTTTTCTCAATTCTTAATTTCTTTAAAGGATAAATGACTCTTTTAAGAGAAAATAATAATCCTGCACTGTGAGAGTTAACAAACATGAAAATAAGAAAAATGTCAAAAAAAATAGAACAAAGGAGGGAGGAATTGGACATCTACTGTTGCAAGAGTCTTACATTGTATGTGAAGTGGGATAATAATAATTTAAGGGAGACTTTGATCATTTAAGAATACATATTGCATTTCCTAGAACAACCATTTAAAAAGAGATATAGGTAAAAAACTAGTAGATGAAATAAAATAGAAGGCTCAAAATTCTCAAGAACCAAAGAAAGCAGGAAAGGAGGGAAGAAAATGAGAAGATAACACAAGGGAAAAATAGACATTGAATAACAAAATGGTACTTTTCAATCCAACCAAATCAATAATTACACTAAATGTAAATGGACTAAACACTCCAATTAAAAGGCAGAAATTTTCTCACAATAATAAAGCCAGACCCAACTATATCCTTTTTTAAGACACACACTTTAAGTATAAAAACACAGAGAGGTTAAAAGTAAAAAGATGGAAAAAAGATACACTATGGAAACACTAAATCAGAGAAAGCTGAAGTGGGTATATTAATATCAGACTAAATAGATTCAAGAGAAGGAATTCTACTAGAGGTAAGGAGGGCCCTTTCACATGATAAAAGAATCAAATAATCAAGAAGACAGAACAGAGGCCGGCCCTGTGGCCTAGTGGTTAAGTTCAGCGTGCTCTACTTGGGTGGCTCGAATTGGGTTCCCAGGCACGGACCTACACACCTACACTCGGCAGCAGCCATGCTGTGGCAGTGACCCACATACAAAATAGAGGAAGATTGGCACAGATGTTAGCTCCGGGCTAATCTTCCTCAGGAAAAAAAAAAAAAGGGAAGACAGACCAATCCCAAATGTGTATGCATCTAATAAAAAAGCTTCAAAACACATGAAGTAGAAACTGACAGAACTAAAGATCTCTGTATTTCACTCTATAAATGATATCTCAATAAAAATAAAAATATATATTTGTAGAAATTTAAAAAAAGACAGAATCACTGGCACAGAAATAGGTTTGGGGCTCAAGGCCAAGACCTAAATCAGCAGCCAAGAAGTCTTGACACAGAGTCCTGGAGGATTGCGCCAGAGCTCTCAATCCATCCTGCCTGAAGCCAGGGAGGGGCACTGGCAGCTGGCTGAACATGGAGCCGAGAGTCAGAGGAGGGAGATAAGTAGTCATGGCTGTGAAGAAGAGAGGGACGAGAGCAGGGAACTGCTCAGCGCTTAACAGCCATGGACTAGTAGACAGAACATGAGAGGGAGCAAGAAAGAGACAGTCTAATGTCCCATCTCAGCACTTTTATTTTTCTCATAATACTTACTACAACTTGTAATCATTGCACTATCTGTGAGTTCCCTTGGTCGGCCTCTGTCCCTTCTCATGCCTGGAAATCCCATGAGGGCAGGGACCGTGTTTGCGTTTTTCACTGTCTTATCCTAAGCCCCGGGCACGGTGACTGACGTACAGGAAGACCCTTGATAAGTGGTCATGGGATAAATGAGTGAACAAATGAATGAATGGAGAAATGAAAGACAGGGAGGGATGGAGGGAAGCAGGGAAAGAAACAAAAAGGAGAGACAGACAGGAAAGATCAATGTCTTACTCCCCTAGAAGGGCGGTGTCGCAAAGAATGTGAAGTCAACATGCAAATCCTCGGGTCCCTTTTTCCATCCCAGAGTTTCCCAGGAACTGCTGTGACCCCTTACCAGGCTGCCCTGCTCCTGTTCCCGTCCTGCCACCAGAGGCCCTGACCTCAGCAAGACCCCGAAGACCGAGGATCTCAGTCAAAATCCACTGCAGCTTCCTCCAGGACATTCTCTCTGACTTCAGTGCATCTCGCACTAAATCAGACCTTTGTCTGCGGGAGCGCCGTCTCAGCTCTCCGAGGAAGGCATCAACATTGATCAAAGAGTCTCTCTCTAATTTGCTGGCCCCCCCACCTCAGCTCCACAATGGGCCATTTCCCAGACAATAGCCGTCATCACCGCCTTTGTGCAGGCCCAGGCATCCTGAAATTGAGTCTCCAATCTCCTCAAAGACAGGCACAGGAAGTGGAAAACCCAGGCCAGTCCCTGCGGCTCACTGGCGTTGACGCCCCAGCACACAGAGCATCTGCTCCGAGGGATGCAGAGGGGAGCAGAGGACCAGGGACGGCCTGGTGGGGAAGGCCTAACTCCCATGGTCCGCCGTCCAGCACAGGACCCGCAACTTCCTGGGGGCTGAGGGCCCCTAAAACCCCCTTCTCATGTCACTCATCCACTCACCGCAGGGTAGAGCCTCATCAGCTGCTGCCACCCCTGGAAAACCTGGGGATCCCGGAATCCCAGAGTCATGTTTACAGGAAAGCTCCCTTGCTGCTGGCAGAAGAAAGGATTGAGGGAGCTAGCAATTCTCAGAAAGGAAAGCAGACAATAGATGCTCCCACCACCCAGGAAAAAGCCACTGAAGGCAGCAAGCCATGCTGAGGTGGAGAGCTCTCCTTCCCATCCTCCACGGGGCAGCCTGCAGGCGCTTCTGATGCCTGCATCGCTTCTCCTGCTTAAAGCTCCGACCATTGATACACAGCTGTGCCAAACCTAATCCTAAAGATTTTGAGACAATCAGGGAAATTTGACTATGAAGTGGGTAAAGGACAACACAAAAGGTTTTTTGTTAATTTTGTAAGGAGTGATAATACTTGTTGTTATGTAAGAAAACACCTCTATTTTTTAGACGTGTATCCTGCAGGAGTGTGATGACACATATCTGAGATTGACTTTGAAATACTTTAGTACAGAAAAACAAAAAGTGTCATAAGGCAGAATCCAGGTTCAACATGAGATGCTGCAATTGATTAATGATGTCTGCCCTAGGCAGGGGAGATGCAGCAAGGGAGGGGAAGACAGGATACCAGCTACATATTTGCCATCCCAGCTGGCCCCTTGTTGGCCAGACAAATGTCTGCTTTGCCTTTCAGGCCTGCTTCAGTGAATACCTTAGTTATGTATTGATTAACTAGGAGTTAATATGCTCTTAAACAATTCAGTCTTGTTTATTTATTCTGTTTCTGCTCTAGCACAAGCCAAAAATAAGAACTCTCAGGGCCTTGGCCTAACAATTGCTGTTATTAATTGAGTTTTACATGAAAGTACTGATTTTGTATTTCAGACTCAACTAAGTGATTTCCCCTTTCCTTGTTTTCCAGCAGGAAGTGATATTAATAACTGGCATTTATTGGATGCCAACCACGTGCCAGGCACTGTGTCAAGCACTACACAGACATTGCCTCATTGATCATCACAACCACCCCACGTTACCCCCGTAGGTCAGGTTCGAGTTGAAATCATTTGCACAAGGTCATACAGAGGTTAAGTCATTGAGTCGGGCTTTCTGATGACAAAGGCAGCGCACAGATGTTACACTCTCCCACCTTCCACTGAACGCCTGGACAGGGCACTTGTAAATCTGTGAGCCACAGACAAGAGCCAGGACGTGGGGAATAGAAGACCAGAGAGGAACGAGGAGACCAAGTTCCAAAGGACAGCCACCTGCGAGCCGGTAACCTGGGGGACTCTGCCTGCTCTAAGCAAGAGAGAAAGAGGAAACACCATCTGGAGGGGCTTCCCCAGGCCCGGAGAGGAGCTCCTCCTGCTCCAGGGCACTCAGAGCAGCTGCTCAGAATCCACCAGGGAGGGGCTCCCTACTGAGGGTTCCAGGTGGCTGGGGCCACTTCCTTGAAAACCCAGCCCACTTTGGGGCCACCATTCTGTTCCTCAGCAAAATGATGGGTGAAAACTGGGGGATTCAATCAGTGAAATTGGGAATACAAATTTGGGGCTCTGTTAATCTAATTCCAATTGGGTGCAATTGTTAGTTGGGGATTTTCTTGTTTCATGATGAAAATTTGAATCAAAATTTCTGCATGAGTTTGATTATTTCTCTGAGACTGAAATTTGTGTCGGTAACTAAACATCTTACCTGATGTGCTGTGGAGGGATGTGTCACCAACACGCGATGCAAAAGTTCCGACGGAGGCATTGAACGTACGGCTCACGCAAAGAATCTGACATTCTCACTGAAATGAAATACTTAGAAAGAAGAAAGGGTTGCTATTCTATAATTCTGCATGGTTTTCTGCTTCTGATTTTTCCCCCTTAAAAAAGGAATCCAAGATTTTCCCAGGAGTCCATGAGAATTGCTTGTAACAATTTGAGGGTGGAGGTTAGTGAAAGTAACAGTAAAGAAACAGATCAGAAACTGCAGCTGGAACGCTGGGAATGAGCGTGAGCTCACCGGAATTGTCCAGTCTGAACCATCTCAGTGACTCCGTGTCCAGTGGCAACGTCGGGTGCAGCGTAGCTAACCCGCTGTATACCTGGCGTTTGCTTTGGTTCTGGTCTTTGATGTCCTTCGTTTGCTATGAGTCTCCTTTGGGGAACTGGGGAAATCCTAGACTACAGAAACAAACGGCTAAGACACTAGAGTTCATCCTACAGCTGTACTCAAGAGCCGAAAAAATGCCCTCAGTGCTCCCGAATTCTACAGCCTTCCAAATCAACCTTTCCTTTAAAATCTAGAGAGCGCTAGTCCTCACACTGCTTACCTGGAAGAGAGCCTCACCCTTGATCAGGTTTCTCTCCCCAAGGATCTCTGAAAACCCCTGAGGAATGCTTCCATGCCTCATGTCCCACAAAGCAGCCCTGGTTGTCACTTGACTGTCAGGCAGCTGTCTGACTTCTAGTTGGCTTGTTCCTTCGTTCCTGGGTTGCGTTTCTCTGGATTATTTCTGCTCTCCTCCATTCCCCCAGAGCACAGCTAAGACCAGATTATGACATTGTACATTTCGCTGCAGCCTTGGGTGGAGCAGAGGGAATTCTGTGCAGAGGGCCATCTCCCTCCCTGGACTCCAGCCGGATGCTGTGTTGCTGGGGCCACCAGCTCCCACTCCCCCACAGACTTGCTTTGTCTCTATCTTCCCTACACGCGTTCAGATGCTCACCTCCACTTGAGTCTCCTCTGGGCTCCTGCAAGCGGGGAAAAGAAAGACCTCCAGTCTCTGTTTTCCATGATCTGCAGACATGGAACTCAGCCCAAAGTGAAGACGTACCTATAACAACATGGTGAAGAGCAGTTTAACTCCCTACTGCCCCCAAAATTCCATTTCAGAAAAGAATGTTTTGCCTTACAGTTGCAAAACCAACACTCCCGTTAATGGATTTGTCTTAAATTAGGATCTGATCTTCCCTTGACGATATATACAAACCTCCCCCTGGTGAAACAAGAAGTCACTAGTTTTTTGGGGGGAAGGGGTTTTTTGAGGGAGATTAGCCCTGAGCTAACATCCACTGCCAATCTTCCTCTTTTTTTTTTTTTTGCTGAGGAAGATTGGCCCTGAGCTAACATCTGTGCCCTTCTACTCCTATTTTATATGTGGGACACCTGCCACAGCTTGGCTTGATGACCGGTGCGTAGGTCTGCACCCGGGGGGTCCAAACTGGCAAACCCCAGGCTGCTGAAGAAGAGTGCATGAACTTAACCGCTACACCACTGGGCTGACCCCAGGAAGTCACCAGTTTTTAAAATAGCACCTTTCCTGCCACTTCCATTCACCAGTCTTGGAGTTCTCTTTTATAATTTGGAGTTTATCTCCAAATACAGCAACTGGGAAGGACTTTGGTGCCTAACCACTTTCCTCTTTGTGGTTTGTCCTTTTATACTTATCGTCCCCAAGGGGGACACCCTTTATTTGTGCCCCTGTGCCTCAGCAATGGCTCTTTACTGACACTACCCTGCTGGGTCCAGGGTTCCTGGGGGAATCAACAGTTTTGGAGCAGGCTGGTGACGCCAACTAAAGAAAGAGCCTTCGAGGGCCACTGTAGGCAGCATCTGTGGTCTAAGGAGAAACAACAGAAGCAATGAAACTGTCTGCCTGTGACAAATGGTAGGACAGTGCAATACGGTTTGGTCCACGCAGAAAGGAGAGAGCCATGGCAGAACTCTTGACAGCACCCCATAGCCAGCCTCTTTTCAGCCCCTGCTTCTGTGATCGCATTGTGTTGTGCTCACAGGGGGCCTTGGCCTTGGTCTTCCTCCAGGGAGAAAAGCTTGAGTTTTCCTTTTTTAAAATATTTCCAACTCTGTGCCCTGATGTATCTTAATCTACACTTCTCAAACCAGGGCACTTGTTTCCCTTCCTCCAGGGATTTGTAACAGCGTGCTAGACGGTCTGTGAAGCCACACCGCACACATCGGCCTTATGTGGATTTAACTAAAAAGTGGCTGGGGAGGGAGGGTGGGTTCCACTTTGAATTTTTGAACTCTTGCATGTCTTTGTCACCAGGCAAAGTGGGCAGCCTCTTGATTTCCATTTCATCTAATTTCATGTGTTTTCTTGAAAGCTTGGAGGGTATTTTTTTTTAATTTTTTAATCAAAGTAATGCATGAACACAGTTTTAAAATCAAATCATACAAAAAACTTGACATGAAAAACCATAATGCCCTGCCTTGTGCCACCCTATCCCCGAGCCGGCTCCCCAGAGGGAGTGATTTATAACTCTTTATGACTCCTGCAGCTGTTTTTTCTACTAGCTCCCTCCATATTTCTAAATAATATGTTTAAACTGCTGTTTATTGATCCATAAATTTCAGACATTCTCTATTGATTTTGAATTAGGATGGATGTGGGTTTGGCTCTTTCATTCTCCCAATCTGCATTGTCCCTACAGCTATTTCACGACTTTTAGTTAAATAATTTGTATCGGAAAATAGACTCTCGCTGCTAGTTGGCCACTTAACATCCATTCTCTTTCCTCTTTTAACTGTATCTTGATTTCCATTTCCATTTGACTTCCCTACACAGAGGCCACTTTTCTGGGAAGCTGACCCCATCTCTGGCTACAGAAGTGGGCCCTGAGCGGCTGAACCCTACCCCCCAAGCTATAGTGATTGGTTCAAAAAAAGGCACGTAACCCAATATCAACCAATGAGAGGTTTTCTGGAGGAAACTGTGACAGAATTTCCTTATTTCTCTGCAGAAGCCCCTAGAGAAATGTCTTCTTCCTGATGAACAAGGAAGCATGAAACCATAGAAGGTGCTGGAAGCCACCTTGCGACCATGTGGAAAGCCTGTGTTACTTTGAATAGAAGCTGCAGAAGGCAAAAAGAAGAGATGGAGATTAAAGATTTTAGAGAGGCCTTGCATCAAGCCTCATCTAGAGCCTAAACTACCTTTAAAATTGTCAATCATGTGAGCAAAATCCTATAATTCCCTTTATGGTTGAAGCCACTCTGAGTTCTTAGTTACTTGTGAAGGAAAGACTCCGCATGAATATAAGGGCTTACGTCACTGTGATTACACAGCAAATTATTTATGATTTCACTGCACAGCTGAGCAGGGTATCATTACATACCCTTTCACGTACAGGCTTTTTGATGGTTTTTAAGAATTAATTATTATTTTCACTTGCACAATTTCCCATATGCATATCCTGAATTCTTTCCGCATCCTCATCTCCAACTTCCTCCTCCATCCGGCTGGCATCCTCTCAGCTGTCAGCCTGCACCTTCTATCAGTGCTCTTCTGAGTTGAATCCCCTGTTTCCTGGATCCCATGACTTCACCCCTTTTGGATCACTCAGGATTTGCTGGAACCTTTTGGAACCTTTTCTCAATGCTTTCCAGGAAAGAATTTCAAGCAGCCAAATTGTCTACAGTTGGGTGAAAATGGCTTAATTTTGCCTTCACACCAGACTGATAGCCTGACAGGGTGTAAAATTCCCAGTTGACGATTATATCGCATAAGATCTTGGATGCTATTGTTTGGTTGCTTTGTGGCATCCAACGTTGCTACTGAGAAGTCTGATGTCCACCTGATTCTAGTTCTTTGTGTATGATCTTTTTTTTCATTATTTTGATTTTTAGAAGCTTTTACAGGATCCCCTGATCCCAGGTCCTAAACCTCTCTATGGTGTGCCTCAGTGCGGGTCTTTTTTCTCTCATTGAGATGTGTCCCCTTTATGATGTGGGCCTTCTCAATCAGGAGCCTGGCATCCTTCATTTTGGAAATTTTTATCATAAATTCTTTCCTCTGTTTCTTTCTTTCTGTTTCCTCTCTTCTTTATTTTCTTCTTTCTTTCTAGAATCTTCTCAGCCAGATAAGGGGTTTCTGGGGTTTATTCTCTAAGCCTCTTCTCACCATTCTCATATCCAACCCTTTATCTTTTTGTTCTGTCTTACATCAGATTTCCTTGACTTTGTCTTCCACCCATTTTTTTCCTTGAGCTATGAATTTTATTTCCGTGAGCTGTTTATAGTATCTTATTCTTGTTTTATAGATGCAATACCTTCTCATAGCTCTCTGAGAATATTTATTAAAACTGGGTTGGTAATTATTTTGAGGTTTTCTTCCATTCCCTATGTTATGTCTGTTTCTTCCAGATTCCTTTTTTCAGTTTTGCTTTTTATGTTCATTTCTCTCTTTCAGGATAAAGATTTTTCTCATCTGTCTGGTGACCTTGGATTGTCTGTGTTTAAGAACTGGCTGAAAATTCAGTGGCTTGGGCAAGATTCATGCACAATAGGCTTATATTAGGGTGATGAGGAAGGAAGCTAGCCATTGCATGGGTCAATGCCCAAAATATCAGTGTGTGGAAGCTTTTTCTCCAAGGCAATTCAGTTTCTCCAGAGAAAAACTTTATTCTCTCCTACCTTATTGGGGGTCGGGTTGGTCTTCACACTGAGCAGAAGGAAATGAGGCTGATGATGGAATTGTTTCATCTGTGGACCTTTGGTTAATTTTGCTGTCTTCATCCCCATGCCCCATCTCAGTTCCAGACATCTTGTGTTCAATTTCTCCAGAGAACAAACTTCCAATTTTCTTTTGGGGGTGGAGGAGACAAGAAGGTTTAAGTCGGTCTGCTGGCATTGTGTGCACAGAAGTGGGAAACAGGATCCAAGGAGAGGATTCAACTATTTATCCCACATAAAGTCCCTCAACAAGTCCCCTGGTTTGTAGCCCCACGCCTCCCCTCCAGCCTGCTCAGTGCTGCTGCATCCTGGGCCTTTCCAGAATTCCATGGGATGGATTGGCTTACTTCTCACTTACATCTCATCCTGCACACACTCGGTACTGAGGCTTTTTGTGTTAGGCAAACAGTGATTAAAAAATAAGTACTTTTGGTGCTTCCAAGAGCCCGGCTATGTTAACAATATGGTTAGAATCAGGATTAGGGCTAGCCATCTCCAAGTGATCAGGGAAGGCGCAAAGACTTCAGAGAGCACAGTTAATGCTGACGTCACTGGCCCATGTGACCAGCCCCGGCCACCAGAAGAAGAGAAACTGTTAGGTGGAATCTGCTTGAAGATGGTAGAAAAATGCATATCTCGATTTTTGAAGCGAAATTGATAATCTTTTCCTTTCAACTTTCGACACATAAAAGTTCATTGTACAAATCATTCAACTTCCTAACAAAAATAGACTCTATTAAATACTTTATTTTAAAAATGTGGAAATATGCTTATTTTAACATCTCGCCCCAGTGAATTCCCAGATCACCCCCAAATTCTGTACTTTATGGATTTGGTTTCATTCTTCTTATATCGTTTCAGAATGCAATCATTTAAAAATTATGTCTTCAAATGGGACCATGGGTCTGTGGTTAGAAACAGGAAGTCTAGAGCATAAGTTTGAAATTAGTGAAATATGCCAGCCAGATAATGAAGAAAATCCAGAACTCTAAAGCATCAAGTATTGTGGTTGCCTTGTCCTAGTCGCTGAAGTTCCCCACGGAGGCTTGAGAATGAAGAAGATACTACCACAATGTAGTAAATATTGGGGGGAAAGTGCAGGATGGCTTAAAGCTTACTTTCAATGTGAGTTTTATTGTTGTGGCTTGCAACCGAACCTAAATTGTCACACCTTTGCTTCAGAAAAACCTGGAGCGATAGCTGTGTGGAACCATCACTCTTGAAGTGACATTTTAAATCCAATATACAACCTATTAGGAGAGCTAAATTTAAAAACAGTGACAATACCAAAAACGAAATGCTGGCCAGGATACATCAAAAATGGATTTCTCATACATTGCTGGTGGGAATGTAAAATGGCACAGTCACTCTGGAAAATAGTTTGGCAGCTTCTTAAAGCACTAACCATACACTTACCGTTTGACCCAGCCATCACACTCCTGGGCATTTATCTCCAAGAAATGAAACTGATGTCCACATAAAACCCTGTCCTGGATTGTTCACGGCAGGTGTCTTTGTAATAGCCCCAAACCAGGCACAACCTAAATGTTCTACAATCAGTTAACGGTCAAACGAACTGTGCTGCATTCACACAGTGGAATACTACTCAGCAATAAAAAGGAATGGACTTGACACGCACAATAACCTGGATGGATTGCAAGCACATTATGCTGAGTGGGAGGAAAAGCCAATTACGAAAAGTCACATACTGTATGATTCCATTTTTATAAAATTGTCGAATAACAAAACTATAGAGGTTGAGAACAGACTCGTGTTTGCTAGGGGTTAGGGAGTGGGGGAGGTGTAGGCAGGGTTGTGGGTATGACTATATATATATATTTGACTACATATATATGTATATATATAAAAATAACACAAAGGATCTTTGTGATGATGGAACAGTTCTGTATCACGATTGTGGTTACAGTTATATGAATAATACATGTGATAAAATTGCATGGAACTAAATATACACACACCCCCACACACATAAGTGAGGGCATGTAAAACCGGTGAGATCTGACGGTCTGTGGATCGCACTAATGTCAGCTTCCTGGTTTTGACATTGTGCTATAGTTGCGTAAGATGTTATCTTTGGGAGAAACTGGGTGAAGGGTACAGGGGACCTCTATATACTATTTTTGCAACTTCCTGTGAATCTATAATTATTTCAAAATAAGATAACAACCCAAGATGTGATATCCAGAAAAGATGGTGGAATAGAGAAGGTGACAGCATCTGCCTATTTAATATCTAGTGAAATACAAAAAAGTACTCCTTCCCCTAAATAACAAAAATTCACTAGCAACAACCAAATGAGAAAAGGAGTATCATACGCTTGATGCCACAAACTTCAAGAAGTGATAATCGGGCAACAAAAAAACGTAACTGGTGCAAAATCATGAGGCACAGTCCCTAACTGTGTCCCCACTACCCAGAGGAAAGACTGGGGAAGGAAGTTGAGTCAACAAAATCATGCTTTATCCTACGGTCTCTCGGGCATACTCCCATCGAGGGGACTGAAACTGAGGCTACGAGTGGGAAGTGGGGACAGTATTGTTTTTAACCCTCAAGAGTGGAGCTCCCTATACCCCACTACAGCAGGACTCAGGCAGGAAATGCTGTTGGGCTTGTCACATGAGGGGCATTCTGCTGTGTTGGAGGAAGACACCCAAGACCTATGGGAGATGGACACCTCCAGATCATGTGGAGTGGACCCTGGTCCAGAGCATGCAATGAGACCTCAGAGGAGAGCAGACTCAGCCTTCCCAGAGGGATGTGCAAGCAGCAGCATTCTGCTCTCTCTCACAGAGCCTTCATATTATGGAAAAGTAGATGGAGAGTTTGGAAGAGTGAAAATGACTGTAAATTCTTCCCCTATTGAGAAGTAGGGCCTATGTCCCTCTCCTCAAATCTGGGTGAGCTCTGTGGTGGATTTGACCTATAGAGCACTCTGGAAGTGACACTGTGACAATTTCTGGGCCCAGGAGGAAGCAACCACTTCCTGCCTCCTGGAGCAATCGCTCTTGGAGCCTGGAGCCACCACGCAAGAAGTCCAACTCCTTGGCTTGGAGGCACCACATCTGAAGGCGCTGAGACTACAAGGAGAGAGAGAGGGGTCCAGCTGGGCTCAGTTTCCAGTCTTCCCACCAAGACACCCAGTGTGTAAATAAAGCCACCCTGCACCCTCCAGACTAGACCAGCCAAAATCTGAATACAACTGAAAAACCCCAGGCAATGCCACATGGAGCAGAAGAGTCACTCAGCCAAGCCCTGCCTAACTTCCTGGACCCTAAAGTCATGAGATAAAATAAAATGCTTGTATTCTGGGTAGTTTGTTACACTGGAGGAGAGAGCCACCCCAGACCCCAAACTGAAACCTGAAGGGGAGAGACCAATTGGTCCCAGTTAAGGTGAGTGCAGTAGGAGTTCATGTGGAAGGAATGTCCACCATGAGGTCAACAATAGCAATCATTCGCAGGTATAAATGCATTTCACATACTGTGCCTGGGTTAAATACTGACCCTGTTAGCTTGATCAGTGACAACTGGGTGCCCATGCCGGGAAGGAGGAGATGAGGGAAGCGGAAACTATAATTCCATTCCTATAGCCCCTGGCACTTAGGCTGACCAGGGGAACCACACTAAGAACATCTCCTTCATGTTGTCTCGCTGTCATAGCCCGAGCTAAGTAATCTGTGTGACAGCACTGCTATTTCCTGAGCCAACTGTGAAACTGTGCTGGGCATGCTGCTGTGCCATCAAAGGAAACTGTGAAATGGTGACCATCCAGAAGCCTGGCCAGTGGTGTGAGATTCACCCTGCGGGTCTGTCTCAGAGAGGCCTCAAACAGAATCCATCCTCACTGAGTGAGGGAGAACAGAAGGTCCAGATGGAGCTGCCTACATTGAGCAGGAGTCCACCGATGCGTGGCACACTCACCAGTCGAATCTGCTGCAGAAAAGAAGGAGCAGGAGAGAGGGGAGGAACAGAGGGAGGAGGGAGAAAAGAGGAGGCTAGAGGAGAAGACAAAGATGATGGTAAAATATTAAATATCCTCAAAAGTAAGAAAAAGTCAGACGAAGACTTCAGCGGGGAAAAAAACGTAACTCGGTAAATAAAAGAAAACTTCCCATCACTGGTGAGTGTTCTAGAAGATCTTAGTGAGAATGCTAATAAAATAGCAGCTCAAAGACAAGAGATGAATAGCGGAATTGGATGAAAAAGGAAAATGAACAGCCAAGAGAAAAATCAAGAACCAAAACAACAACATATCAGTTATAATAAATAAATTATAAGGAATAGGGGCTTAAAATTTAATTAATGACATTTAAAAAAATCACCCCAGGACAATAAAAGAAGAAAAACAAAGAGGTTAGAGCAAAAACAGGCCAAAAGAAGGGTGACTTTTGCCTCTGACATAAAGACCCCAACACAAGTAAGATAGAAATAGCTCAGAGACAGAATACAGGGAAATTTCCCTGAAATACAAGAACCGCATTTTCATATTGAAAGGACATACCACATATCAGGGGAACACAATATAGTTAAACTATTGAACTTCAAAGGTGAAGAAATAACTCTTCAGGAATTCAGAGGGATAAAACAAGTCACCTCAGACTTCTCCATAGCAAATTTGATGCCAAAAAAAAAAAATGGACAGGTGGCTAGAAAGTTTCTGAAGGAAAGACTAATATACAGCATGAGAATATTATACTCAGCCAAATTATCATTCACGTATAAAGATAATCAGCTGACATTCTCTAGCTTGAGAAAATTCAGGGAATATGGCACCTGTGAACCCCTCCTGCAAGGATGCTCTGTGTTGAAACTCAGGCACGCAAGAAGGAAGCAAAATAAAGAGTGGAGATGGTAACACTGAGAAAAAGCCTGATGGTAAGTATCCATGTAAATATTGAACTATCACATGAACAGTTCATAATATCTACTTCATAAATCTTGACAAAGTAAAAGTAATAAAACAAAATCACAGAGTGAGGGAGGAGGCTGAGAAGACTAAGGTGTTAATTACCTTATCTAACATGTGATGGGACTTCTGTCCACAAAATAAAAAACTGAAGCATGAAGCAAGATCTACATAATGGCTTCCATCTTTTAATGTTTTCCATATCTCAATCTAGAAGGCACGTTAGGAACTTGTATATCTCAGAGTGGGGAGATATCCATCTGAAGTTTAGCATGTCTTCAATTTCACTTCAGTATTCTTCCAATTTCTGAGTTAAAATAAAATTCATTTTAACTTTTTATTTTATCATAGTATGTGCCATATAATCCCGTTCCTATAAAATTATTTCTATCAATCCATCTTTCTGTCTCTAAATGTGAAGAGAGAGATGGTTGGAATAGTGTTGAAAATATTAACACTACTTACTTCTGGATGGTAGGATTTGGGACGATTTGTTGCCCTTTTTAAAAAATGTTTCTATGGTGCTTCAACTTTTAAATGAGGGTGTATTCTTTTTATGAAATGATAAAGGTATTATTTTAAAATAAAAGTAAATCCACACAGAAACATTTTTAATAATAATTAACACATTTTTTCACAACTTGAAAAAAGAGAGGTATTGAAAAGGAACTGTATAGTGAAAAAATGCAAGCAAACAAGCACATTTAAAAAGTGTCTAAAGCCCGCATCAAGGTCAGTTTAAAATCACCTTGGGTGCTTGCTTTGGCAGCGCATACACTAACATTGGAACAATACAGAGCAGACAAACATAGCACCTGTGCAAGGATGACATGCAATTTTGTGGTGTTCCATGTTTGTCGTGCAGTTGCTATGGAAAACGGTGTGGTAGTTCCTCAGAAAATTAAAAATAGAATTACCGTATAATTTAGCAATTTCACCTCTGGGCATATACCCAAAAGAATTAAAAGAAGGGTCTCAAAGAGATATTTTCACATCCATGTTCATAGCAGCATTATTTGTAATAAACAAAAGATGGAAGCAATCCAAGTGTCCATCAACGGATGAATGGATAAACAAAATGTGGTGTGTATATAAGCAATGGACTATTATGCAGTCTTAAAAAGGAAGGAAATCCTGTCACATGCTGCCGCATGGATGGAACTTGAGGATATTATGCTAAGTGAAATAAGCCAGTTATGAAGGATGAATAATGCATGATTCCACTCACATGAGGTACGTTGAATAGTCAAATTCATAGACACAAAAAGTAGAATGGTGGCCACTAGAGGCTGGAGGGGGAGAGATGGGGCGTTGCTGCTTCATTGGGTACAGATCTTCAGTTATAAAAGGTAAAAAAGTTCTGGAGATGGAGGGCAGTGATGGCTGCACAACAACATGAAGGTACTCAAGGCCATGAACTGTACACTTAGAAATGGATAAAATGGTAAATTTGCGTTACGTATTTTACCACAATTTTTTTAAAATCACCTTATAAGGAAAAGCCCACGTCAAAGGCGAGAGGGAGAGAAGGTGAAGGACCGAACTATAGATATGGCCGAAAGTTTGGGGTTAAAAGAAGGAGCTAAGCTAGAAAAAAATGCCCTTATAGCCTGAACCATAAAATAACGCACTTCAGTGTGTTCCAAAAGGCATTATGAACAGCCAGACAGGAGACCAGAGTTAAGTGGGCTCTTTACTTCACAGTTGTGCGACTGAACAGATGTTGATGTTTAGGGCATTTTATTGGCCTTTGTTCACAATGTTTACAACGATGATGCCTGTGAGATGTTAAATGCAAATTTCTTGATGGTGAAATAACTGGCTAAGAAACTTTCAACAAGATCATTTGAGTTCCTGAGCAAACCGTTGTGTTGGCTGGAGAAAGGGAACAGATGGAGCTGAAA
This sequence comes from Equus przewalskii, assembly GCF_037783145.1. NCBI lineage: Eukaryota > Metazoa > Chordata > Mammalia > Perissodactyla > Equidae > Equus > Equus przewalskii. The sequence goes on along the minus strand of NC_091832.1, from coordinate 20,199,839 downwards.
TTCTGACAGGCACAAGTGCAGGAGAGGCAGCAGTGGGCTCAGCAGCATCCTGAGTGAGCCAGAACGCTCGCCTCGCTCACCTTAAGGCTGCACCTCCAAGGGTCTGCGTCTTGGTTCCCTCAGTGCTCCCAGTGGGGAGGGAAATGGGTGAATTCTGTACTAAGGGGTGGTTTGAACACTCATCCTGTGGAAAGTGCCTTGGAAAGCTTCTTCTACCTCAACAAGATATGCCCGTTTAGAAGGAGAGCTGCTGGCCGGGGTTTCTGAGACATCAAACCCTGGTGTGAAAGCATCAATGGGCTGAAGGAACTTGCTGTTCACCTTAATGATAAAGTGACTCACAAAACCAGCTTATTTAGCAAGTTTCCTTCTTCAAGGTTGAACACACTCAATCAAAACCGGTAAGGCCAAACGGCGGAGGTGCACTATTAATAACCACACCAAGGGCTGGTATTAATTATGGAGATGCCCAGAACTTCAGGCGAACTGGCTCTCTAATATGCTGACAGAGACTTAGGGCAAGATAAGCGAAGAGCCCCAACATCTGCAGAAAAGCTTGACCTGTTTTTTTTTTCTTTCTTCAGTCATCGTCTTAGTAAGTGAGACTGGACTTCTGCTTCCAGAAGAATAGTATAGGCATACTCCCTATTCCTCCTGCTAGTTACAGGTACAACACTGGACATCATATCCAAAATAAATACAAGACTCTGAAAGGTGGAGAGAAGACGAGAGACTGGCTGGGGACTTTAGGACCCAAGGAACGACTCAAGAGAGGCCCTGGATTTTCTTCTTGCCTCATATATTCCATTGGGTGTTGGAGAAGCTGGCAACCTAGAAATGTCAATGCGTGGGAGACATAAGGAAAGCCTGGAGAAAAGTCCACTGTCTCTAGACAAAGGACCAAGAAAGGGGCAGCTTAGCAATACAGAAAACTTCTAGAGAATAACTGCTCTACTCCAACCAAACATCAAAGGAAAACTTCAGCCCCACCCCCACCCACCAGCATAGGCTGAGTGGAGAGCATAGACTTCCATCCTCGTCAGGCTGTATGAGGTGCTCAGCCCTCTCCCATCCCGCTCCGGGTGGTGTCAAAAAAGGCCAAGTGGAGAACTGGGACCCCCACCTCCACTAAGTAGTAATGGGGCTTCTCTTTGCTGTGTCATCAGAGATAATGGGGGGAGCCCGCACTTCTACCCTCACCCAGCAAGATCAAGGTTCTCCCCCCGCTTCCCGCTGAGGTGGTGTCAGAGGAGGCCTAGCGAAGAGTCAGGACTTTCAGCACCACCCAGAGTTAAGGAGGCCACTCCACCACCACCCCCATCACGTTAGTGGAGGCCATTTGGGGAGCAGACATGAGGCACTTCTGCTTCTTCCAGGCTGGGTGGCATCAGCAGAGGCCTAGTGAGGAGCCTGAATGCCCATCCCCACACAGTCGTAACAAGGAGTCCTTCCCCCACCATGGTGTCAACGGAGGTTAAATGGAGAACCTGGACTTCCATCTGCACCTGACAGTGACAATACAGCACTCTGCTTCCCCTCCCCCACAGATGACGCCTGCTGAAACAGATGATTGAAATAAGATCCAGAGTCTCATAATAATAAACCCAAAATGTCCAGGTTTCTATCAAAAAAATCGCTCACACACCAAGAACCAGGAAAATCTCAACTTGAATAATAAAGATAATCAACAGATGCCAACACTGACATGAAACAGATGTTAGGATTATCTGACAAGGATTTTATGGCCATCATAAAAATGCTTCAACAAGGAATTACAAACACTTTTGAAACAAATTTTGTAAAAAAAAATAATAATAATAATCTCAGGAAAGAAATAGAACATGTAAGGAAGAACCAAATAGAAATTTTAAAACTGAAAAATACACTAGCCTATATATATATATATATATGTTTTCTTTTTGGTGAAGAGGAATAGCCCTGAGCTAACATCCATTGCCAAACTTTCTCTTTTTTTTTTTTTTTTTCCTTGCTTGAGGGAGATTAGCCCTGAGCTAACATCTGTGCCAATGTTCCTCCACTCTATACGTGGGTCACCACCACAGCATGGCTGACAAGTGGTGCTAGGTCTGTGACCAGGATCCAAACCCATGAACCCAGGGCCACTGAAATGGAATATGACAGACTTAACCCCTATGCCACAGGGCTCGCCCCTCAAAATTTTAAAGTTCAATGGATTGGCTCAATGGTGGAATGAGGAAGACGGAAGAAAGAGCCAGTGAACTTGCAGAACAATAGAAATTACCAGACCTAAACCACAGAGAGAAAATAGACTGAAAAAAATGAATGGGGACTGTGGAATTTTAATGAAAGATCCAACTTTCCTGTCATCAGATCCCAAGAAGGTAAGGAAAAAGCTGGCAGGCTGAAAAAATATTCAAAGAAATAATCGCTGAAATTTTCCTGAGTTTGGCAAAAGACAAAACTATGAATTTAAGAAACTGCAATTCCAAAGAAATCCACACCAAGACACATTACAGTCAAATTTCTGTGAACCAAAGACAAAAAGCAAGCTTGAAAGCAGAGACAAACAATACCTTACTCATAGGGGAAGGGCAATTTGAATGACAGCGGTTTCTCCTCAGAAACCATGGATGCCAGAAGGAAGTGGCACAACATTTTTTTTCAAGTGCTGAAAGCAAAGAGCTGGCAAACCAGAAACCTATATCTAGCAAAAATATCCTTCAGAAGTGAAAAGGAAATCAAGATACTAATAAGTGAAAGAAAACTAAGAGAATTTGTATCCAACAGATATATCCCAAAAGAATGGCTAAAGGAACTTCAACTTGAAGATGGAACAATGAGGGAATACAGAGAGGAAAAGGTAAGATAAGGAATCTTGGACCATCGGGAAAGAAGAAGGAACAACAGAGAGAGTAAAAATACGGGCAAAAAGACTTTCTTTCTCCTGACTTTTCTAAATTATGTTTGATAGTGAAGCAAAACTTGTCATACTGTCTGATGTGGGTCTCCGTGTACGTAGGGGAAGAATTTAAGACGATTATATTATAAATGGGAGAGAGTGGAGGATCCAAAGGAGGTAAGGTTTCTTACACATCACTCAAACTGACAAATGTTGACACCAGTAGATTGTGACAATTTATGAATATATAATGGAATACCTAAAGCAACCACTTGTAAAAACTCCTATACAAAGAGATACACTCAAAATAGCATAGATTAGGGGCCGGCCCAGTGGTGCAGCGGTTAATTGTGCATGTTCCGCTTTAGCAGCCCCAGGTTTGACGGTTCGGATCCCAGGTGTGGACATGGTACCACTTGGCAAACCATGCTGTGGTAGGCGTTCCACATATAAAGTAAAGGAAGATGGGCACAGATGTTAGCTCAGGGCCAGTCTTCCTCAGCAAAAAGAGGAGGATAAGCAGCAGATGTTAGCTCAGGGCTAATCTTCCTCAAAAAAAAAAATGGCATAGATAATTCTAAATAAATTCTTAAAAAATGTTCACATAATCCACAGGATGGCAGGAGAAAGAAAACAAGGAAATAAAAAACAAGAGAAAACCAACAGAAAGCAAAAAATAAATAAATAAAATGGCAGACTTAAGGCCGGCCCCATGGCTGAGTGGTTAGGTTCAGCAGCCCAGGGTTTCGCGGGTTTGGATCCTGGGTGCAGACCTAGCACCATTCATCAAGCCATGTTGAGGTGGCGTCCCACGTAGCAGAACTAGAAGGACTTACAACTAGAATATACAACTATGTATGGGGGCGCTTTACGGAGAAGGAAAAGAAGAATCAAAAGAAGATTGGCAACAGATGTTAGCTCAGGGCCAAGCTTTAAAAAAAATGGCAGACTTAAGTCGTAACATATTAGTAATTGTATTAACTATAAACTATATAAACATACCAAGTCAAAGATGGAGATTGACAGAGTGGATTTACAAAATGACCCAACTATATGATGTCTACAAGAAATTCATTTCAAAAATAATAATATAAGCAGATTGAAATGGAAAGGATGAAAAAAGATATATCATGTAAACATTAATCTAAAGTAAGTAGGAACGGCTCTATTAATATCAGATAAAGTACACTCAGAGAAAAGAAAATTACCAGAGACAGAGACAGACGTTACATAGTGATAAAGGATCCATCCACCAAGAAGATACAGTCACCCTAAATGTGAATGCACTAAACAAAAGAGTTACAAAGTATGTGAAGCCATATATAAAAGGAATTGTGTAACATGATCAAGTGGAATTTATCCAGAGATGCAAGCTTGGTTCAATATTCGAAAATCAATCGATGTAATTCACCATATTAAAAGCTAAAGAAATGAAGACAATAGTCTTTTCAACAAACGATGTTGGAGCAATCGGCTAGCCGCAGGCAGAAAAAATGAACCTTGACCTAAACTGAACATCTTATGTAAAAATTAACTCAAATGTATCATAGACAAATTAAAACATGAAACTTTAAAAACTTTTCAGAGAAAACCTTCTGGACTTAGGGCCCAGGGAAGTGTTCTTAGACATGACACCAAAAACATGATTCATAAAAGAAAAACATCAATAAGCTGGACTTTGAGATTATAAAATTTTTTGTGGAATCATGCTAAGAAGATAGAAAGATAAGCTGAAGACTGAGAGAAAATACTTGCAAACCACAAATCTGATAAAGAACTAGTATCCAGAATATACAAAGAACTCTCAAAACTCAACAATGTATCACCTTACAATCATTAGGATGGCCACTACCCAAAAAACCAGAAAACAACAAGTGTTAGTGAGGAAGTGGAGAAATGGGAAACTCGTGCACTGTTGGTGGCAATGTCAAATGGTACAGCCTCTATGGAAAGCAATATAGTGGTCCCACAAAAAATTTAAAATAGAATTACCATATGATCCAACAATTCTACTTCTGGGTATATATCCAAAAGAATTGAAATAAGGGTTTCAAAGAGATGTTTGTACCTCTGTTCATAGCAGCATTATCACAATAGCCAAGAGGTGGAAGGAATCCAAGTGCCCATTGATAGATGGGTGGTATACAAAATATGGTATATACATACAGTGGAAAATTATCCAGCCATAAAAAAGAAGGAAATTCTGATATATCTTACACCGTGAAGGAATCTTGAGGACATTATGCTAAGTGAAATAAGTCAGTCACACAAAGACAAATACTATATGAGGTATCTAGAGTAGTCAAATTAATATAGACAGAAAGTAGAATGGTAGTTATCAAGGGCCGAGAGGAGGGGGAAAGGGGAGTGGTTACTTAATAGGTATAGAGTTTCAATCTGGCGAGATGAAAACATTCTGGACATTGGTTGTACAACAGTGGGAATATACTTAACACTATTGAACTGTGCACTTAAAAATAGTTAAGATGGTAAAATTTACGTGTATTTTACCACAATTTTTAAGAACTCAACAGTATAAAAAACCCAGCAATCTAATTAGAAAATAAGCAAAAGAGGAGACATTTCACTAAAGAGAATATAAGGTGATAAGTAAGAATATGAGCTTCAACATCACTAGCCACTGGGGAATGCAAATTAAAATCACGACGGGGCACCACTACACACCAGGAGAACAGCTCAAACAAAAAATAGTGGCAATACCAAATGCTGGCAAAAAGGCAGAGAAATGAGATTTCTCGTGCGTTGCTGGTGGGAATGCAAAATAGCACAACAATATGGAAAATAGTTTGGAAGTTTCTTTAAAAACTTAACATACACCTATACAACCCAGCATTCGTACTTCTGGGTATTTATCTCAGGGAAATGAAACATGTACGCAAAGCACAAAACCAGGTACACAATTGTTCATAGGCAAAAACTGGAGACAACCAAAATGTTCTACAATTAGTAAATGGTTAAACAAACTGTGGTACATCCATACCATGAAATACTACACAGCACTAAAAACGAGTCAAGTATTGATACATGCAACAACTTGGATGGGTGTCAAGGACATTATCTAAGAGAAAAACGCCAATCTCAAAAGTCTCGTACTGGATGATTCCATTTATATAATAGTCTTGAAATGACCAAATTACAAAGACAGAGAATGGATCAGTGGTTGCCAGTGGGTAGAGACAGTCAAAAGCAGGGCATGGCTATAAAGGGGCAGCACAAAGGAGATCTTTGTAGTGATGGAACAGTTCTGTCTCTTGACTGTGGCGGCAGTTACACAAATTTTTGCACATGTGATAAAAATGACATAGAACTATATACACACTTTCCACCAATGTCAATATCCTGGTTTTGATATTGCGCTGTAGTTACATTAGATGTAACCAATGGAGGAAGCTGGGTCTCCACCATCCTGGGTCCACTAGACGTCTCTCCACCATCTTTGCAACTTCCGGTGAATCTATAACTATTCAAAGTAAAAAGGGTTTAAAAAAAAGAGGAAATGAGACTGATAACAGATCTGAGACCTTTTCAGACTGCTGTAAGAATCTAGTCAATTGGCCTCTGTGCAAGATACACCTGTTTCTATGTATGGTAACCTGGAAATCTTGCCCGTGCCACCTCTTTGGCAAAATTCTAGGCATCTTTCCTCAGTGTTTATGCTGGCATGGCTCATAAAGCAATAAAAAACATAAACTGTTGCCATTTGTGTCCCTGTATCTAGGCAAGCATGAGTGCACATTGTGAGACGGAGGCAGAGAAAATAAATTGTCTGGATGCTTAAATTGATGGGCAATGTCGATTCAATATCCATGATATCTATCAGTGACAACGTCGCACATGCCACTAATAGGATTGTGGTCCACTGCCATTATTCCTAATTGAAGGAAATGCTAAGTCTTTGCTCCAGGTTATTTAAAATAAAGATACAATTTTTTTGCCAACCAAATTCAGAGGGTCCCTGAGTTCTTACCCCAGATTAGGAACGCCTGCTCTGAGAACTCTTTAAGCTGCATTCCCACCAGTTTTGATTTCTTCCTATTTTCATTTGTGTTCAGTTCAAACTCTGTTTCTATTTCCATTGTGATTTCCTCTTTGACCCGAGGGTTACTCAGAAGAGTATTGCTTTGCATCTCCTTCAAACCCACAGCATATCCCTTGCAAATGTGTTTTAGAGGTGAAGTTCTACAGAGCTTGGAGATAATGGGAGCTCCCCTGGCAAAGCCGCCTGGAAAGCGAGCTGGAAGCTTGTCGGAGCCGTTGCTGCTGCAGCCAGGATGAAACGTTTAATGTGCAGATTTTATTGCTTTAAAATGTATCATTTTTTTAAAAGAGCAGCCACACAGGCTCAAGTTTCAAAGGCGCCGTGGCCGCCTGGCAGGAAACCTGGGGCTTGGGTACAGGCTGTCAGGCCAGGAGAGGGTGCCCACAGCCAGTCGGTCCTTCGCACTGTGACCCGGCTGGTCTTTGTCCTTCTGCCTTCCCTCAAGGTGAGCGGAGCCCCTGGGGGCTACTAGGAACAAGGCTAGAATCTTCTAGCCGAGCAGGATCTGTGGCAAGTCCTAGTTGAGCTGCCCCACATCAGCTATAATCAAAGAGACACCTGGGGGAGGTGGAGGAAGGAAAGGGAATCAGAGAGAAGACTGATGCGCATGCTGAAATAGACGGCAAGCATTTGGGCTCTAACTGCAGACACACCAGGCTGGGAGGGGTTTGTCCCCAGTTTGGAGACTCAGGGTGCACTAGTCCAGCTTCAGCTGGGAGAGGCAAGATAGATGACGATTGGGAATTAAAGAGAAAGATTCAGTGGGGCTTATCTCCATCGCTTACCTCACTGTGTGACCATGAGCACATACGTCAACTTCCCGGCCCTCGGTTTCCCCGTGTGTACAGAGCGGAGGTTGAAACAGAGCTCTCTGCACACCTTCCTTTTCTACAACGTCCGTGATGGAAACTGCTGAGTGAGTGGCGGTCCCCTCTGAGCCTCGGTTTGCTCGTCGGTGCGTGCTGGATGATGATGCCTGTCCATGCCCAGGATCGTCATGACGACCAGATGACAGTGGGCATGGGAACGTGTGACACTGGGCATCACAGTCATGTGAACTGTCCTCCGAGCCACCCCCGGCTGAGATGTACGAACAAGCTCACAGTAAGAGGACAAGTTGGCATTTCTCTGGCTCTGCCCTCCACCTACACTAGGAGAACTCTACCCCCACGGCCACCCCACCCACCTGAAGTCCTCCCACACACCTCCAGGACCTCCCAGGAGTATTTCCTGTACGCTCAGGCCACTGTGTGGCCTCTGCCACTTTATGACTCATTGAAGTGAAGCCCCCTGCATTTCAACCCCACACACGACAGAGGTGCCATCTACCTGCTTCTAGGGCATTGATGCTACCCTGTGCGCGTCCTCTGGGTCTGGGAGGTGGCACGTTTCACTCTGGGTGTGAAGAAGCAGAGGAAGGTGATGTGCAGAGAGGTGAGAAAGAAGCAGAAATGAACAATGGGGGGGAGGGGGAGCGCCTGGTTCTCAGCCCTTTGGGGCCCAGCAGCGTTCCTTTACCTTGGCTTCCCGGAGACACCTCGTGTCTTTACAACACAGGTCCTTTTCTGTTTAAGCCAGCTTGAGTGGGCTTCCGTTGCTTGCAGCCTAAAAAAGCAGAGAAATTGAGGGTTTCTCTCTTTTAATGCAGCCTCCTTGCCCCAGAACTCAAGCCACACCAGGGAACATGCTGGGGGCCTCTCTAGGAGAAAACGCCACCCCCCACTGCCCAGAGCTCAGATCTCACCTCCCACGTAGTCCATTGCCTTGAACTGATTTTTACCGTCTTCTCTTAATGTGGGTTTTCCCAGGAGCTTCTTGGGCTTTTGTGTAAGTAGATCCCTGATCCTCTTTCTTTCCTTTTTTCTAACCGTAGTCCTCCAATGAGTCTGAATCCCAGGGTGGGGACCACAGCTTAGGCACTAACCGGGGCCCAGCTACCATGCTCCCAGCGTTAAGTGTGTTCTCTGAGTGGCCTCGCCCGTTAGGATTCCAGACACCATGCCGCGTGCCTCTCCTCCTTGATGAAATTACCCACTTGAAGGATGCCTGTCTGCCCAGTGGCGTGCTGGTGGAATTCCAACAGGCCCGCAGCCCTGCTCTGGGGGACTGCCAGGCGAGAGACCCCAGGCAAGACTGAGCTGAGGCTCCTCCCACCCAGGATGGATGAGAAAAACAAGAGGGCGGACAGGAAGGGGAGGGAGGGAGCAGTGCCTCTTGCGTTCTCCAGGACCTTGTCTGCCCCCAGGCCCCTCACACCCCGCCCCCAGGTCAGCAGCCCTTTCCTGTGTGGGTTATCGAGGTGGGGAAAGGATCTGTTACCAAAGCATTTCAATCCTCTATTGCAGCTAACAGATCACCCCAAAACTTAGAGATGCAGGATCACAGCCGTTTCATGGAGGGTTGATTCTGAGGGTTGCCTGGGCTCAGCTGGGCTGTTCTTCTGCTCACGCAACTTCACGTGGGGACTTGGATGGGCTGGAACATGCCAGATGGCTCACCCACACGTCTCGCGTTTGATGGCGGTGGTTGGAAGGCTGGGTTCTTCTCCCTTCCCATGGAGTCTCGGTCTTCTCCTCCACATGGTCTTTCCATGTGGCCTCTCCAGCACGGTCGCCAGCTCAGGACTCCAAAAAGCACAAAAGAAGAGCCGTCAAGAGCTTCCTGAGGTATAGCTGGGACGCGGCACAGCCCGGCTCCTCAGCACTCTCTTTGCTGATCGAGTCCCAGGCCAGCCCAGGCTCCACATGGAGGGGACTGCACGAGGCTGGGAATAGAGGCTGGGCTTATTAGGGACCCTCTCTGGAGACGAGCTGCCCCCTAAGAAGAAAGAAACCCATGATTCCACCTTGGTTGACAGGCCATCTGAAGAGACAGTACCTGCACAAGTACTCAGATGTGGAGGCTGTGCCCTCACACAGACACCTGCTCCCTCGGGACACACAGTTGCTGAGATGCTCACCTTCACACACAGAAGACCATTCGCACACACTCACCCTCACCTCCACGCTGACACGCCCATGAACTCACACTCACACACACACTCACCTTCACCCTGATACAGCCATGCACTCACACACACACCAGCATCCTATATTCCATGCATCCTTATCCAGCCTCGCACTTGTGGGCCTGCAATCAAGACAACCATGACGCCATATATAAACAGATTTGCAGGTGGAGCAGCGAATGCAATTTGTAGCAGACTTAGGGTTCAGAGATCAGCTAGGTCAAATGGCTAACAAGATAAACTCCAGATGGGATAGGCCTAGAGCGACCATTTAGTTTATCTGCAAAATGGGTCATATTTAAGAGTAAAAAGGACGCCAACTAAAAATGGAATGTTGGGACGTGGCCACCCTAGCTGAGTATAAAGCTCTGAATACGGGTTCAGAAGATCAATGTCACAAGCACAGGGAGGCAAGTGTAAGAGCACCCACATCTGCAATATCCACTCAGGTGCACGTTCTGATCAGGCTCCTCAATTTTTATTTAAAAATGTCCCATCTACTCTGCCAACTGTCAGGACATAGGAGAATATCTGAGAGAATCGGCACAGAGGACCTTACCAGAGAACACAACCTCGGACTCTCTGCTGCCCCCTTGTTATCAAAAACTTTGCTAAGACAAGTGATATTCACAGCAGGCTGCCTGAAAGACAAATTATCCATCCATTCTTTTAGCTAGTCTAAATGCTACCCTTGGGTGGAATTCAGTGTGGTCCATTGGAAAGTTGGGTACATAATTTGCACTATCTGCTCCAGCCCGCCTCTCCAACTCACTCTCTCTTCTACCCCTGAATCACGTCTTAAATTGTACTTTGGTGGTAGGGCTTTGAAGTCTTTCCTTTAGCTTGCGTTGGGGCATTATAAGAAATAGCTGTATGAAATCTGCTACTACATTGAATGTGGGGGTATGGCCTGGAATTGATCCACCACAATGTCTTACTTATGAAGACCAATGGGAGAAATTTTCAGATTGCAGTATCAGAAAAAGCTGGAATTCTCCTAAGCAGCTGGTTTACTTAAAACTTACATGGGCACTGTAAAATATTTAACAGTTTGGATTGCCCTTTTTGCCTTGGCTGCTAGGAAACTCGGAACTGAATTTGCAGCCCACCTCTAGCAGCTGTACAGGACGACATGATGTATATTTCTGGGAATTCATGGTATGCGTGTTACCTTCCCCCAGCTGTCATGAACATTACAGTCAACATCCCAATATTCATTTCAGTCATATGATTAGTCTACGCAGTGATGAAAATTCCATTTCTCTTATCTGTGATTGGTTCAAGAGTGGGTAAGGGACCTAATTCCAGCCAATAAGAAGTAGTAATAGAAAGTCTCCCTGGAGGGATCTGGGAAAAGTTTCCACTCTCCTAAGAAGAGATGGTTTTTCTTCTTCCTTTGGGCATCATGATGTCTGGGTGTGGTCCCTAGACATGCCACCAGCCTGAGGATGAAGCACACACTCAAGAAAAGATGATAACAGAACAGAGGCAGAAGGAATGCGGGTCCCCGGGTCACCCTCTCTGGACTTCCTGTTTTGTAAGATAATAAACGGGCTCATTGTTTACACTCAGCCAAAACCAGCCCAACTGACACACATTGGCTTTATTGTTTACTCACCTCCTTTCCCCTTTGACCTTGGTCTCTCAGCTCATTTTCTATCCTTCTACATTGCAATTATTTCTGCAGGTCACTGCAAATGACCTGGATGTCCCACAGCTGTGAGTCAGGAATTCAGCACAACTGATGAAAGAGAGTGGCTGGCAGCTGCCCAAATGGAGCTAGAGTTTGTCACTCAATGAACAAACACTTATTGAGCACCCACTGTTTGCCAGGCCTGTTCACTGAGGTCATAGGAGTGAACAAACTAGACAAATTCTGTCGTCTAGGGCAGAGGGACAGATAGCAAGTGTATGACAAGAAACAAGATAATTTATATAGTGAAAGATGCAGCAAAGATGAAGGATGAAGGGAGGCAGAAGGATGGGGTAATGAGGGTACTTTAGACGGGGAGTCAGGAAGGACTGTCTGAGGAAGCTGTTTGAACTGAAACTTGAAAGGAAAGAAGGAGGCAGCTATGAGATGGTCTGGAGAGAGAACATTCTAGATGTTGGGATCAGCAAGTGAAAGGCCCTGAGATGGAAACTAGTTTGATAAGTTAGAACAGCACTTATCTAACATCACAGCAAAAACTATTGGTGGGCTGGGGCTGGCCCCGTGGCCGAGTGGTTAAGTTCGGGCACTCCGCTGCAGGCGGCCCAGTGTTTCATTGGTTCGAATCCTGGGCGCGGACATGGCACTGCTCGTCAAACCACGCTGAGGCAGCGTCCCACATGCCACAACTAGAAGGACCCACAACGAAGAATATACAACCATGTACGGGGGGGCTTTGGGGAGAAAAAGGAAATAAAATAAAATCTTTTAAAAAATTAAAAAAAAAAAACTATTGGTGGGCTGCAAAGTTGATTTAATGGGTCAAGATGAGTATTCATCAAATGAAATAACATAGGAACAGAATAGAATAAAAACCCCAGAGTGCATTGCATTCAGCAAGGATTAATATATTGTTTTGTGACACTTTTGTTTCAGTTGTATATAGGGGCGGTTAACTGGGTTGAATATAAAATGAATTTCTTACTGTGAAGTGTGGTTTCCAAAAGAAAAAGAAACCCACTGTGAGAGAAGAACAGGAGGAAAAGCAGTGGCTGGAACACAGTGAGTAAGGAGAGAGTCGTAAAGCTGAGCGTTCTGGAGGAGAAAAAGATCCAGCCCGAAAGGAGAGGCCCGAGCGTCGGGAGGCGGGAGAGGCAAGAGTGGTCTCACGGAAGCAGAGAAGACAGGCTTTGCCGCAGCCGAGGCTCCTGGGAGGAGGAGGGAAGTGAGGGCCAGGATGACCATGGGGTCACGAAGGGGCTTGATGAAAGTGATTACCGTGGAGGGATGGAAGCCAGAGCCACACAGGAGAGAGTTAAAGAGAGGGCGGGGTGAAGGATTGGAGTCAGCAACTAGAGAATCTCTTTCAAGAAGTTTTGCCCCTCAAGAGAGCAAAATAAACGGGGTGGGAGCTGGAAGAAGCACAGTGCCACTAGAGGCAGTAACTGGCCCCCCACCCGGCTCGGTCCCGGTCAGCCCCCTCCAGATCATGCTTCTTTCAGTGCCAGGCCCTGCATCCCAGAGCGACAGGGAGAACTTGGGGGGAATCTTCATAACGCTTCTTTCCTCTGAATCGTGTCATCTCCTCAAGGACATGGGACAGATGAGTTTTATGATGAAAGGAAGAAAGAGAACGTTGAAAGAGTCACTTTGCTTTAGAGCCAGTCACACGACGTCTCTGAGAGCGGAGGCTTCTCAGTATTAATGGGACAAGGAGACCCATTTTTCAAGAAGAGACAACATGTAGAAAGGGCTTCATGGCGCGTGAAACATTGCCAGCCTCGCCTTTCTTCCTGACTGTGTCAGTGCGTTTGCTGGGGCCGTGGACCTAAGGGGCAAGATTGGAATTGACTCCTAGCGCCCCTGTGGACAGCAGAGCAGAACCCTGCCCGTTCTTCTTGAGTCATCCTCTCACCTTCCGGCGCTGTATCAGACGATGCTCTGCTGCTATTTCATAGGATTTCGTAGCCACTTTTTTTCAGAAGTGAGTGGCCAGGTCCTTCTTCCTAGTCTGCATTAGTCTGAAAGCTCTGCTGAAACTTGTCCACCATGGGTGACCCTGCTGATACTTGAAATACCGGTGACATAGCTTCCAACATCACAGCAACATGCAGCCACCACGGTATGACAACCAACAGACAGGTGGTGTGGCTCCATGGCCAGGAAAGGAAACCAGGCGATGAACCCAGGCCACAGTGGTGAGGGCACTGAATCTTAACCACTACACCACCAGGGCCGGCCTGAGGGGAAAGTATTTGGCACAAAAGACAACCCGGAGCCAAGAGGGAGACGGAGAAGGCAGCAAAACCAACCTGCCGACCCCCACAGCAGAAGAAGCCCTTGCTCCTTAACTAGACCAGGTGGGCAGCTCAAGGTCAGGGTCTTCTGGACATAAATCCACACCAACTGCAGAATAAAGCCTGGCTTTATTCTTTAAGCCTGGCATCCAAGCTCTTCCCCGCCTGGCCCACAGCCCGGCAGGATAGCACGGGGGCTGACACAGTTTTGAGTCATTAGATAGATCTTCCCAGCTTTGTAAATTCTCTGAGCTCCAGAAGCCCCATCTGTACGAGACGGGACAATAGTCTCAAGGTGAGGATTAAAGGAGACAATTTGGGAAAGACATTTGGCACCGTGCCAGGTGCATAGTATCTGCTTATTAAATATGCTGTTGTCATGAGTGTTTTTGCCACTTCCCCGACAAGCATGCCCTTCATCCACCCTTTGCTCCTCCTAAACCCATCTTTTCACCTCCACCCAAGCCTGCTAGGGCTCCTGGGGAGGCCATGCCTTTGTTCCTGCACAGTCCTCTCTGGTGGGTTTGTCCCTCCTCCCACTTTCCTGCTTCACAAACTCCCACTCATCCTTTTACGCCCAGTTCCCATGTCACCTCCTCTGAGAAGTCTTCCATGACTCCTCAGACGAAACAATCTATCTCTATGATGCTCTCAAAATGCTCTGTCTATCCCTCCATGATAGGGCTTTTGACATTGTGATGTAAGTAGTTTCCTTGAGGGCAAGAACTGTATCTTATTTTTCTCTGTATCCCCACAGCCTTGCACAAAAGAAGATGCTTGTTGAATGAATCAATGAAAACGTGCATGAACATGGACAGATGGGCAGATGGATGGATGAACAAATGGATGGACGGGCAGGGAGCAATCTTCCAGTCCACATCAGCCCAGACCTCCACCTTATCCTCAAATGTTTCGGGCTGGTCCAAGACCCAGGAGCCACTTGAGTAATTACTCCAGTGAAAATAACACAGCACAGCTCACCTGGACTGGAGAAACTGTGGACTCAGAAACCTGGGAAGCAGAATTTTGAGCATCCCTCAGGCCAGAGAAAACCACTCAGGAAGAGCCAGGCTCCGCACCAACCTGCAAGGAGCCTCAATGGGAGAAAATGATTTAATTATCAGAGTGTCACCAAACAAATTGTACGCCTCATTTTGGGGTACTTAATGCTTATGGTAATTAACATTACGAAGATTTTTCTTCTCCCTTCTGTTTATATTTAGTTCAGCCATTCACAATAGAGCTAAAATTATTTCAACTAATTTTAGGCGCTCTCTCCACGGTGCCCCTGCGTTCCTTCCCCAGCGCTGCTACCCAAACGCAATCTTTAACTTCAGAGACAGCAAAATGCAGGACAAATTGGAATCAATGCTGCCTTTGTCTTCGCTAATAAGTGGCTGCCACGCAGAGGAGTGCAGAACTGCTAATTGGCTGATCTCAATAGGGAAGAGAGAATGGTGGCGAGAACGCTGGGGGATTAATTATAGGGCGTCCTTCTGTGAGCCCCAGCTTCCGCTGCTCCTGGCTTGCGATGCGACCAGGGTGGCCTCTCCACCCATCTTTAGCAACAACTAGCTTTCCAGCTGCATTTCTCCTGCACTGGAGATTCAGACCGAGCACCCAGCCCAGGCAAAGGGCAAGGGAGAGACAGGGGTGTAGGGAGCAGATGGTCACTCGCAGGGAGAGGACCAGAGCACAAGTGTTGGCAGGGGGTCGGGGTGGGGGGGGTGGGACGAAGAGACACTTACTGGGATGGGGAAGCTGTGTGCGCCTGCCCATGAGGGAGGCATCACTCTCCCCCTTCCACATGAGGAAACTGAGGCTGAGAAAATGAGGGACACGTGCAAAGTATGGCAGGTTAACTCCACAAAGGGGGTGACAGTGCTCCCACCGAAGCAGCCAGGCGGAGAGTGAGGCTCCTCTGAGCCTCGATTTGCTTTGCCTGATTTCAAAGCCCATGCTCTTTGCACTACTCTGGACATCCTTCCTCCACCATTAATCTGTGGCCTCTGAAACCTCACTGAGTTGTCTTTGGGGTGAAGGAATTGCCTCCTAAATGTCCCTGTTAACATGCAAACGCATCTGCATCTGCCGAGAGGCAGAGTGTCTTCGTCCTTAGCCCAGATTTGCTGTTTAAATGAGGCACCTGACACCCGGGCGAGCAGGTTCTTCAGGGAAGGAGACGCTCCAGTTGTGATAAGGAGAAGAAACTGCTGAGAGCCAGCGGGCCCAGATGGAACTCAGTGGGCATCTTGGGATGGGGCCGGAAGGCTCACAGGGGTGGCATCTGGAAGGAAAACACCGAAGGGGCTGCACCAAAGGCAGACAGGCCAAATCCAGGAGCCCAAAACCGAATTTGGTATTCTCATCCCAAAAACCACTCTCCCTTCAGGATTCCACAGCTCTGTCGCTCCACCCGGCAGCAGCGGTGGCTCCCTGACTCCTTCCTCTCCTGCCCAGTCTCTCTAGTCTACCTTGAAAGCAAGTCCACTCCTCTCCATTCTTTCAGTTCTCATCGTCTGATGCTTGGTTTGGCATTTGCTCCGTGTCAAAGGGAAGCTGTCCCGGACACGTGCTAAAAACGGCGGGACAGATTTTATTTGGGCTGCTGCAGTGGGGGGTGGAGACTTCAGTATGGGGCTGAGCCCAACTTCAGGTACAGAGGGGACAACTGGGGATTGACAGCCCACGGCAGGATGAGAGGCTCGGAGGGTGGGGAACTACAAAGAGGAACTTGGTTAGGTATCAAAGGTGGGGGGCTTCTTGCTAAAGTGGCCTGGCAGGATTCTTGCTAACACTGGGCTCGGCAGACCCAGGATGGCAGACCAAGGACAAAGCCAGCTGAGAAGAGGCCTCAAAGGAGCAAGTCTAAAGCCAGCCAGGGTCCTTGTCACCCATCTCTGAGCCCTCTGTCCCTAAGCTCGCCCCTCCAGCCTGCTCTCCATACACAGTCAGAATTGTCTTCCCAAACTCCGTCTGATCCACCGCTTTCCTGCTTTAAAGGCTCCACTGACGTCCCATTGTCCTCAGGATAACACGAAACGCCTGGCATGATGGAGCGCAGAAGGCTGCTCGATCGTAAACAGGGAGTCCCAGAAAACCCGACCCTGAAGGAGGAGAACTCTGTGGTGTTCGTTCCCGATTCCGCAGGCCCTGAGCCTGGAAGGGTTAAGAGGCCAGAGCACAACCTTCAGCAGGAGGAGGTGTACCACCCTCTGCTACAACAACACCCTCCAGCGTCTCTGAAACTCCTCCCCGTGCCTCCTCTCCTGGTGATTGCGGCCTCCCTGAGTGGCAGGCCGGATTCCCTCAGCATCTCACAGGTGAGGAATCAGGATCAGGATGGTCAAGTGACCTGCCCAGGTCACACAGCCAAGAAGTGGGTTCGGCCAGCACGCACACCCAGTCTCTTGAGCAACCCGATGTCGTAACCACCACTTCCCCCCCGAATGGAGGATAAGCTCCTGGAGGAGACGTCCTGTCTCTTTTGTCCCCACACTCAGCCGTGCCTGGTGCATAGGAACACTCAGTAGGAAAGGCAGTGAAGCCACTGCCCTTTGTGGAGAGCTGACTTCGTCCTGGTCCTGTGCTGTGTGTGCTGGGAGGTGACGCTTTTGACGCCATTAGTCATCCCATTTTACAGATGTGGCAGCTGAGGCCCCGGGCAGTCAAAGAACTCACTGAAAGCGGCAGAGTTCATCAAGTGGTAGAGCGAGATTCTAGCCGAGGGCTGATTGACCCCCATACCCCTGGTTTTAATCTGCGCTCTATCCTGCTTAACACCGCCATGGGACTCAGCGACCGAACGAAGGAAGGACTTCCGTTCTTGGTCTATTTTCCGGCAGCTGCGCTTTCATCTGAACAACCACCTCCTCACTATCCTCCACGCCCTGACCTCTGGGCTCAGCTGAATGCAGACACTTTGCGAGCAAAAGAAGAATTCCCAAATATTAACGCTTGTAGCTAATGTTCTCTGGTCAAGATAATTTCAGTGTTTTAAGATATTAATGTTCTTTTGACTGGTCTCCTTTCTGAGCACTTCTGAGTAAACACATCTATTCTGGGGCTGATTGATTCTCGCAATTGCTCTGTTATAACCTAAACTAGGACACTCTGAGTCACATATTCGAGAGGAGAAATGGCTTGGGGTGTGTATGAGTGAGTGTGTGTTAATATTTTTTTTTAAGTTTCCTTTTGTGCTCAACTCGAGAGAAATATTTGAAATTCAAATAATGAGGTATTCATCGCGAGTTTGCTTTCCTTGGACCCGGGGTAAAAATAAAATAAAATGCTAGACCTTTCTCTTCCTCCATTATACGGTGCTGACTTTCCTTTCTCATTATGTTTACCTCCAAAATTTGAATGAGAGTAAAATTGAAAGGAATTACCACAATTCTTCAGTACATTTGCAAATCAATTAAGAGGAGCCAAATTCTGCTCCTGCTTTTTGCAGGGAGCTGGTCTCCCTGGCTCGGGGAACGCGGCAGCCCACACCTGCCTGGCAGACAAAGAGCAGCTGTCACATCTAGAAGCAGGCTTGACATTTCAGCGTTCACCTCCGGTGGCCGATGCCACCCGCGGAACCAGCCCATTGCCGGGCAGCTCCACTTACCTGCTGGGAGCTAAGCCTCCCACAGGGTGTTAATGGTGCTGGAAAAGCACACACTGTCTTTGGAGTCACAAAGAGACCTGGCTGTGTGGTCCCCGTTTCCGCCGCCTCCGGCTCTGTGACCTTGGGCAAATTACTTCACCTCTCTGAGCCTCATTTTCTTCAGCTGCAAAGAGGAAACCACACTGCCTCTCCCAAGGTTGTCCTGAGAATGTGTTCTAGAGGAATACCCCTCCCACCCACCCAGCACACACTGGGCCAGCAGGGTTTACCCTCCTTTGTCTGAGCTCAGAGAGAAGGCAGAAAGTGAGACCATATATTTATTAATCAAGCCCCTAACAGTGTTTTTGTCTTGTGCCCCCAGGTCCTGCAGGCGGGGAGGTTCCAGCAAGACCTGGAAGTTAAAATGCCACCTCCTCCAAGAAGCTCTGCCAGATTGCAACTATGTCATCTCCACTCTTCCTAATTCCCTCTGAATTATGGGAATTTTACTCTCTCCCTTGTATTGTGTACCAGATGCCCACATCTCCCCTCTCCATGGTGAAGGAGTCCCATGAATGCAGGGACAAAACGTGATGCCTGTTTGCAATTTTTATTTCCGCCAAACAGAATTTTATGGTTTCAGCAGACTTGCCTCCAGGCCTTTAGTCATGCTCCCCCCACCATTGGAAGCACCCCAGCTCCGCCATAAAATGGGTCAGCTCGTCTGCCTGGACCAGCTACAGGTTGGCCCCTGCAAATTCAGGTGTGGGGAAAATGTCCCCCTTTTTGTTTCCCTTCGCACAATCTAAACTCTACCCTGTGATGAGGCTGAGGGTCAGCTCACATCTGGCCAGCCCAGAGAAGCTGACGCCTCAGGCCCCGAGGGGCCCCTGGAGGAGACCTGAGCTGGGCACTGCTCTAGGACCCCCAAGGCTGCCTGGAGGAGGAGGCCCCAGGGTCATGGGGCTTGGACTCGGGGGCGTGGACAGTGAGGTGGCTCCCAGGAAGAGACCAGAGCTCCCGCCATGGGCACGGAGGAGAGAATGGGGTGAGCACAACGGATGAAGGTCTGGAGTGGAGCAACAGAGCCCTGAGGACAGGGCAATGCTTTGGGCCCAAGCACGAGGGCAGGGCCTGGCCAACCAGGTCCAGTTCCAGCCCCGGGAGAGGCCAGCTGGGGAGGGAAGAGAGGATAGAGCAAGACGGACAGGGTGCTGCGGGCCCCTGGGCTGGCCCTCCCTTCTCTGCGCCTCAGCTTCCCATCTGCAAATTAGATGATTTGGAGCAGGTGGCCTACAGGGATCCTCGTAACTCTAACCTTCCGGGGTCCCAGAGGGTGGGCACAGCACAGACAAAAGTGTGGCTAGCAGGGCCAAGACGTTTCCCATCCCCCACCCAAGTAGCCAGATGATCTGGAAAGATCCTCAAACCCCCTTGCCCCCCACACTCGCAGGGGCTGGGAGGGAAACAGGGTCCAGCTTGATCTGCTTCCACCGAGCACGTGTGTGTCAGATACTGTGCCGAGGGCTCTGCCAACATTCCTTGTGAAGGGAGGGGGGCAGCTAAGCTCTGATGGGCTCTGCCTGGCCCAGGAATGCCAGGCGTGGCCCTGCTTATCTTCACAGAGGCTCCAGCTGATGGGTACAGAAAACAGGTGAGGGATAGCACTGGCCCACCAGGTCATCTTTTCAGAGGGATGTACCATCCTTCCTTCACCAGGGCCCAGGCAGCAACTCCCTGCCAGCCTCCTGGCCCAGGGTGTCAGGAGTGTGGTCCCCAGGCCCCAGCAAAGGCGGGCCCAGCTCCACAAGCATGCCCCAGCCAGGTGTGCAGTGCTGTGCGAAGCAGCCTGCCAGCCCCAACAGATGGCAGAGCCGAGTAGCCATCCATCACAGCCGTAAGTGGCCCGCTCCCCTCCTAGTGCCACAGACAAATGGCTCCACTCCTCCCTCCCTCCCCAGCCCCGCCATCTCCACCCCTGCCAGGCAGCCGGGCGGAGGGGTTTACTCAGCGAGTCCTGCGTGCAGAGTGCGGGGGCAGGCAGAGCTGAGCGGCACGAGGAGATGCATCCTTCATCACTGAGAGCCAGCAGCTTGCTCCGCACGGCGCTGCAGGGGGTGCCAACCCTCACGTGTGCTTGCTTGTGCACCGAGCACCGGCCCATCTGCCCCGCGGCTCCGTGAGCCTCATCCTTACAAAGAAGGACACACTCTTGCCTCTCCTCAAAGGCCCATCCGTCTCTCTCTGCCCTGGATTAAGCTCCAGGGAATAGGGGTGACCAGACAGCTCATATCCCTAGAGACTAGCAGAATCCCTAAGAGAAATAGAGAATGAATAAGTGTATGAATGAATGATTGGATGGAGTCTTTCATTATAGTATTAGCGGTCCACCAGCTTCTTATGAACCAAGAGAGTTGTATGGCTCCTTACAAAATGTGACCTCAGTTAGGCTGCACCAATAGAGATATTCTGACCAGAGCAATGGAGGAGAGAGTCCCTCTCTGTTCTCTGCTACTCAGAAAGAATGCCCAGAAGAGGGAGATGAGAATGGAGGTAAACTCTAAAAGATACATGCCATGGAAGCATTCAAGAAAACCAAGGAGAGGAGCCTCGGTGTGCACAAGAGTTGTCTATAAAGACGGGAAGGGATGTCAGAAGGACGCCCGGCACAGCCTCCCTCCAGGGCCTCTTCACGTCTCCACAATCTCCCCCAAGCTGAGATGTCCTGGCTGCCCCACCTCGTCCCAGCTGGTAGAGACATCGGACTTCCTGACGTGCCCCAGGGAAGAGCAGAAGCAGCAGGTGGAATCTGCGTGTCCAACCGGTGGCTTGGACCAGAGGGTTATCCTGATCCACTGGTGGGCGACCAGCACGGCCGGGTCAAGCAAGAGGATGGGCAAATTTCCCTAAACAAATAAGTCTAAATTCCGAATACAACTTCATATCCCAAACTTAGGTGTTTACCTCGAGGAGGAAGTGCTATATTTTGCAGGACAATACAGTTCATAATTTGTTCACACCTCTCAGAGCAGGTGACAGCTTGCTTACAAAATCTAATTCATCGCCATGCAGGCTCCGAGCCGCACTTTCATACACGCACCAATAACACATCACAATGAGGTTAGAGACACATGCTCCCTCCCTCGCCCCAAATAGGCATTTTCTGGATCCAGCCATCCAAGAAGAGAACGACGCCAAGTAGACACCTCGAGCGAGGCCTCCTGAAAACTAGCAATAAAAGAGGCCTCCCTGTGTAATTTCCTCTTGGACCAAGCACCACCCCCCACCCCCTCCCCAACTTAATTGCAGGAAGAATTGTTATGCTAATTAGCATTATTCACAGAGTTAACAGAGCACAGGGTCTAAATTTAGATCCCCTGCCACAGAATTCACTGGAGCTGGCAAAGATGCTGGTGGGGAAGGGAGCACCCCGGGAGGGGGATGCTCCACGGGGCTGCAGGACCACGGAGAGGAGGTGAGCAGGGAGGCGAGCAGGCCCCTTGCCCCAGCTCTGGGCCTCGTTCAGTCTTCAACTTGCAACGGAAAGCCTGTGGCTTCTGGCAGGAAGGACTCTGAGGAGGCGAAATCCTCTGCCAAGGGAACATTGAGCAGAAAAGAAAGGAAACCCATACATGCTGAGTGCTGCTGTGGGCCAGGCCGGATACCCAGGTCACAGGTGGGGAGCCCAGCACGGTGGAGCAGCTCTGGCTCACGTCCAGGCCCGACTTTGACTTGTAAGCTGAGTGGCCTCAGGGAACTTACTTGGCCTGTCTGGGCCCCAGTGTCTTCATCTGTGATGGCGATCAAGATACCTACTTTGCAGGGCTGCTGTGAGGGTCACTGGGGTAATGATGCAAAGTGCCCAGAACAGGTCCTGGGTAATGGACACTACCTGTAGGCCGGGATGATGGCGACGAAGAAGAGGGAGAATCTGGAGGGGAACGACCACCAGGAGGAAGTCCTGTTTATGAATAAGGGACTAAAGCTCAGAGAGGTTGGGGAGCCTGCCCAGGGTCAGAAGGCATCTCGGAGCTGAGACTGGAACTCAGACCCCTCTGACCGGGGTGGTGGCATGGTTCACCCCCACTGTCCTGGATCCCTGGATCCGTGCTGGAGGGAACAGCAGCTCAGCCCAACCCTGGCCCACCCTGCCATGACCCCCCTCCTTGCCTCATGGGAGTAAAAGACCAAGATGTGTCCAACGTGGGCCAGGCAAGCCAGGCCGGGTGGGTCCTGCCTCCTACCTCACTATCAGCTAAGGGGTAGGCAGAGGGGGCCCAGCGACCGGTACCCATGGGCCCTCAGGTACAGGTGCCCCTCCCCGCTTGTCATAGGGAGGCAGCAGAGCCTGACGGTGAAGAGCGTGAATGCCAGCTCTGTGTGACCGCGGGCGACCTCTCTGGGCTTCACTTTCCTCATCTGTAAGGTGGGGATAACAGCAGCGTCCGCTTTACAGGGCTGCTGGGAGGATTCAGCGAGTTACTCTGTGTTAAGCGCATAGAACAGAGCCCGGCACGTATGAGGAGCCATATTACTATCAGTTGTCATGAGATTCTGGAAGTCTGGAGGCCAACCCTGTCCAGGACCCTCACCTCGAGATCCTACCGTGAGGTTCCCAAGCCAGTTGTTACCGTCAGCTCCTGATGGCTGGGTCTTTGATGAGATGTCTGAGACTGACGAATGTGGGACCCCCTTTCCTCTAAGAAGGGAAAGAGTGTCTGATCTGAAGTGGATGTCCCCGTCCCTGTGGGCCTCCAGACTCCAAGACACCCCGGGCCTCATGGGGCCTCCCACCTATTACCTGAATTCCCAAGGGATGCTCAGCACCAGGGCCTGCGTTTGTCGTCTGAGAGCAAGGCTAAGGTTCAGCCTCACCCAAAACTCGCCTGGGGAACATCCGCCA
Organism: Equus przewalskii; assembly: GCF_037783145.1. NCBI lineage: Eukaryota > Metazoa > Chordata > Mammalia > Perissodactyla > Equidae > Equus > Equus przewalskii. The sequence goes on along the minus strand of NC_091832.1, from coordinate 20,176,449 downwards.
CCCTGCAGGCCTGTTCTGTCTGCGTGCGCGGGGTCCATGCGAAAGCCCCTGCAGTCAGGAGCTGTGGATTCAAATCCCTTCTCCCATCCCCGCCAGCCACAGGCCTCAAGCAAGTCTCTGGGCCTCTTGGAGCCTCAACATCTTCATCTTTAAAGTGAAAAGGAGGGGCCGGCCCAGTGGCGCAGCGGTTAAGTGCGCACGTTCTGCTTTGGTGGCCTGGGGTTCGCCAGTTCAGATCCCAGGTGTGGACATGGCACCGCTTGTCAAGCCATGCTGTGATAGGCATCCCGCATATAAAGTGGAGGAAGATGGACATGGATGTTAGCTCAGGGCCAGTCTTCCTCAGCAAAAAGAGGAGGATTGGCAGCAGATGTTAGCTTAGGGCTAATCTTCCTCAAAAAAATAAATAAATAAATAAAATAAAGTGAGAAGGAAAATTCCTCCAGAGCAGACTGGTCATGCAGATTAAACCAGACCATGTGACGCTGGTGGCTAAACTGCAAAGTGCTATGCAAACAGGAGGGGTGACTACCTTTATCCTCGGAGGGCGGTCCCAGGTGTACAGCGGTGGGGGACGTGCCTCTGGCTAGTCCAGCTGTGTGGGAATGAACATGGGGGCCTCCCCCAGCCTGGCTGTGGCTCCTCTGTTGCTGACTGCTCTTCCTTTGTCCCGTGACCACTGCGGTGTCCTGTGTCCCTCCTCCATCCTTTGCCCTTGCCCTCTCCCTCTGACCCACCCACCAGCCCTCAGGTACCACCACTAAGCTGAGAACTTTCTCTCCAAGTGCCGTCTCTGGTCCAGGTCCCTCTCCCGAGCTCCGGACCTGTCCTCTCAGCTCCCTCTCCGACACCCTGCCCTGGGCGCCCCACGGGCATTTCCAACCCAATGGGCCCTAAGCTGAACTCACCGTCCCCTCACCCCCTTGAATCTGCTCCTCCTCCCTGTTCCCCATCTTCAGTGAATGATGTCAACATGTCCGCAGCTGCCAAAGCCAGAAACCTGGGAGTTATCCTGGATTCTTCTCTGCCTGCCACATGCGCCCAGCGATCATCGACTCCTCTCAGCTGCTCCTCCTAAATTGCTCTTGAATCCACCATTGCTCCCTCGGCCCGGGTCCAGGCCTGCTCATCTCACCTGGACTAAGGCGCAGCCTCCAGCCCTTTCTCCTGGCGCCTGCTTTATCTCCTCCAAACCAGGCTGTGGTCAGCAAGTTCTTTCCACACAGCAAATCGGTCACAGCCCTCCTGGCTCAAACAACCCCAAGGGCTGCCTATGGTCATGGGTCTCAGTCCAGACCCCTGAGCAGACCCCCAAGGCCTCCACCATCTAAACTCCAGGGTCTGGCACATTCTGTCCCTGAGCCTCGGGAGGGGGTGGAGGAGGTGGGCACCTTCAGACAAGTCACACACAAGATGGACGATTGACTTACACTTACTGAGCCCCAACTGGGCGCCAGCCTCTGCACTAACCACTTGGCACACATTTCTTCACCTAACCGTCACTACAACCCTCTGGGGTGGGCACGATCATTCTGTGGTGGGCAGAATAATAGCTTTCGAGGATGTCCACATCCTAACCCCGGCACCTGTGAGTATGTCGCCTCGCATGGCAAAAGAGACCATGCAGACGTGATGACGTTAAGGATCCTGATATGGTAGATTATCCTGATTGTCTGGGTGGCCCCGTGTAATTATAGGGTCCTTACAAGAGGGAGGCAGGAGGGCCAGAGTCAGAGAAGCTGAGATGACTGAAGAAAAGGCTAGAGCAAGGTGCTGCGAAGATGGAGGGAGGGGCTGTGAGCCAAGGAATGCAGGTGGCCTCTAGAAGGGCAAGGGGTCTCCCTGAAGCCTCCAGAAGGATCAGGCCCTGAGACCCCTTAATTTAACTCTTAAAGACTCATTTTGAAATTCCGACAGCTATGACTCTAAGATAACAAATGTGTACTGTTTTCAGCCTCTAAGTTTGTGGTAATTTGTTACATCAACCATAGGAAACAGATACACATTATCTCCTTTGTACAGATAGGGAAACTGAGTCACAGAGGGCTTCAGTAACTGCCCTGAGTTAAACAGTAAGTAAGTGGCAGATCCTGGATTCCAACTCAAGTCTCTGACATCAGCGTCCTTGGGTTGGGAACTTCATGAAAAGGAGGGTAGAGAAAACTGGGTCTGACTGAAAATCCTGGAATGAGTTCCCCATCATTGGAGGTATTCAAGAGAGGCTGAATAATTAGTTACCGAAGCGTTCTAAAGGAGATTTCTCTCTCAGGGGTGTGTTTGCTCCAGGACAATGGTTTTCAAATCACTTAGTAGCAGAACCTTCTACCGGAAGACAGTTTCCTGAAATCCTGATTAATAAAATCCAGATCAAAGAGGAGCTTCCTTGGTTGGACCAGGCAGGGTTGGGGGCTGGGCCCTGCTTCCTGTCTGGCCCTCTGCGTGGACCCTGCGGGGCTTCTGCAGGACCCTAGGGTTCCATGGAACAGCTTTTGAAAGCACCAGCCTGGAGGTTTCCCGAGCTTCCTCCGGTTCGGAGGTCCCAGGAACCTGAGAATTTCTCTGGAGACACACGTCAGGGGACACGTGGCCTCTCTCCGAGCCCTGCAGCGAGGGTGGGTGTTAGGGAGGTTTAAGAGCCTGTCACAGACACTACTAACAATTTTTAGTTACTTAATTCTCCTAGAGCATTGACAGGTTCCCATAACTTAGGGTTTATTTGCTTTCTCTTGAATGTCACATATAATTCTTGTCGAAATGTTTATTTGCCTAATGCAACTTTTAGTGCCCGGGTAATTTATTCCCCCTATTTGTCAGCCAGGAGGAAGGAAGTCTACTCTGAGCCTCTGGCTCGATGGTGGAAAGTAATACAGTGGCCCCCACTCTTTCATCTCCATGACACACAGGGGTGCCTCAGCGGCCTCACACCTTTGCTTGAAAAAAACAAAGTCCACTCCACTTCAAGGCCTCCGGCCCTCCTGCACAGTCTGCAAGCTGAATTGTGTCCAGAAACGGGAGTTTTGTTTTCTGCAAACCCATGAGGAGGTGAATTGTATCATCATATGCCCTTGGGCGAGGCAAAAATCAATTCTCTGCATGCAATGTCGGTTCCAAATCAAATCAATTCCATGAGTTGTGAGGGAATTCAATTCAACCAACACTAATTGAGCGCCTACTATGTGCCAGGCCCTCTGCCGAGCTGGAGATTCAGCAATAAATCAGCCCGCGTTTCTGCCTTGGAGGAGCTGACGGCCAGATGGGAGACAGGTGTGGAAACCGATGGCTGCAGTGCCATCCAGGCTGTGACAGGGAAGCGGACAGAGCACAGGGGAAACGTGGGAGGAGGAGCCACTCTGGTCCTGGGAGCCAGCGAAGACGGTGGGTGGCATGGGAGGCAGCCTCACGGTGTCCTGGGGCTGGGGGCATGCACCGCAGGCACAGAGAGCCCATTATAAGGAAAGGCAGATTGGTGTGGGCATCGGGCAGATGGGCTGGAGAGACGGGGCTAGATCATGGATGCTGCCCAAGGACTTTGAAGTCACTCATCGGCAACAGAGAACACATCAATAGCTTGTGTTAGAAGATAACGTGGCCACAGTGCAACAGTGAACTGGGATAAGACTGGTGCCAGGTGTGCTGGACCCCCTCGGGGGTCTTTGCTCTAACGCAGGAGAGAGAAAGTTAATCCAAGGCAGGAGGGATGCGGGGATAGGGGGGAATGCGGGAACGGCATGGATTGGGGAGATTTGCCAGCCATTCGAAGTGGAAGTGAGGGACAGGAAGAGTGTCACAGATGCCATCCCTGATGGGGGAGCACCGACAAAACCAGGTCTGTGGGCAAGAGGAGGCCAGTTCTGGACACGTCAGATCTGAGGGGCCTGGAGACGCTCCAGGCGGGAGGATGACCCAGCGGTTGTTGGAAATGAAGGTCGGGGAAGGGCCTGTCTGTGCCTGGCTCTCTGGCCAGAGAGGACTGAGGGAGCCTGCAGAGACCTGGGGACCCCGGGCTGGGCTGGGGCAGCGGCTTTCCCCACCCCAGGACCACTGCCCTGGCCCTAAGAGGTGGTGCCGACTTCATATCCCGGCCGCCTGCCTGCTCTGCTCCATAGAAGCACACCCAGGACAGCAGTGATGCTTCTGGGGGCTTCCCTCACTCTTGCCCTTTCAGAGGTGGGGGAGGGAGTGACATTGGAAGCCCCCAGGCCTCCAAGGGGACAGGAGAGAAATGGGGGCACACAAAGAGGTCATGGCTTCTCAGAAATCTAGAGAGGGGCTGGGCCGGAGGGGGAGTCATGAGGGGACCCAAAAGGTCATCTCAGAAGTCCCCCCAGGACCCCTTCCCCACCCCAGACCCAGATGTGCCAACAGCCTGGAAAGGTGAGCTGCAATCCCATATAGGAGCCCAGGAGGAGAGGCAGGGCCACCCTCCCAGGCTGGAGCAGGGACTGCCAGCCTCCAGAAACTTCCAAAGAAGCCTGGGCACATCTGAGTCTCATTGGGGTCACCTGAGCACGATCAGGGGTGTGCACGGGCAAGACAGAAATGTGATTCGGTTACCACTGGCGCATTCACGTGACGCCCAGAGAGAAAGACAGGATGTGCACAGCCTCACGGTTAGCAGCACAGATGTCAGAATCAAGCCAGGACTGAGTTCAAATCCTGACTCTGCTGGTGACAGAGGCAACCTTGAGAAAATCGCTGAACCACTCTGTGCCTCAGTGTCTTCTCTTTTTTTCAGTGATTTTTCTCCCAGTTTTATTGACATAAAATTAACATAGAGCACTGTACAAGTTTAAGGTGTACAGCATGATTTGACTTACATCGATTGCGAAAGGACTACCACAGAAGTTTAGTTAACATCCATCATCTCATAGTCAGTTTCTTTTTTTTTTTTTTTTGAGGAAGATTAGCCCTGAGCTAACATCTGCTGCCAGTCCTCCTCTTTTTGCTGAGGAAGACTGGCCCTGAGCTAACAGCTGTGCCCATCTTCCTCTACTTTATATGTGGGATGCCTATCACAGCATGGCGTGCCAAGTGGTGCCATGTCCGCACCCGGGATCCGAACCGTCGAACCCCGGGGCCACCAAGAAGCAGAACGTGCGAACTTAACCGCTGAGCCACCAGGCCAGCCCCTCAGTTTCTTAATCTAAATAGAAATGATAATAATAATAGTGCCCACCTTAGATAATTGTTAAGGAAGTTAAATGAGGTAATTACTTGAAGCACTTAGAACAGCACCTGGTACTTAATAAGCACTTGCTAAGTAGCTGCCTCTTTTTTTTTGTCTTTTTTTTTTTTACCATCATCCTCTTTATAAAAGGAGCTCCAAAAGCCAGAGTGTGTGACATCCCGAGCCACATCCCAGAACACCTGGATCTGGCAGAATCCACTGTGCGTTCCAGCCCTGGAAAGAAACACCCCTGGTGTCAGTGAGCATGCCAGGCCCCAGCAGGCACGAGGCCGCCCAGGCCCAGACCACCTTTCCCCTGATGGCCCGCACAGGCAGAGCCAAGCTCACACCCTCAAACCACGGTGATGCCACCAGCCCCCAGCAGGGGCAGCCCCAGTGCAGGAAGCAGCCATCCCGGGGGCCCATCCCCAGCTCCTTCCTCTTTAAGTTCAGCTCTAGCCTGGAAGAAAGAGCCCCCTCCCGTCCTGGGAGCCTTAGCGCCAGTGAGGGTCTGCTCCCTGGAGCTCCGTCACCGGCATCTGCTCAGGACCCACCTCGGGACCCACAGACTCTTCCCGGGGATCTGACACACGAGCCCCCTTCTCAATGCCCAGGGCCACAGGTCCCTCTCCCCACTTCCATGTTTATGAGCTCTCCTTTCCTCAGCACCTACTAAGAGTCACCCCAGTGAACACAGCAGCCAACTCTCCACCTTTGTGCCAAGAAAAAGAAACTCTCAGATAACAAAGAGCCCAAAAGTCACTGCTAATCACATTTGCATAATATGATTTTTTTCCAACAGATTTACCTTCCTAATTATGCTTGTCTCTAGCCAATATTAAAGTGATTTTGCATTCCCCAAGCACAGTGGTGATGAGTGAGGCTGCTCCAGAGGTGGGTGGGGAGCCCGGCTAAGTCATCTTGGAGGCTGAGGTTTTGCTACGAAGTGGATAATTCCTAGGTGAGGAATTAAGAAGGCCCACTTGCATTCCTAGTGGGGAAGAAAAGTAACAACGGACATCTGTGCAGGGTTTCACAGCTCAAAAGGGACTTCCACCAGCATCATCTCATTTGATCTTCACAATAACCCTGTCACTCAACATACAGGCAGAGAAACTGAGGTTACTTGTCCTAGGACATTTAGGAGTCAAGTCAGGACTCCAAGCCAGATATTCTGGATCCAACGCTCCTTAGAGAAACCCCCTTCTTAATTGCACAACCTCTACCACGAGATGGAGATGTTGAAGCAAAGAAAAGTCACGGTCCGGTTTGCTCACACCTCCCTGGATTCATGCCCCTGGCTACCCGCCTTGCACATTGACTCCAGAGTTGGCCGCATGACTTGCTTTCACCAGTGGGACAGTATAAAAAACATATCACGAGCAGAAACTTGAAAAGTGCTTGTTCCTAGAGTGTTGCCTCATGCTGTTCTTGGATTCCTTCAACTATCATGTGAACGAGCCCAGGCTAGCCCATTGAAGGACAAGAGACTCATGCTTCTGTTGCCCTCATCACCCCAACCATCAGCTGCCCAACCACCAGACTTGGTGTGGGAGCATGTGAATCCATCTAGGTGCAGTCAACACATAAGTGACTCAGCTGAGATCAGCTAAGCTGAGCCCAGATCATAGAAATGCCAGGCTGCCACTAAGGGCCAGGATGGTTTGTGACACAGCAAAAACTAACTGATACAGGGAGCAACAGAGCATCCTGATTCCCAGTGTAGGAGAGCTATTGGCAAGGAGTGTTCCCACCCACATTCGGGCCCACCCTCTCTCCATGTTCTGCCCTTCCTGAGCTTTGGTCTAGCCTGGGCAATTTCTTCACCCCAAAGACCTTGGCTTGCTCAGTTCTGAAGTTCTGCTCTCAGAACATACCCAAGGCGTATTTCTTGATCCACCACCTCACACTCCATAACCTCTCTTCCCTAGTAAATCCTAATGACTGCACTCCACCCACTCTTTGCCCCTAGGGAGACCCCACATGGAGTCAACTAGAATTTCAGAGACAGTCACCCCGGAAAATTAAGGCAGAGCTTGGAAGGCTCATAGGCAAATCTAGACAGCCACCAAGGTCGGCTTTATCTAAGCGCAGACACACAGGGCTCTAAGTCTTCTCACTGGTCCTATGAGGTGGATCTGCTTGAGGCTGGACCTGATCCTAATCTCCAGACAGTGCTGGCCCCAGTCATGTTTCTGTAATCAGCTCCATCCTTCCTGGAGGCGAAGAGCGTGGATTGTGGAGTAAGAGTGCCTGGGTTCAAATCCCAGCTCCTTCTCTTAATAGCTGTGTGACTTTGACAAGTTACTCTTCCCGCCATGTTTCCATGTCCTCTTCTGTAAAATGGGTATCATTTTAGCACCTACCTCATAGTGCTGTTTTCAGGATTAGATTTATGCGTGGAAAGCACTTAGAACAGTCCCCAGCACACAGAAAATGCTGCAGAAGTGCCAGTTCCCTGCTTCTGCTTCTACCTCTCCTGTTGTAATTATTGTCATTATTGTTCTTGTTTTCAATGTCTCGGAGGAAGGACCCTGGAAGGGAAAGATCACGCTCGCGCTTTGGCTTCAGGCTCTCCCTTTGTCTCACGGAGGTCCCTTTAGCGGTGCAGAACTCTCAGGTTTGGGTCCCACAAAATGCCATTCTTTTCCTTGCCATCCTTTTCCAGGACCTAAGCCCAGCACGTGGTTTTTGTTTCTGACTCTTAGTCCTAAAGTTGTTCTGAAATCCGCACCCAAGACTGATTCTAGCCTGAGGCGAGGGTGGCTTCCCTGCCACGGTGCCACCCCAGGAGCCCCATCATCATTTCTGTGCTCCTGCCTCACTTGAAGGTCACAGGAGGCATCGATGCTATCAACCTGGAGTCAAGGTTCAAATCCTGGCTGAATCTCGTACTAATTGTGTAGCCTTGGGCAAATCACTTAACTTCTGAGTTCAGATGTCTACCTCTTTAAGATAGGTTCTGGATACCTGCCCCCCGACACGTTGCTGTGAAGACTAAATGATTAACACGTTGCTGTGAAGACTAATGTTAGTTAGCATAATGGTAGCTGCTGTAACAAACAAGCCCTGATATTTCAGCAGCTTATCACAATAGAAGGATCTGTATTCCTCATTCACACAGTAGTTGACTAAGATCGTTTCTGTTTCCTTGGTGGCTTTCCTTCACATGGTGATTTGCGAGTCCAGGCTACTTCTGGACTAGACTTCACCATTGCCTAGGAGCATGGAGCCTTCAGCATCCAGCCAATAGACAGGAAAGAGAAGTTGGAGAAGACACACTTATTTTTATCCACCTTGGCCCAGAAGGAACACGCATTATCTCCCCTCACATTCCATTGATGAGATATAGCCATGGGCTCCATCTAGATGTAAGAGGGTTTAGGAGTAGGAACAGTCCCTGCCTGGGGAGCATGCCCCAGTGACATGGGGGCGTGGGGGTCACAAACCTATGGTGGGCAGACACCTGGCCGTGTCTGCTTACATCTACAAGTGCTTCCAGAAATATCTCGGATGTGTACTAAATAGTTACAACAGCTGCGTCTACTACTGCTGCCACCATCACCACCCCCACTGCGACTACTGCTATTTTATTAATAGTTGCTCTGTGAAATAGAGATAATAATACCAATCTCATAGAGCCGTGGTGAGCACCAAATAGAGATGGGAAAACATGAATGGTACTGCCTGTCTCTTCCTCCTCCCACATCTAAGTCCCCAACTGTCCCCAGAGTACTTTCTAGGGTCAGGCCCCGTAGGCTGAGCTCCTGCTGGGGAGACACACGTGGCGCTCAGCTCCCCTCTAAATTGGAAGCCAGACCTTCCCACTGGCCACACCCCCACCCCCAAGTTTGTCTAGGATACTTTTCCTTCTTCCTCACCCTCCTAAGAACCACTAGAGAAAGTTCCCCTGGTCAGGCTCCGCTGAGCTATTCTTGGTCAGGACAGAACGCTCTTTGTCTGCTTCTCCCTGGGGCTCGAAAGGGAATCAAAGTAAGAAAAAAATGAAATTTCATGCATTACCTCTCTTTTCCCATGACTATTTCTTCTCCAATACAAATGATGTTTCAGGTGGCTGATTTCCAAGTCCCTCTCTCACCCACCCACTCACTCAATGTCTGTTAATTCCCACTCCCGCCCACTTTTTTCTGGACCTTGTACTATGGAAAGGATTTCATCAGCAGGAGCAGGTCTCCCAGGGATTTCAGACCACCCAATTAAACATGGCTCTTCCGAAGACCAGGTTACAAAAGCTCAGAGTGGCTCTCTGGACAGGCAGTGGGGCTGTTCACGTGATCGTATATTTTCACCACTTTACAAAAGGGAAAAGGAAGGGGTCCACATTGGAGACACAGACACAGGGGTCCTTTGGGAGGAAGGCAGAAGGAGAAATCCAAAGAGAAGGATTCATCAAACATGTGTTCCATCCCACTCTCTTTCTCCAGAATGATGTCGTGGATTTGAATTCTTGTTCTGCTTCCTTGACTATGTAATTTTCAACAGATCCCTCAGTTTCCCTGAACCTCAGTTTCTTCATCTGTAAAATGAAGTCCCAATGCCCACCTCATAGAATTATTGAGACAGTTAAAAAAACTTAACATGTGCAATACAACCAACATAGTGCATGATGCTCAGTAAAGTAGCCAATAAATAATAATTCCCTTTGCCTTCCTCCTTCCAAAAGAAGTGCAGACTAAACTTTCTGGGTCTGAGGTTAACTAGAATTTTTCTAATAAAAAAGTACTTTTTCTGAGTACAAAGGTAGCTCATTGTTAGTGTATCTTTAAGTAACAGAACCTTTGCAATATTCTGAGGCTGTGTCAGGACCATAGGGCAGGAAAGAGTAGCCACAGCAGAAAAAAATCTTGCTGTGTAAACTTCATATTAAGTTGGCAATATTGGATTCTTTACCTACAAAACAGCAATTTTATACAGTTCAGCCTAAATCAAATAATAATAATAATAGCAAATGCTATTCTACTGTGCTCTCTATGTACTGAGTCTTATACTAAGCATCTTAGTGGTCATTACTGTGAAGATCATAGGAAATCCTCACAACTCTGCAGGGTAGGTACTACCATAAATCCATTTTATAGCTAAAGAAACTTCAACACAGAGAGGTTAATTGACTTGCCTGAGATCACACAGCTAGTGAATGACAGAGCTAGGATTTGAATGCAGGTCATCTGGCTGCAGGGGCTGTGATTTTTGCCACTGCATTTTACTGCCTCCTATGTGAATAATTGAAAGGCCTCCTGAGGAGGATCTCATGTATCCATTTGGCTCTCAAACGAAGAGAGAGGAAGGATGCTGAAAAGCTGGGTCAGCAGGCATGCCCAAGAGAGGAGAGAGCAGCGATCACCCAGCCATCAGCCCGCAGTCCTGAGCCCGCCCCAGGAAGGTTCTCCCTCCAGAAATACAAAGCGGGTACTGGCAGGCACCCGGCCCCACCTTCTTTCCTGAGCATTTCATTTCCCTGCCTTTTGTGGCACCACGCTCATAAAACTATTCATTTCTTAATTCTGATGGCAGAAAGGAATTTAATCAAGCTGCTTGAATATGACGACAGCCTCTCACTAAGCCAGCTGCCTCCCGAGGGTCATTGAGAGACAACGCCCTGTTAATATTTAGCTCCAACAGCAAACATTATGGCTTTCAATTTAGAAGATTATGCTCCTGGTTAGTTATGTATCATATGTGCGCGCGCGCGCTGCGTGGCTCATCTCATCAGCGCAGGAGCATTTTGCCAGGGTTATAAAAAATGCCATTTTCTCTGCGAGCCCTTTCCACTCAGTGATCCAGTGAAGTAACATCGGGATCAAAACCATGTTCTGAAAAATAATTGATCTATTCAGCAGCTTGCAGGCCTGCATTCCAACCGCCCCAAAGAGCCATTTTCAGGGGAAGCCAGGGACCCGTGTGGGAGGGGGCTCCGGGGGTCCAGTCTGCGGAGCTTGCATGGCGGAGGGAGGCCTGGAGCTGTCCGCGGTGCTGAACCCAAGCTGACCCAGAATTGCCGGGGAGTGGGAATGAATACTGACTAGAGGGACTGGCTGATCGTCTGGGGAGCTGTGCCTATTCCAGGGTCTTGGATCATTACATTTTCCTTCTTTCCAGACCTCCCAATCCTCTCTCTAATTCTAGACCCAATCCTCAAGCGCCTTTCCTCATGCTTGCTCTCTCTGGCGGCTGCCTTGGTCCTGAGGAGCTCATTCCTACTAGCCATTTCATGATTTTTCTTTCTTTTTCTTTTCTTTTTCGTTTGGACTCTTCCTTGGGATGGCACAGTACCTCTGGTGGGTCTGAGAAGCTTGATATTTCAGAAATACAGACTCGTATCTATTCCCTTTACTCACACTTCCTCTCCCTCAGTTTCTCTTTCTATCTCATCACCATCTCCACCCCACCCCCCAACCTTGGTCCTTCCTCTTGCCCTCCCCTTCCTGTCTACATCCCTTTCCTTTTTTCTTTCCCTGTCTCCTCCTTCCTCTTTGACATTCTCTCAATCTCTTTTTCCTCCCTGCATCTTCCCTCTTTTCTCCCCTCTTCCCTCTCTCTCTTCCTCTCTCTCTCTCTCTCTCTCTCTCTCTCTCTCTCTCTCTCTCTCTCTCTCACTCTCTCTCTCTCTCTCACTCTCTCTCTCTCTCTCATCCCAGCCTACTCCATCCCTCTTTCCCCTTTCTGCCCTCCCGCTTTCATCTTTCTCCCTCACGGTCTCTCTCAGTCTTTCCATCTCTTTGTCTGTCTCCATTACACTTTCTCTTTTTCCCTCTCTTTTCCTCTCTCACCATTTTCTCCTTCCCCTCTATTTCCTTTCCTCGCTCTCACTAGCTCCCTGCTTCTTTCCCTGCTTTGTCTCTCTCTCTCTCTCTCTCTGCCCCCATCTCTCTCCCTCTTTCCTTGTCATCCCCTCCCTCCATCCCTCCTTCTGTCTCTGTGTCATTTTTCTTCTCCCTCTCTCTCCTTTTCTCTCCCTCTGTCTTTCTCCTCTCTCCCTCCCCTCTTCCTTCCTCCTTCTCTCCATCTCTCTTCCCCCTCCCATCCTCTCTTTCTCTGCACACAGATCTCTTCTCTAGGAGCCCCCAGCTGCCTGGTAAACTCATTTCAGCAGCTATTAGGGATCAGCACCTGCCCTGACACTTGGTAGGGAAGATGAGTTTGAGATAAGATGGGCTGTTTCAATCTCAGCACATCTGTAATTGCATTACCATCAAATTGCACCATTTTCCAAAGGTGAGAGCCCAGGGCCCTTGTGCTGAGAGTCTTCTGCAAATCCACTGCCAAGTCCTGCATGATGTGGAGGCCTCAGGTAGTGGGGACAGTGGGCTCAGCTTGATTTGACCACCATATTAATCCCCCTTGTCTTCAGGGCCTCTTGTTTTCCACTTTATTTCAAAGATAAAAGAACCCCTGGGAATCATTATTTCCAAGCTTCTCATCTCACAGAGAGAGAAACTGAAGCTCAAAGAAAGGAAGGGAATTGCCCAAAGTCACACAGGCATGAGCCACTGAGTCTGCAGATGTCCCTCATTCTGCAGCCTTTCTGCAAATTAGGACTAAAGCTGGGAAAGGTGGGGGAGGGGTGAAAACAGGATCCAGAATCCATAGCAGGTTCCAGGAGGGGTGACCTTGGTCCAATGTGCAAGGATCTGACAGATCTGGTGGGCAGGTACAAAAATGGCACGTGGGCAGAGGATAGCAACGTCATGGCTCCCCATGGTCTGTCAGGTTTGGCCAGGGATGCAGAGAACAGGATTCAGCCTGGAGGACAGGACAAAGCTGGCAAAAGCTGGGTAGGGATTGGGCGCCTTCGTGCTTCAGGCAGATGGGCTGGTATGCAGGGCAGGACTCTCTTTCCAGCCAGGATCTGCGAGACAGAAACAGGAAATCAATGCAGAAGGCAGCACATAAACCAAGGCAATAACACAGGGGCTGGCAGTGGGAACTGTGGTCCAGGGGTCCACCCAGCTTGTGCCTGTGTAGAGGGAGAAGCTGGGAAGGGTGGAGCCTGGGAGAATGGGGATCAGGACGGGCCAGAGCCTGGAGGCAGGGAAGGCAGGATGCAGATGCCAGCTGGGAGTGGACTCAGAGAGAAAATCAAGCACACACCGTGGGTTAGACATCAAGAAGGACTCCAGACAGGAGGTTATGAGAGAAAAGCAGATGAGCCTGGGGAAGGGTCAGTCCTGGCACAGAGCACAAAGCAGAAGAGCTCCAGGAGGGCAGAGAGGGTATCACCGGGCACAGGGATCTGTCCCCTTCAGCTCTGCTCTGCCTTGTTAGTGCCCTACTCCTGCTTCTTAAGGAAAATAGATGCAGGATCAACCACAGCCCAGGCTTGTCATTCCCAATGTCCACCTAGAGTCTGCCAGCCTGAGGAAGGATAATTTGGGGGCTGGAGGGTGGGGAGGGCAGGCAGATCCTCACCTCAGTGACCTCTGATGGGTACGGGAGCCCAGAGATGCTCACTCCCCAGCCCCCAGCACCAATGGCAACAGGAACCTAAACAGGCAAGCTGAACAGATGCAGGTTCCCAGCACAGCATGCCCAGCTCCAGGGCTGGGAGGCCAGCAAGCAAACAAACAAACAGCCAGCAAATGTGTCCCTGTGCCCCAGGGTCAGCCTGCCGCAGTGGCTACACTGGCTTTGGCAAGCAGTTACTTTGAAGCCCAGCCTGATGCAGAGAGAGCGTGCAGCACCCAGGGACAAAACGGGGGGGTTTAATGAAGTGAAATAGCTCCGTGTGTAATCTGGGTGCACCACAAGGGCTGCTGAGAGACTCTAAAAGCTTTCCTGGGCTGGCCTGCCTCTGAGGCTGGCCCATTATGTTGTTTGCTGCCTTGTGATCAGGATGAAGGCAGCCCCTGCCAGCGCTGGCTCCATCTACATTGCTCCTTTCTCCGAACTCCAGGAACCCATGGGGCCCCGACCACGGGTCATCGGGCACAAGGTCGGCTGCCCCGGAGATTCTTAGATAAATCAATTAGGATAAATGAGCTTAGTGATGTACGATGCCCCTGCTCCACTGAGTGCCTTCTGAATTATCAGTTCTCTGGAGAAGATTAATTACGGGAGTGCCACTCTAATGTTCTTTTAATGGAATCTGTTATTTAAGTTTGAGAAAAGCAGGTATCGATGCATGGGAGTTAGATGCCTGTTATGTGCATTCCAAATCAGGGGCAATGGTTGGAGCTAACCTCAGGAAGGACTTGTTGAAACAGAAGGAGAGCCAGGAATTGCTCTGAAGCCTGTGGAAGGCTGCACCAAGTCCTGGAAGGTTTTCTGGAATTGAGTGCATGTGCTCGTGGAATTAACTTCTCGCTCTACGTGAACAGAAATCCTTATGCCGAAACAGAGAAGGAAAATGGAGAAGGAGCTATTGAAGGGAAGAGACTGGGTGATCTTAAAAACGGCATGACATATAGTGTAACAGAAAGGGCTCATTTGATTTTGGGTCATATTAACAGAGATATTATATCATGAACAAAGGAGGTTTTAGTCTTGTCCTACCTAGACAGTCCATTTCAGTGTAGGAAATCGTGTTTCCCAAGTGACATTGACCAGTGACATGAAGTAGACAGAGGCTGGAATGATGAGAGACTTGAAAATTGAATCTTAGGAAAGTTGCAGGTAGCTCCTGGGAGATGAGGATGGAGAAGGCAAAGCTAGGGATCATTCCTTCTCTAAAGCAATGGTTCTTGGCCCTGCTCCTTCTTAGAATCATCTGGGGGAACGTTTAGGAAATACTAATACCTAGACCTCCTCCCCAGAAATCCTGATTCAATTGGTCTGAAGTGGACTCAAGTGTGAGTATTTTCTAAAAGCTTCTCCCTTATTGATTCTAAGGGGCAGCCAAAGTTGAGGACCACTGCTCTGAAGGATGTCACAGGTATGAGGGATGGCACCTCTTACGTGCAGCTCCAGAGAACAGAGCACATCCAGATGGACAGAAGTTTTTGTCCTAATATGTTGGAATCCTGTGGTGGGTGCACCCGCAGAGGATGGGGATGGAGTCAGCTGGCGAGAGGGATCTGGGCCAAGGTGCAGCTCCCCTGTAGAGGGCGTAAGTAACTGAGGCACAGCGCTGTGCCCGTAGGACAAGGAGAGAGCCACAGGGAGGTGGAAATAATCTGCAACTGACCTCACATCTGTTCACTGAAACTTTGTGGAGGAGAACACGGAGCAGCCAAGCGTGTCCCCGGGCTTCCAACCCCCTGGGAGCCCATTGGGGGTTAGAGCAGAGGAGCAAGTGTCTCTGGGCAGAAGCGACACTCAGAGTTGGATGGAAGGGTCAGAGCTTATGGGCCAAGGCAGCCTCGCTGAGCACTTTCAGGCCTTCAGCCAGTTGCCAGGTGTGCAGGAGGGGCCTTGGTCCTGTCCCCGGGAAGGAGGAGCCTGGCAGGAACTGAGCAGAAGAGCCAGGGCCCCACCCTCCTGAACAAAGGTTCAGGACTGGGTTGCCGTCCTGGAAGAATCAGTCAGAACCAGAAGCCGCTCTGATGGGGAATGGCGGCTGCATTTGGGGGAGATGGGCATTATTCCCCGAACACCTGCGAGAGGCCAGGCCCTGTGCAGGGGCTTCATAGCCATCATCTCTTCACTCCTGACAACCGCCCTGCAAGACGACGGAAGTTGTAAACATACGACAGATGTGAAAACTGAGGCTCAGAGAGCTTGAAAGACCCGCCTGGTCACGCTGGGGTCTGACTGCAGACTCTTTCCCTGGCCCCAGGCGGAGGGGCCGTGCTGCCCTGTGGCGGGCTGTGTGTGCCCAGGACTGAAGCCAGGAACAGCAGGCCCTCTGGTGGAGGCACAGCCACCGCAGCCCCCCGCCAAACCAGACCCTCCCCCACCCCCAGAAGGGAGGAGGCAGAAGCTGGGGGGTCTTCAGATGGGGAATACAGGATGCTGTGTGACACCGAGGCTGGGACAGGAGCTCAGTGCTGTGTGGTGCTGGTTTCTCTGAGCCAGAGATTCTAAGCCCAGTGTTATCTGCCAAACGAGCGTGGCAGCCTCTGTGCTGTCCCCTGCTGTGGGGGATGCAGTGTGAGACGTTTGGAAATATCACAGACCCCCAGTAGGGCAAAGTCTCCTTGCCCCCTGCAATGATGCATGAGCCCCTAACACCTACACACATACACACACAGACATACGAATATGCACACATACACGCAGGCACAGACATAGGAACACGCTCATCTACACACAATCTACAAGTTATGTCTTTATTTCCCTGTTGTCATGCCTAAGCCTTCGGTAAAGTCTTCTTTAAATATTCCAGCCCAGTCTCCAAGCCAAAGGCATCTCATGCTTGGGCCAGAATAGCAAATCAGGTGTGGGGTGCCCTTTAACGCGAGTAGAAAGCACATGAGGACTATTAGGCAAAGAAGAGAATACACGAACGAATGAATGAATGACCACGCACAGTCATTGCAATCTTAGCAATTCACATATACAGAACACTTTACAGCGAACAGGAGCTTTAATACATTTTATCTCCAATAATCCTGTGACAGGTGTTATTATTCCCACTTTACAGATGAAGCATCTGAAGCTCAGAGAGGTTAAACCACTTTTTCCGAAGACGCACAGCTAGTAAATGGAACAGGAAGCCGTAGAGGAGAGATCCAGGGAGACCTGAGCCTGCAACATCTCAAGAATTCTTTAAGGCCCCAGGGACCTCTCTGGAAGCTCTCCTGGCCTCCCCCTACCCACCCACCCCCCCGCCCCCGTTCTTTCTATCCCATTACCCTACCTTCTTTTCTCCACGGCACTTCTCACTACCTGAGTTTAATTACTCATATATTCCTTTGCTACGGTCTCTCCCACTGCCAGGTGAGCTCCAGAAGGCAGCCTCCCCGTCACGTTCACCACCGCGTGCCCAGTGCCCAGCAGAGCCCAGTACACAGACGTCCCGCAGAGCAGCAGTTCGTACCGGGTGAGAGATTGCTCTGGGGGGCGTGACGGGTGGGGGGAGCTATTCCTGGTGACATGGCTGACTCCTCCGTGTCCGCCTTTGCAAAGGTCCAGTAAAGGAGTGTGAGGTTGGTTACAAATTATTTCTGCCGTCTTTCATACAATGGCGTTAACAGCTGGCTGAGCTACAATCTATCAATTGTGTAAATTTCGAGGGCATTTTCATGTTTCGATCTCCTTGTGTATTTCTAGTTGACCAAACTTGTTCAAATTACCATCAACTGCGGTCCCACCGCCCGGCTCACTGGGCAGGAAGGCGGGGCTTGGGTTTAACTCCTCAAGGGCGGTGGAGGGGTAGGCCAGAGGTCCGGGGCTGGCAAATGGGGGAGAACGACCTGCCTGCCGTTAAAAGTCAAACAGCTGCTTTAAGATGCAGACTTCATTCCTTGTTTTCCACTGGGTCCTCTGTTTGACCACTTTCCATCCAGCTTCTGTATCTGCTCGATCTTTCTCTCTTGGGACCTTAAGGCCATTTCCTGCTGCATTGCCACCCAAACTCATGGCTGATAGAACCCTCCTTAAATACAGTCCCACTTCAGATTCAAAGCCGTGTCGTAGACACAGGGAAGGAGGGCTGTTGAGAAAGTGGGGGCTCCGTTTGGAAAAGTCATAATCCAGCGGGAGTTAGGGGAGAAGGAAACATTAGCAGCCTTTTAGGGCTGGAACAAAACCTTGCTCATCCCTGTTTCTCATACTCTGCACAGAGGCTATCACACAGCAGGGACTAAACAGTATTTCTTCAATGAAGGAACATGATATAAAGACCAGGCTTGGGACCAGATAACTGGCTTCAAATCCTGGTTCTACCATTTTGTGATCTTGGGCCAATCACCTAACCCCCAAGGGGTGTGTTCCTCCTCTTAACACGAGCAGAGCATTCAGAGTGTGAAGGTGTCACACGACCCCCTCCCCTAATTTTCCAGAGGAGAGAAAATCTTGTAACTGTCAGTAACTTGCTAGAACTGTCAAAAGTACATGAAGGAGCTCCATCAATTGTGAAACAGAAGTCACAGTTCTGGGTTTTTTTTGCAATGATGTAAACTTCACAATTTTTCCTTCCAAATAAAAAGTATACAGGGGCCGGCCCGGTGGCACAGCGGTTAAGTTCGCATGTTCTGCTTTGGAGGTTCACTGGTTCAGATCCCAGGTGTGGACATGGCACCGCTTGGCAAGCCACGCTGTGGCAGGCATCCCACGTATAAAGTAGAGGAAGATGGGCATGGATGTTAGCTCAGGGCCAGTCTTCCTCAGCAAAAAGAGGAGGATTGGCAGCAGTTAGCTCAGGGCTAATCTTCCTCAAAAAAAAAAAAAGTATAAACCTTCCATTGCTACATCTCGGTAATCTGTAAACCTCAGACATTGCAGTCCCACCCGCTTAAGGTCTATGAGACAGAGACGATGCTAGTGGCGACTCTGTGAGCATCAGCCCAGCTAGGGGTGGGTGCTCCCTGCCCTGCAAACAAGGAGGGGGGAATCACAGCTCACAGCCAGTTGGGGAAAAGCTTCCTGGAGGAGGAGGCACATGAGGCAAGCCCGGGGAAATGGACAGGATTTGACTGCAGGGACATGGGGTTGGGTGGGCTGGTCGCCCTGGGTGTTGAGCCAATGAGAACTGGGGATTGTTGCTGTATTCTGTGCAGTCTTAGTCTCAGCCCAGCCTGGCTTTGAGGATAACAACAACAACAATAACAATAGTCGATTTCCTGAGTGTGTACTATGTGCCAGGCACCATGCTAATTACTGTCAGGTAGAATCTCATTCAGTCTTTATGACTTTCCCACAGAATAGACATTATTGTATTCCGAGATGGCTCCCAACGATCCCCACCTCCTGGAATTCACACCCTTGTGAAATCAGCTTTCTCTTGGGTATGGGCTGGACCTAGCAACCTGCTTCTAATGAACAGAATAGGACAAAGGTGATGGCATGTCACTTTGGAGACGAGGTTATAAAAGACGGTGACTTTGTCTCATTTGCACCCTCTCTCTGGTTCTTTGGGATGAAGCAAGCTGGAAAGGCCCACTGAGGGTGGCGAGAATCTGAGGACAGCTTCCAGTCAATCACCAGAGGGGAACTGAGACCCTCAGTCTGACAGCCCTTGAGAAACTGAATCTTGTCGAGAACCCAGGCATGAGTTAGGAAGTGGACCCTTCCCCAGCCCAGCCTTCAGATGAAACCCCAGCCGAGTGACACCTTGACTGCAGCCCATGAGACCCTGAGCAGAGGACTTGGCCAAGCCAGGCCTGGATTCCTGACCCACAGAAACTGCAAGGTGATAAACGCGTACTGTTTTCAGCTACTAAATTTGGGGGGCTATTTGTTACGCAGCAATAGATAACAGATACAATTATTATTCCCATTTTTATACAGAGGGAATCAAGGCTCAGAGAAATCACCAAGCTTGCCTGGGCCATGCAGTGAGTAGGTGGAGGAGCCCAGATGAGAACTGAAGTTCATCTGACCTTGAAGCCTGTGGGATTTTTTTTGTTTTTGTTTGTTCGAGGAAGATAACATCTGCTGCCAATCCTCCTCTTTTTTGCTGAGGAAGACTGGCCCTGAGCTAACATCTATGCCCATCTTCCTCTCCTTTATATGTGGGACGCCTGCTACAGCATGGCTTGCCATACGGTGTGTAGGTCTGCACCCAAGATCTGAACAGGTGAACCCTGGGCCACCAAAGCAGAGCACGAGAACTTAGCCGCTGCACCACCAGGCCGGCCCCAAAGCCTGCGTTTTTACCCACCAAGCACTCCTGCCTCCTCTCAGGGGCCTGACAGCCCGGAAGCTAATTGGTCTCCCTGTCCCAGGCTGCGAGGCTCCACCATGAGCCCCCTACACACCTGCCAGGGCTCCCCTGTCCGGGGATTTGTCGTTATTGGGCTTTGAGGCTCCTGTACTCAAGTGATGGCCACTTGAGGCCCCTTGAGTCCCACGACTTCTGGGGCCACAATGGATGGACACACTGACCCTGGAGAAGGTGACGGCCTACAAGAGGCAAAGAAAGAGGCGAGGGAGGGAGGTGGTGGCAGGGTGGGGAGCAAGTCAAAGGACAACCTGTGTAAAGCACCCCCATCACTCTCCTCAACGCCCCAACCCTCACTCCCGAGCACCTCTGGTACCCACTCCACCCACCATCCCCACCCCCACCCTCATCAGCAGTTCCTCCAGTCCTCCAGAGCCACCTCGGGCCTCCCTGCCACCCTACTCGTGCCAGATCATTGAAGGTCTGAGCAGCCCAGGACCACAGCCCCCTTGTTCAGCTGTCCCCCAGCACCCAGCACAGGCCCCGCCCAGAGCAGCTGGACACAGTGGCGTCCTACAGCCGTCAAGGACCCGGGGAGCTGGAGTCAGCCCGGGTTGGTTCCAACCCCTGCTCTCCCATTTATGCTCTGTGTGACCTTTGGTAACCTCTGGAGCCTCAGTTTCCTCATCTGTAAAATGGAAAGAATAATAATAATAACAATAGCGAAGTTCTTAATCCAGTGCCCGGCATGTGGTCAACACTTAACAAATGTCACATGTTAGTACCAGTGTTATTATTATTTCCTTATTTGTAGAATTGGGATCATTGTGTATTTCATAGACATATTCGTTGGCTGTACGACTTGCCATTATTGCCTAGACCGCTAAGAAAGAAAATGCTGTCCGTTATAACCCCATCAATCACAACACGTTTCTCATTTCTAAGAGCACATCTTAGAGAAATACAGAAAGAGTATCCGCCTCACAGAGCCATTCGGGGATTGAATGGGGTAACACAAAGGTGCTCAATAAATGTTTATTGGATGAATGGAGGCTGGACTCCTGCCTGGGACCCAAGACTCCCAGTCCAGTGCTCCTCCCGCTCTGCAGCATCCCCGTCGCTGCCCATGTGGCTCACGCAGCAGCACCCACAAGCCAGCAGGACTGGCCGGCAGGGAGGCAGCTTCCAGGAGTACCCTGGCTGCACTGTCTCAGCTCCAGGCCCCCAGCCCTGCAGGCTGTCCTTCCCCTGGGGGAGGGAAACCCCACCTGACCGCCTGGAGGCACTCCTCTCCCTGCAGCCAGAGCCACAGGCAGTCGCCCGGCCATCAGCCCGCGGCCGGCCCTGTGGACAGCGCTGAGCAGTCCACACGTGACGAGCAGCGTCCCCATCCCAGCTCACTTCCGCTGAGCTTGCCCCCTCTGTGCCTCAGTTTCCTTCTCTGTAGGATGGGGATGATGGTTCCCACTTCTCAGGTCAGCTGTGAGACGCCTGTGTGATGAGGTTGTGAAAACGCTTCCCTTGCTCAGAGCTGAGGAGTCTGTCCCACCAGAGTGGAGGCCCCCAGACCCCACCTCACCTCCTTCCGAGCCTGGGAAAGTTCAGCAACCTGTCCCTCCCTGTCAGGCCCAGTCAGCCTCCCAAGGGCAGTGTCTGCGTGGGGTTCGGAGCCGGGACAAGGGGTGTCAGGCAGAGGCCTCCCCCTAAAGGCCTCCTAGGCTGGGATTACACGGGCCCCTCTTGATGCTTCCTTAGGAAGTTCTTCCCAAGATCTGCCTGTGTCTTTTAAGTGGCAGGAGCCAGAGTCCCAGGCTGAGCGAGCCCCAGTGACTAGGGGCTGCTGGATCACCATCCCCAAGCCCAAGGGTGGAGGGGGTGATGGGGTGCGGGGGAGAATAGATAAGGGACAGCCCAGCCCCCAGTTTACAGCCAGGCATCCCTCAGGCAGGACAGGCGTTTGCAAGGCTCAAAACTTGTCCAGTTGTCAGAATATGAGTTCAGGTTTCTCCACATCCATGTCTTTCTCCCAAGCACCCCTGTCTAGGAGGGTCAGTCCCTATTCCCTGCCACCTCCTGCCCTGGTGACTGAAGACAGAGACCACTGAGTGAGCCTAGCCCCCCGCCCCCCACCGGCCCAGAGATTCTGGCTCACCCGGGACCAGCCGGCAGCAGCTGCTTGAGCCTAGCAGGCCCCCACCTCTCAGTCATGATGAGCTCCTTATCTCTCTGTGCAAATTAGGAGCACTTCACGGCAAGCCAGGCCCGCTCCAGCCGCAGCAGACGCTCAGAAATAAACGAGCTGGGTCTGAGTCACGGAACATCCAACATGAAGCTCCCCCACCGCCCCACCGCCCAGCAGTCACGCCTGGAGGAGGGGTGATGCAGCGCGTCCCCTCCTCTTCCCTGAGTCTCTCCCCAGCCTTCCCCAGTGTCCAGGTGCCCCAGAGTCCATGGCCAGCTTCCCCATGGGTTATGGGAGGACCCGCCCCCGAGCAGGGCTCCTGCCCTACAGAATGCACCGGGAATAATAATATCCAAGTTGACGGAGACCTCAGGACCCGCCAGGCACGGGGCCAAGCGCTCGACGTGAATAACCTCCTATCAGCCTCAGGGCAGGCCCAGGAGGTAGGAGCTTCAGTCCCATTTATCAGAAACAGGACAGAGAGGTGCCTCGGCCAAGGTCCCGGGCGCTGGCAGGTGGCAGGAGGGCAGTGCAGCCCCACCGCCGTCTAAATCACCCCGCGACGCGCGCCCTGCTTCCGCCGCGCATCCCCGGAGAGGGTCGGAGCTCCGCGCCCCTGCACTGTGCCTGTGCGCCCCCGGAACGCGCCCGCCCGCACACCCGTGTGTCCCCAACTCGAAGGTGCATTTTTCCCTCAGCTGGACCCAAAAGGAATGTGAGCCGGGCTGCAGACGACGGGCCCGGGCTATAAAGCGGAAAATCAATTTGCAATGGAGGAAGCGGATCTCCTGGAGGTGCGCGGGGTGGCCGGCCAGCCCAGCCAGCCAGCCAGCCAGGCCGCGGCAGCCGCCCGCCCCGCGCAGCCCAGCGTCGCTGCCAGACTGCTGTTGCCAACAGGTTCCTGCTTCCGCTTCCCGCTTCCCAGTGGGGGCCCCCCTCGCAGATGCTGAATTCCAAATCAGTGAAAAATAAATATTTTAAGGCTCTGTGGCCTGAGTCACTGGAGTTTGGTGGCAGCTAATGCTCTGCAGCTGGCCCTGCCCACGGGCCTGCTTAGCATGCAATTAAGATGCAAAATCACATCCCTCAAAAGCTCCCCCTCCGGGTCTCTATGCTTCTCCCTTCAAGGCCCTGGCGGGTTAAGAAGATTCGGGAACAGTGGGAGGTGCCTCTCCCACCACCCTTATTGGCAAGAGCTCCAGGCTGGGTTTATGGACTTGGCTCAGGCCCCCGCCTGAGGTTGGGACTCTAGTCTTCAGCTGCCCCTTCCTCCTGGTGCCCTGCAAGCCACCTACGCACCACAGCACACACAAACCCGAAAAAGCAAACCAGGCTGTGTCCCCATTGAGAACCCTTCACTAATGCCCCATTGACCTTAGCTTATAAACCCAACCACTGAGAGTGACCTCCAGGCCAGACCAGTGGATTGGCAGCTCCTGAATCTGGTCTCCTCCCGCTCCACTCACTTTCTCCAACCACCTGGGCCTTCTTTCGGTTCCCCAAGACGTGACAAGCTGTTTCCTGCCTCAGGGCCTTTACACTTGCTGTTCCGCTTTCTCCTATCTGTGCATGGCTGGCTCCTGTTCAACCTTAAACATCACCTCTTCCAAGAAGGCTTCTGAGACCACCCCATGTAGTAAGAAGCACTTGCTATGTGCTAGGCCGTGCACCAGGGAGTGAGGGAACAGAGGCATGGAGCTGTAAACATGTCCAGGGTCACACAGCCAGAGTTAGGGTTTGAACCCAGGTACCCTAGCTTCAGAGTCTGGGTCCTTAACCATTGGGCCACAGGGTCTCTGACTGAAGTGGCTTCTTCCCCTCTATTTGGTTATCTTGTCTGCCACCTCACTTGAACATTACTGGTCCTTGAGAACAAGGGCCTCTTCTGTCTCTCTCTCCTTTCCCCCCGGTGCCACCCGCAGCACCTGGCCAGGGCAGGCGCTCAGTCCATACCTAGTGGCTGAATAAATGAATGAATGAATGAAGCGTTCTGGCCCCCTCCGCCTCCTCCCACCTTTTCTCTGCAGGGCTTTGGGCTCAGGCAAACAACGCATCCACCCAGCGCTGCCCACAGCAGGCACACGGTCCGTCTCCAGGCTGGACCTGGAGGAGGAGACAAGTCGCTCAGGGGCACCTTGTGAGAAGACAGGCTCCCTAGCTTAGATCTTTGCTGCGACGCTGGTTCCAGAAGCCCGCGGGAGACAGAGAGGAGGCCGAGAGTCCGTGGTTCCCTGGCTGCAGAGGGGCGGAGGGCTCAGGCAGGGCAAAATGCAGACGGAGCCCCAAACCTGCTCAAGGGAAGACGCCAATGGGCCGGCCAAGAAGTCTGCAGAGATCTCTGAGTCAGTCCGTGGTCAGAAAGGAGGAGGGAGGGGACCTCACTTACTGAGTCCGCATTTCTCAGGACTGTTGTATAACAGAACTGTCATTTATTACAACTGTTACATAATAGGAACTTGTGAGGGCAAAGCACTGGGGTCCTTAGGGGACCATAAGGTAAATATGGGCCAGCAGAGTGAGGCAGCTGCTGAAGAAATTCAGTTCATTCTTAGGCTATATCAATAGGAGTATGATGCACAGATTAAGGGAGGAAATTACCTCCCTGCACCTGCTCTGGCCAGACTTCCCTGGAGTGTGGCATGTGATTCTCACTACACTTTAGGGGGAGCTTACTTTTGAACGTACAAAGGAGATAGCCCCAGGCCCACTGAAGGAACGGTGGCTGGCCAGCCAGGAGGAGAGTAAACCCAGAAGGCCTTAACCTCTGTTTGCAATCTCTGAAGGCTGCCTGGAGATGGAGCTCAACCTGGCAGGGGAAGGAGGAACTGAGTTTCAGGATCTGTGTGATAAAGGAAACTCACCCTAAGGGTAGTGAGATTCCAGTCCTGAGCAGTGATCAAGCCATGGTTGAGGCCGGTTGTGGGGGTGGCAGAGAGCACGCTGGGTATGTGAAGGGTCAGCCTGGAGGAACAGCCTGGAGACCCAGAGTGCATGAGGGCCAGTGGCGTCATCTCACCTGGGAGCTTGTTAGAACTGGAGAATCGCAGCCCCAGATCTACATGCTCCATGTCGACATTTTAACGACATCCTCGGCGAGAGCACTGAGTCAGAGGGCCGGAGGGGGCGCGCCCTGTGGGGAGGGCGCTGGCTGAGCACCCACCTGGGTCAGCCCCAGGCGGCCCCCGTGGAGGGTGGAGGGCGCAGCAGGCTCGGAACCAGGCGCAAGGCGTATGGGGGAGCCCCAAGGCTGAGACCGGGCTGTGTGGCTGGGGCGGTGGGTTCTGGGGGAGGGGAGATGGGGAGAGCCGCCAGAAAAGTCTTCGAAATAACAGGCTACCTTGTTCAAGGTCACAGAGCAAGAACAACACGAGCCCGGAACTCCAGGTGCCTGGCTCCCAGCTCACCTAGGGCTGTGTGTGCATGAGTGTGAGCTGTGTGTGTGTAAAAGAACATCTGTGTGTGAGGGCTGGTGGGTGTGAATGTGTGAGCCTGTGTGTGCCTGGGACATCGGTGCTCATGTGTCTGTGTGTGAGTTGTGTATGAACAGGTGAGAAGTTTGTGTGTGTGTGTGTGTGTGTGTGTGTCTCCCCAGACAGGGGTCCAGCGCTCCTGACCAGTGCCCCACTGCGCATGGCCCTTTGGCCACATGCAGCAGGGTCTCCCGCCTTGCAGTCTCTGCAGGCCTGGCCTGGGCCGACTGCCATGGCTGACCCCGGGGAAGCAGGGTCCTCTGGGGCTGTCGAGTGTCCCTGGGCTGGGAGCTGGGACACCTGGGGCCTTGTTCTGATGGACCGCCTCTGCCTGTGTGGCCTCAGGCAGTTCACAGACCGTCTCTGTTCCCCAGCTTCCACTCCCCAGTGAAAGCGGGCGGGAGATGGGACAAGGACAGGAGCCGCTGTGGCTGTCCTGTCCATTCCCGCCCACCCCCACTGCAGCCCCACCGTGGGGGAGGGCTCGCCAGCAAAAGCGGCCAATCTCCAGGCCCCACCGCTGGTGCAAGGCAGCCCTTCGCACCTCTGCCCTCTGGCCTCGGGCTCACAGTCCTGACCCAGCCCAGTCCCTGTAAGCCTGGCCTCTGACTCAGTTTATCTTGGATACCCTCTCCCTCCCCCACCTCACCCGACACCAGCCGTCCAGGCTTGGACGTGGGACAGGAGCTCCCCCGTGCCTCTGAGACGAGCTTGGCCAGGGAGGCCCCTCCCCACAAACAGATGCCCTGTGCCAGGCTTGCAGCCAGCCTCTGGGATAGGGATGGTGGGCTAGCAGGCAATGGGACAGCACCTCGTTCTGCCTGTAGAACATGGACTGTGGATTCCAGAAGGTCAGCTCTACTTCCCACCCTGACAAGGCGCTCCCCTCCTCTAAGTGTCAGTTCCCTCATCTATCAAATGGGACACCAACTTCCAGCAACATGCCACGGACACTGTGTCACTGGGTCATCAGGGTCTCCTTTGATGCCACCAGGGTAGAGGACAAGCCTGAGGGTCAGGATGGGTCGGGAGAGGATGTGTCAGGACCATGCATGAGAAAGAGCTGGAAATGGCTGGTGCTGCTGGAGAGCTGGCCTTCGTGGGGCCACCAAGGCTGTACGTGGGAGCTGAGTTGAGGAATGGAGCCCGTGAGTCTGGGATGCCAGAGCCTCAGCTGCCCTGGGGGCACGGGGTCCCCAAGGAGACAAGGGCCAGGAGCCTCCGACCCTGGCCAGCTCCTTGGGTAGAGTGTGGGGGCAGCAGCTGGCAACCAGGAAAAGAAATGGGAAGGGTAACTCCAGGGGCCAGAATCTAAATTCCCACAGCCGAGGCCCCGTCAGCCTTCCCTTCGCGTGTGGCCACCAGGGAAAGCTCACAACCCGGAGTGGCCAGACCATGGAAATGTCACTCGGAGACATCAGAATTGGCAGCCGGCAGAGTCTGCTGCCTTCGGGCCCCCCAGAGGGTGGAGGCTGAGCATCGGACCAAGTGGCGTCAACAGCCCAGTAGCCAGCGCACGGGGTCCCCTCAGGGGTGACAGTGCGGAGCTCAGGGAGTCAGCTCTGGGCCTCACAAGCTGTGTGACGTCAGGCATGCGACTTGCCTCATCTGAGCTGCATTGACCCCATCTGGCAGATGGGGTCCTAAGCCAGCTTTCTGGGGTCAGCCGGGGGACGAAATGACATAATGACCAGCAAGCGCTTTGCCAGTTCTCCAGTGCTGAGTGCATGCTCAGGCTCTGCAGATACCCAGCATCCCTCTGCTCTTCCTAGTAAATATTTATTGACCCTATTAGTAAAAGTGTTGACCTTGAAGCCAAATGGCCCAGGTGCGGAAGCTGGCTCTCCTACTTCTTAGCTGTGCGGCCTAGGGCAAGTTGCTTGACCTCGCGGTGCCTCTATTTTCTCATCGGTACAGGGCTGTGGTGAGGATCGAATGAGTCAGTAAATGTCAAGCACTTAGACCAGAGCTGGGGACAAAACAAGATCTCAGTCAACGCACGCTACAGTCGCTCCTGCTGGTGTTGCGACCAGCATGGCTCTCCTCCCCCACTACGCACACAGTCGCACACACGTGCACACACACTCGTGCATGCAGACACACGCACATGCACACGCGTGGACAGCAAGCGCCATGGCAGAGGCCGTGGGCAGGTTCGCCGAGGCAGCCCCAGCACGCAGCTGAGCGCCTACTGCACGTCACTTCCCTGATCAACACATGCTGGCCGAGGGACAGGTACATGCTGAGTTCCGCAGCTCAGCGTGGTCAGCTCTGCTCCGCCTTCCTGTCCCGCCTCTCCGTTCTGGCTCCTGACGGCTCGCTGCTCCCACGCCCTCCCCCCTCCACCGGCCTCTGCTCTGTCTTACAGGGAAGCGAGGCTGAACTTGGGCACGAAGCAGAATCGGACTTCCCCTTGCCCAGGCGTGTGACCTTGAACACCTTCTTTTTGTACCTGTCTGAGCCTCAGTTTCCCCATCTGTACAATGAGGATAATCATCCCTCATTAGCCAGCACATCGACTCTGCCACTGCTCCCGGGGATGTGGCTTCTCCGCATCCCACCCCTGCTGAACCTCTTTCTGACTCAGATCTGACCCTCCCAAGGCCACTTCTCCACTCTTGACCCTGCAGAGGTCAAGGCCATAGTCCATGGCTTTCAGACTCAACTCTTGCTCCATCTGGCTGTTGCTCCCTCATAAACCCAGTCCCTCAAGACCCCTTGAGGACAGATTGTGGCTCCTGTGTTGTGTCCCTTCTCAGACCCCCTCATCCCTTTCTCAGAATCTGAGTGGCTCATCTAAGAAGGCCCAGCTTCCCGAGCTCCACAGGGGCCTGCCGGGGGCAAAGAGCGTGGGTCCTGATCCCTACAAATAGGCTCATGTTTGCGGCATGAATGCAGGTTGGGTACACTTAAGTGCATGCACATGGGAACACACGCACAGACTGATGTGTGAGCACCGACACAAGGACAAAGGTCCACACACATCTATGTGGCTACATACGTGCACGGGTCTGCCCAATATGCACATACACAAAGTATGGCCTGGGATGGGCGCCCACAGCCCAAGAATGGAGCTGAGTGACCCAAATAAACCGCTCTGTCTCAGGGAACATCAGCAACTCCCCCGCCATACCCAGATCCCCAAGAAGCATACAGAAAAGGCAATGTAGGAACCAGGGCTTCCAGGCTGGAGGTGGGCCAAGAGGTGTTGGATGAGAGGCACAGCCAGCCCTTCTGGCCCCCAGGCCCAGGCCACCATGTTCTCAGAACCCCAGGTGGCCCGAACCTGAGGCCACTCCCCTCCAGCTCCTGCCATCTCCCTCCCAGCAACGTGCTGTTGCCCCCTGGAGTCATCCCCAGGCATCTCCAGCTCCATCTGACTCCGCAGCCCACCCCCAGCTCCCTGCTGGCTCCCACAGTTGGGGTGGCAGAGGGGGCATTGGTGGGAGCTGCTAGGAGCCGAAGGAGAGATGTGACAGGGGAAGAGGCCAGGCTGGGCGCTGCTAGGCTGGGGCAGGAGTGCTGGGTTCCAGCCCCGGGCAGGTCAAGAGCTCTTTATGTGGCGTCTGGTAGTTCCGTGCCCACCTCAGCCTCAGTCTGCCTGTCTATAAAAGGACAAACCTTCACACACCTGTCGTGTGGCACAGATGCTCACAGGCATTTCTCTAGCCGGAGGTGTCCAGGGCGAGGACCTCACAGGAGTGGGGAGGTCTTCTGACGATGAAGTGGCCGCCTGAGGCCCGGCCAAGGTGGAAATCGCTGCTCGTCCTGCCTCCGCCACCGGAGCCAGGAATCTGTCACCGCCCCGGGTTCGAATCCCAGCTCCACCCCTTTCTCGCTCTGAGACTTGGAGCCAGGTGCACACTCTTTCTCCTTCTATACAATGGATGCAGACCAAACCCTTGGCATGGACCCTGGGCCACAGTGGGTCCCCAATGGATGCTAACTGTGACCAGCTACTCTTGCCTGCCCAAGAGGACCAGAGATGGCTTCATTTGGGACCCAGTAATCCACATGTGCTTCTCCTCTGCTCTAGTTCACCTGAATGGAATCTGCCAGAAGCTGAGTGAAGGGATAACTATATCCCTGAATTGGAAGAATTTGGGTCACATTGGTGGAAACCTTGGCAACGAGCTCCAAAAGGATGGAGGTGGGGCACCTGGCTGCCACATCCCAACCACCTCCAAGGTGGTCCCCTAGACAACAGGATGAGGGCACCTCCAGCCCAGGCCCCACCCACCTCCCAGAGGCCAACACAAGGCTTCTCCCCTACTGCCACCAAGGAAGGGGCCACTCGCGGGATGGGGACTTTACTCTTTACTTTGCCTGAGTCTCTCCACATTTAGTCTGTGCAACTCACAAATCTCCTCCACCCAAGTCGAGGCCAATGGGGACTCTGCCACCTTGGGTACCAGGGCCCCAGGGGCTGCAGCTGCACCCACGGCCCCTGGATCCTCACCGCCACCCTCCAGGATCCGCCATGGGCTCCCTGATTGCTAATTTAGACTTTTCCTGCCATCCCACGCAGGGGAATCAGGGGAAATCAAATTACCGAGTTATTCACTCTTTTTGTACAGCTGATGGGCTGATTAGCTGTCAATCACAGCCCACATTAACATCTGACACTGTGTGCATAACAATTACCAGTCACATTAAGGAAACCTTTCCCTTTCTCTCCAAAGCAGAGGGGAGAGAAGAGACAGGAGAGAGAAGGAGGCAGAAAGAGGCATTGAAGAGAGAAGGAGGAAATTCAATCAGCATAATTAGCTCAATCAGAGGAGAGCATCACTTCACCAGCTCAGCAGAGCTTTCGCCACTGCCAAAGGCCAGCGGTTGACCGGCTGCTGGAGCCTCTGCCCTCCTCACCCTGCAGCCGGCGGGCCCCCCCCCGCCTGCAGCCCCAGCTCTGGCCAGGGCAGGCCGCCTTCCAGTCAGTCAACCACTTGGCCCTGCCTTCAGGCACTGCTTGCTCCAATCAGGTGGGCCCATTCCTGCCTGCTTCTCTGGGATTGGCTCTGACTGAGAAGGGGACTATAAGACTGCAAGGATGGAGGCAGAGCTGGGAGTTGGGCGGGGGGGGGGGGGGGGGTGGTGGAAGGGCCTGTTGGGATCCAAGTTTATGAGCCTTTCGTGGAAGAGACTCTCTTACATTTTGTGAACAATCCTGCTGTTCCCGCTCCTTCCGGAGGGCCCCCAACGTTCCCGTCTGCAGCCTCTGGCCCTCAGCGACCCTTCGGAATTGTCTGACCTTCTCCAGGCTGAACTGTCTGTTTCTTCACTTGATCCTCCAGGATGGTTTCAAGCCCCTTTCCAGCCTACCCTCCAGTTCTGAACCCTCTCCAGCTGCCACGTCCCTGAAACTAATCAGTATTCCTGGAATGTTATAACCAACTGGGACTTCTTGGGGCCTCGATTTCCCCATCCATAAAACAGAACGCCTCTGAGGGCCCCCCAAGACTGGCTTTTTGAGTCTCTCAGTCTGCAGAGCCCTCACGCTGGACACCGCAGCTGCCCCACCAGAAGAGAGGCAGATGCTTCCAGCCATTTCGTCAGTCTGGACGTGGGGAGGGTTTGTGGGGAGGCAGCCACACTCTCCCATTCAGTCTCCTCAGGACGTCCTTGTGACCGAAGCAAAATAAACCCATAACATCCTCGGAAAGAGCTGAGCTTGTCCCCGCCCTGACGGACTGATGGTCCACGGAGAGGTTGTGTTTGCCAAGGGGCCAGGCCAGTGGGCTTCTTGTCCCTTGCTTTCTTCTTACCAGGAACAGCTCTCAAGAAGCCTGGCCTCAGGTCCTTAGCACGCCTCCGACCCAATGAGCAGGTCACAGACAGGCCAAGTGATGCCCCTGGGGCTGCATAGATGGTGCCCGTCAGGCGGAAGGGAGGGCTGCGACCCCGGCAGCTGTGGGTGGATTCAGGGGCGTCCAAGCAGAGGGAGGCCTGGGCTGCTGCCTGGCTGTTCCCACCATCGGAGGGTCCCAGAGGGTGAGGACACTCCGCCCAGTTCTCTGGGCCTCTGAATTTCTTGACACAGCCTATTAGCCTGCTTGGGCGGCCGGAAGAAAATGCTACAGACTGGGTGGCCTCACTGACAGAAATGTCCTTATTTTCCCACCGTTCTGGAGGCTGCGAGTCCAAGATCAAGGTGTGGGCAGGGCTGGTTCCTCCTGAGGTCTCTCTCCTCGGCTTGCAGACGGCCGTCTTCTCACTGGGGCCTAGATTGGTTTGTTCTCTGTGCAGCCAAGCCCCTGCTGGATCTGTGTCTCGTCTCCTCTCTTATAAAGACTCGTCAGGTGAGATTAGGACCCACTCTAATGCCTTGTTTTGACGCAGTCACCTCTTTAAAGGCTCTTTCTCCGAATGCAGTCACGTTGCGAGGTCCTGGAGGGGTGAGGGCCCCAACGTGTGAGCTCTCAGAGGAGGAGAGGCAGGGAGGCACAAATGAGCCCCTAACAGCCAGAGAACTGGTAACGACACTGTTGCAGTCTTTGGTAGCTGACACCTGCACAGCATGCCCCTCATTCCAGGCCCAGGTCTAAGTGCTTTACACGCACTCGATCCTCACACATCTGAGCAGGTCCTATGAGACAGGTGTTTTTATTATCCCAACTCATAGACGGGAAAACTGAGGTCCAGGGAGGTTAAGTAACCTGCCCAGCAGTAAACAGTAGGGCTGGGATCCAAATTCAGGCCACCGGCTCCAGCCCCCACACTCTCTGCAGCTGTGTTATACACCCGTCTACAAGGGTCTCAGAGGCCCAGAGATGGTACAGGCAGTCTTTCCCGGCCCCCCAGCCTCCGGCCCAGCAGCTTCCATGGTGAGGTCAGCTCAGGCAACCCCAAGCCCAGGCCTGGTCCCCAGCCGGCTTCAGCCCAAGAGCTCAGACTCCGCATGGAGCAGGAGGGAGCGCATTGGAACCTAACAGCTGCCAACACTTCGCAAGCCCTTGATGCTGCTCCAGGCCCCGTGCTAAGTGCTTTGCAGACATTATGTCGTTGAATCCTTGCATCAAGGATGCGGGAGTCTAGTGTCCAGTATTCTGCCCATTCTGTCCCCTCACCAAGCTAGAGCTCCCAGACCGGCCTCAGCTCAACACACCCGTGCTCACTTCTGGGCCATGAGAACTAGTTTTCTTGAGCATTTTAACTAATTTACTCACTCATTCAAAACATTATTAGTGATTGCCTCCTATGTGCCAGGCACTGTCCTGCGTGTCAGGTACAAGCGGGAAAAAACAATAGAAAGAATTTCTGCCTTTATGAAGCTTATAATCTAGTGGGTTCCAGCAGAAAAATAACAGGTATGGAAATTAAAAAATACGATACTTACAGATGGTGATAAATGGCATAAAGAAATAAAAACAGGCACCAGATGGGAGTGACTGATGGGGTGCAGGCACTTTAGATGGAGTGGTCAGGGGAGGCCTCCCTGAGGAGGTGACATGTGAATGGAGGTCTGAATAAGAAGAATCCAGTAATGAGGGATAAGGGCAGGCAAGGCAGAGAAGACAGTAAGTGCAAAGGCCCTGAGGCATGTTCAAGGGACAAAATAAAGACCAGCTTAGCTGGAGTGGAGAGAACGGGAAGACTGATAGGCGATAACGTTAATGAGGTTCTGCACCTGCATCTACCTTCACATCATCTTCAAGAACGAGGTGACGGTTCCTCCCAATGTCTAATCCAATTCCTTCCAGCTGCAGTTTAAACCTCATTGCCTTGCTGTGTCTTCAGTGAAGCCTAAACTAGAACCTGAGAACACTCATGGTGCTCCCCGTCTGACAAAGCACCATCCCACCCAAAAAACAGGGGCCTCCTCTCTTCCCCTGAGCATTTCCAGGGGGCATTGAAAGGGGCTGGGGGACAGGGATTGGACTGGGAGCTTCTACCAGCTAGAGAAAAATCTTTCTGATGTTTTCAGCCCCGTTCCTCTGTCGGCTGTCAGAGCACGACAGGGAGCATTTCTCCCCAAAGGTCCCCCGTGTTCCTGCCTAAACACACTCATAAGTCCTTGCCTGAACCCAGAGGCAAGACCCCGTGTTTAAAATAAGAAAGGCTGGGAGACCCATCGAGAACCCACCACCTGCCTCCGCTCTAGTTTCCTCTGCTTTCCTTCCCAGCTCCCAGCTGCAGAAGGTGAAAGAAACATTTTCAGGAGTCAGGATGCCTGGATTCTCTTGTCTGCATCCCCAACTGTGAGCTAAGTCTCATGGGGGAGACAGATGGATCAACAGACAGGTGCAATGTGTGCTATAGTAAATAAATGACTGGGGAGCTGGGGGAGCCCATGGTTGGAGGGGGTGGGGGAAGTTCCAGTCATTTATTCATTCAACAGCTATTGATTGAACATGCTTAATCCAAGTGCTGTGCCCGGCACTTGAATCAGCCAGAGTCTGGTTAAGAAAACAGAAACCATTCTAGGTGTTTCACACAGTAGGAATTTAATGCAGGGGGTTGGTCACACAGGTGGTGGAAGAGTTGAGAGGTCATATGGGCACCATCCAAAAATGAGCAACAGCCACTAGCACCCCTAGGAATGGAAGGACAGCGGGAGGAGACGGTTTCATTAGATCCCAGAGAGCAGAGTTGCCCTGTGGGGAGCTAGACCCCAGAGAAGGCTGCCCAGGAGAATCTGGAACCACAGAGGGGGCCGCTGTCTGTCAGGAGACATAGTTGCTGCCAGAGACACTGCCCCAGGCAGGGAAAAGGTGAGCAATGCCCAGCTTCTCCCTTCCATCCTCCAGTCTCCTTCCAGTGCCTCTTCTTGGCCAAACTCAGCCAAGAGACAGCTCACCAGGAACCTGGAAAACACAGCATACAGGAGTCAGCCATCCTTCACCCCGCTCCCCATGATAAAGGAGAGGAGAAGAGCAAGGGATGGATTTGAGGGCAACCCGTCAAATTAGTGGCACAGTCCTAACAACTTCACAGAGAGGGGACATTTGATGTGTGTTGAAAGCATGAATAGGAGCTTTCAAAGCAGGAGAGAGAAAAAGGGTAGAGAAAATAGGAGGTTCAGAGGCAGAAGATGTGACATATTCAACCAACGGCAAAATATTCTTCTTGGATGCCAGGAAGGGTATATGAACAGAAGAAATTGCAGATCATTCTGAAGGGCCCTGAAGGCTGAACACATGGGGTTGGATTTTGTCCTGTAGGCAGTGGAGGACCCCACTGGATCTCAGTCGTGGACAATGCACTAGTCAAGAGAAGGGAGCACAGTTGGGGAAAGGCAGTGAGGAGCCTTTGCAATGGTCCTAGTGAACGATGACAAAATCTCAACTAGGGCTGTTTCTGTGGAGACTGGGGGAGAGGCTGGATTTAAGATAACTTTAGGGTGTAGAGCCAACAGGCCTTGGTCGTTGACTGGCTATGGAGGAGAGAGGGAGAAAGAGAAACAAAATCTGATATTTAGGGTGATATCTGGGTCTGTTTCCCTACCTTCTCCTTCCTCTATGCCTACCTGTGAGAGAAACCTCCACTTATCTCCTAATATCCAATTTCCCTTTTTTCCATTGTATTAGAAGCCCCAGTTTTTTCGCTGGACAAAACACTTCCCAGCGTAGAATAAAGACTACATTTCCCAGCATCCATTGCAGCCAGAGATGACCGTGTGACTAAGTTCTAGCTAATGAGATATAAGTAGCAGCGTCATGTGGTTGCTTTTCAGAGCCATCCTTAAAGGCAGCAGGCATGTCCTCTGATACGGTATTTTTCTCCCTTCGTCATCCTGCTTCCTAAACAGTAGGGATGATGGCCACTGTTTTAGCCCAGGGAGCTAGAAGGAGCCCGGGTCCCTGAGGACTTGATGGGGTAGACTTGGCACAAGCCTTGCACTGCCCACATCAGACTTGTAGGTGAAAGAGAAATCAACATCTACTTGTTTAAACCACTGTTATTTTGAGTTTGTCACAACCAAACTTAATCCTAAATGACACAATACTCCATCTCTCAGGCAATAATTTAAATATGTTATCTCATTTACGCCTCACGATGATGTAGATAACGTTAATATCCCCAACTTACAGATGAGGAGACTGAGACTTGAAGAGGTTAAGTCGCTGGTCCAAGGTCACACGATGAGCCGGTGTTCCAGGTGGGATCTGAACCCCAGAAGTTTGACTCCAAGTACCCTGACTTCCCCACAGGCACCCTCTTTTCCCTCCCCATGTGTGTTTCATCTTCCCACCTGCTTCTTTCAGCCTGACACATGCTTCCAGCAATAATAATGGCCTCAATAATAAGGATAATAATAATAGGAGCACCAAGGTTTGTTCTTTTGTAGAATTGAACAATTTCCCATTATTTCTGCCAGTAAATTAGTCTTAATTGCACTGTGGCATCATTAGGTGGCATTTGGGAAAACAGAGAAGGTCCCTCAAATGTCAAGAATATAATTTGATCAACAAAACATCTGAAAGAGAAAAAAATCAGTAGATGCTTATAAAAAAAAGAAAAAAACCCACTAGGCTGAATTTTATAAACTGTCCTTTTAACTCCTCTCTTTGTAAAAGACAAATTACACCTTGGTGGCTTTTGGGCTCTGTCTCACTGAACAGTGGCTGAGCTGCCTGTGATACTCTGAGCTGAATTTGCTCCCTGCTGTCAGCTGGAGGGACGGGGTTATTTCATGAGAGAAAAAAGGTTTATTGGGACTATTTCTATGCTTCCACTCTTGCCCCTCTATAGCCTAATCAGCAGAGAGCAGCTGGATGATCTAAGTCAGATCAGATCATGGATCTCCTCTGCTCAAAAACTGTCAGTAGCTTCCCATCCTATTTAGAATAAAAAAACAAGTCTTCATCATGGTCTACTGGGCCCTGCATGGTCTGGTCCTCGCTCATCTCTCTGGCCTCATTGCCAATCTCTGCCGTTCACTTATGATGCTCCTGCTGTAACACACGGGATGCTCCTGCCTCAGGGCCTTTACACTTGCTGCTCCCCATCTGCAACAGATATCCATGTGACCCTCCCCCTCACCTCATTCAGCTCTCTGCTAAGAGTTACCTCCTCAGAGAGGCCACGGTTGCCCAGCAAAAAAGAGCATCCCTTGTTGCCATTTACCTTCTTGTTCTGCCTTCTTTCGTTGAATTGATCTTTACTACCATTACAATATAAATGTACACATTTTTTTTTTATTGTCTTGTTCCCCAAGTAGAATGTAAGCTCCACGAGGGCAGGGACTGTATCTGGCTTGTTCAATGTTTGGCCTCTGTGCCTAGAACAGTGCATGACTCATGGCAGGCTCTCCATAAGTATTTGTTGAAGGAAGGGAAGGAGAGACAGAGAAGAAAAGGAAGGGAGGGAGGGAGGAAGAGAGGGAGGAAAAGTAGGTGGGAGAGAGGGAAGGAAAGAGAGAGGCAGGGAGACGGGGAGGGAGGGAGGGGAAGGCTGGCCAGTACTTGCAGAGGAAGGCATCAGAGAGGATAGGGAATAAATTACTTCTGAGGGCCAAACAAAATGAAACTCAGTGAGAGGGATCGGAGTTAGAAATGGAAAGTATTTTTTGACAGTGAGAGATGGAAGCTACTGGAGCTGGAGTGGGGAGGCAGGAAGGGGAAGGTGGTTTAGGGAGAGATTTGCAATCAGGAAGTGGGTTCCCAGATCAGCGTGAGGGAGGCCGGGCCGTGGGAGGACAGCCCAGCCAGAGCTGCAGATCCCTCAGCCTGTCTCTCTGTAGGAGCAACTGGAACCCAAGGGATCTGGTGGGGGGAGGGGGCGGAGGAGGGGTTTAGTTCTCTTCTCCACGCGAACTTACAGAAGAAATCTCGAGTAGTGAGTCACCCCTCTTTACAATCAAGCAGTTATTTAAAATGGAAAAAGGAAAAGAGACGGGGAGAAAGAGAGAACGCAGATTATCGCCCGCCAGCTCTCTCCCGAATTCCCAGCAATCAGTCGCAGAGATGCGTCTAATCTCAGACGAGCTGCTTTCCTGATTGAGGGAGCTAATTGCAGGGCTGACACAGCTTCCCGGGAAAGTACTTGCAGACGAAAAATGCCAAGTGCTCCCACCACCAACAAAAATACATCCTTGCACACCCGTGATGGCTCAGGACCCGAGAGGCCTGTGCTGACAGAGACCACACCGCACCCAGCAGGAGGAGGGGACGCTCTTGAGGCCGGCCAAAACCACCAGGAAATGCTCAGGGAGAGATGGGCAGAGAATGGAAACAGCAAGTCCTCAGAAGTGGCGGGACAAACGGACAATAAACCTAGGAAGAGAGGTTCAACCTCACTAGTGGTCAAAGGAATGCCAATCACGACAACCGTGGTACCATTTTTGTGAGTGCAGTTAGAAAAGGTTTTGGGGGAAAAATGCTCACGTTAGCCTGGGTCTGTAGGAGGCACAGACAAGACTCTGGGCAGATTTCTATGCTATTGGGGGTTGATTTCAAGACACCTGGGTGAAAGGGGTCCCAAGGGAACCATCTTTTGGCCACTGTGGGCACAGAGCCCGGGAGAAACAGAAAGAAACAGCCTGGCCTGCTCTGGGATGCTGCTGAGCTCCAACCACCAGCCTCCTGTTTGTCTGTGCCCACGGACACCTAGATGGTACCCAGAGAGAGGGCTTGATGGACACTCCACCCAACAGGAGCCCCCACCCTGGGCTCCCGCACACTGTCTCCATCCTCGGGGCCATACTCAGCTCTAGCTCAGCTCTAGCTCTTTCCTGATCCCAAATCTAATCCACCGTGACAGGGGCGACTAGTTTCATTTCACCCAGCCAGGCATGAGTCAGAACAACTTAGGAAAGAATGATTTCTGGAGATGGTGTCCAAGGCCCGCATCTGAGGATTCATAGCCTGCCTGACAAAATAATTATACCCAGTTCTGGCAAAGATGTGGTGAGATGCACTTTCCTGCTTGCTGTGGGTGAGAGCAGAGATTGATATGATCTTTCTGGAGGACAAGTTGACAAAAACCTGCAAAATGTCCATTCCCTTTGCCTTTCTCAGAAGCAGGAGCGGGAAGAAATGCTTCAGCGACTCCCCTGGAACAGACATCCCCTGCCCAATCCTTTAGGACTCCAAGCTGCCCCACAAGCAAGAGCAGCCATCAGAGGGTGAGACGTCGATCCGTGCACATCCATTGGTTGGCATCCATTGGTAGACGGGGTGGTTGTGCATTGAAGTCAGCATCCCCTGCTCTTGATGGTGCTTCCTGCTTCTGTCCCGTGGGATGGAGTTAGTGGGCACACCTGAGGATGCTGCTCTCAGGACTTGGATCCAAGGAGGACAGGAGTGCTTGGCCCCACTCGAGCCTCAAGTCTAAGCCAGGCCCCCTGTGATGGTTCATTTCTTGTGTCAACTTGACTCGATCTTGGGGCACCCAGAGATTTGGCTAAACGTTCTTTTGGGTGTGTCTGTGAGGGTGTTTCTGGACAAAATTAGTATTTCGTTTGGTGGACTCAGTAAAATGGTTTGTCCTCCCCAATGTGGGTGGGTATCATCCAAACCACTGAGGACGCAATAGGGCAAATGTGGAAGAAGGGAAATTCAACCCTTCCTGCCTGACGGCTTGAGATGGACGTCGATCTTCTCCTGCCCTCGGTGCTCCTGGTTCTCAGGCCTTTGGACTCAGACTGAATTACACTACCGGCTTTCCTGGGTCTACAGCTTGCAGACAGCAGATTGTGGAACTTCTCAGCTTCCATAATTGCATGAGTCAATTCCTCATGAAAAAATATCTTCCTATATATACATCTTGTCAGTTCTATTCCTCTACGGAACCCTGACTAATATACACCCCAACTCAACCTTGCACTAGAGTTCTGAATTTGGGCCTTTGGGTACTTGTATGGCTGTGAACAGAGCGGTACTTGATTCCAGTTCTGTTGTCATTGTGGTGTGTTGCTTCTTTAAATCCTCAAACGCAGGTGCTCAGTGATGGAGAGGGCCAGCATCCAGCATTTCTGAATTCCTGGCAGTAATACCTTCTGATGTCATCAAAATTCCACCCTCATTTCTTTTTTTTTTATTATTGAAAAATGGCCCACACACTATAAGGCATATGAAGTGTATTTGTTTTCATTGCACAGCTTGATGATGTTTTTACTTTTCTTTGCACTCATGTAATCTCCACCAAGATCAAGATAAGGAGCATCTCCAGCTCCCCATAAGCTTCCCTCAGGCACCTTTCAAATCTGTATCTCACCCCGAAGTAACCGCCATTTGGATTTTAGTAAACATTGATTCATCGTGCCTGTTCTTGAACTTCGTGTAAATGAGATCATACGGAATATTTTTTCAGCTTTTTTCACTCAATATTGTATCTGTGAGATTCACCCCTATGGTCGCATGTTCCAGTAGTTTGTTTCTTTTTGTTGCTGTATAATATTCCATTGAATGAAAGTACCATTTACTTACCATTTAACTACTGATGAGTATTTAAAATATTTCTAGTTCGGGGCTATAATGAATAGAGCTGCTAGGAATATTTTTGTTCGTATCTTTTTATGAACACATACACTCATTTCTCTTGAGTGTATACCTAGGAGTGAAATCTCTGGGTCATAGTGTAGGTGTGTGTTTAACTTCAGCAGAAACTGTTTTTCAAAACGACTACACTGTTTTCCACTGCCCCCTGCAACGTATGAGATTTCCAGTGGCTTCAGATCTTTGCAAACACTTGACACTGTCAGTCTTTTTAATTTTGCCCATTCGGTGTCTAGCGGAATCTTACTGTGGTTTAATGGGCATTTCTATGATGAGTAATCACGTTGAACAGCTTTTCATGCTTTAAACCATCTGCATATCTGTGAAGTGCCTCTTCAAATCGTTTGCCCATTTTTTAATTGGGCACCTTAATTTCTAAAGGAGTCAATACCGAGGAAATCATCAGGAAAGCAGACAAAACTCCATGCAGAAAGACATACAGCGCAGCATGGCTTATAATGTCAAAAACCAAGAAATGACCCCAATGCTTCACACAGACGGTTAGTTAAGTAAATTGTGGCACAAGCATATATTCCAATACTACGTAGTCATTTAGAAAGATGTATATGATAAATGTTCCTAAAATGAAGAAATTCTTATACTGTAATGTTTTGATAGTGACTTTTTCAAATGTAAGCATTAAAAGAAAAACTGGAAGGAAAAAGACCAAAATGTTACCGCTGGCTATTTCTCAACATTCTACAGTGAGTATGTATTATTTTTGTAATCAGAAACACAATAAACGTTATTTTCTTTAAATTGCTAGGACTATTAAGCCTGACTGAAATTGAGTATTACTAACAAACCGTACGTAGCCTGTGCAGAAACGAGCCCTGTGACTTTCGCCATCCTTGGGCACAATTTTCTGAGCCTGAATCCCTTGCCAACACCTTCTCAAGAGGAGGTCGTATTGTTTCCTCCGCCTGCTGTAAAGTCGTGCCTATGTTCCGGTTAGGTCTCCATCCGCGGATGCCAGGGTATTGCTCCAATTTTAAAAGGCCTAAATGGTCTCAGTAATGGGGCATTTAGGAACAGTAGACTTAGCTGCAAATGGACACCGTTCTGATTCTACACAAAGGAGAGAAAGTCCACAGGCTCCATGAGGGTAGGCACCTGGATGCCTGTCCTGTCGCCTGTCGTGTCCCTGGTGCCCGGCATAGGACCTGGGCTCCATAAATAGGTGTTGGATGAATGGGTGAGTGAATTGAACTATAAAGTATTGCTTTTCCCTTGCAAACAAGCCAGATCTTGTATATACAAAGGAGTATTTCCCCCGAGAAGACATCCCCTCAGGAGACTGTAATTAGTTCCTACAATAGCGCTCCGTGAGCATAAAACATTAGAAATTTCTTTTATAGAATTGCTTCGAGTCTATAAAATATTCCTCTGACTAGTCTCACAGTGGCCAATCAGGAAGAGTAGAAGGAAGACCTCCTGGAACTGGGCATTGGAGGTGAGACAGGATATAAGCGCCATCTTTTCTTCTTGGGCACCGAGGAGACCCCAGACCAGGCAGGACCATACAGAGCGCCTGATCCGAGCACTATGGACAGGAGCCTCGCCTCCTCCAGGCTTCTGTGTGCCCCCTTCCACCAGCTCTTCCACCTAAAGCTCCTTCTCATCCTGTCACTTGCCAGCTTCCAAAGTTTTGATGGCTTCAGAGCAGAGGTCAAGCCTCCAGGGCTGGCTTTTACAGCCCTCTGGGGTCTGGCTCCATCTATTCAGCCTCATCTCCCATGATTCCCTTGTGTGGGCCTCCCCAGAGGATGAGGGCTGCATCCTGAGACTCTCTGCGGGTTCTCACCCATCGCATAGACCAGACTGTGAGAAACATCATGATGCTGGGAGGCATGGCAGCCCAGGAGGAGGTTCATCTGCAGCCCCATGGCACTAGAGA
The DNA here is from genome assembly GCF_037783145.1 of Equus przewalskii. Lineage (NCBI taxonomy): Eukaryota > Metazoa > Chordata > Mammalia > Perissodactyla > Equidae > Equus > Equus przewalskii. The sequence goes on along the minus strand of NC_091832.1, from coordinate 20,134,579 downwards.
CCGGGCGGGGAGGAGGTGGGAACAATATTCTAATCAAGCCGTGAAGCTCTGGCCCAGTGGTCCCCAACCCCGCCTACGCATTCCAATCATCCGGGAAGCTGTGACAGAGTGGCCAGCTGGCCACCAGGATTTATGATTCCCTCCTAATGTGGCCAGGAAGTGGCCTCCCTGCCAAGGACTCGATTTCCCAATCTCTCCTGCGTAGAGATGGGATCACTGACTGAGCTCTAGCCAATGGAATGTGGGTGGAAGTCGTGCACCTCGCTTCTACGGCTGGCCCATAAAAACCCTCCCAGCAAATCCTCCATCTGCTGACGAGACGATGAAGCCCAAGCGAGCTTGGAAGCCATGGTTGATGATGACAGATCTTACTGGGTCCTGATGACTGTGTGGAGCATAACCACCTCCAGGCAGAATGAACTTTACACGAGCAAGAAACCCTTGTCCTCTGTTAGGCCATTAGGAGTTAGATTTGTCTGTTACAGCCACTCAGCCTATCTCACTTAATATACGACTTTTTGGAAAACGGCATGCCTGAGCTCCAGCCCTAGATGGTGACTTAGTTGTCTGGGGTGGAGCCAGGCTCTCGTATGTTTACAAGCTCCCTACGTGATTCTAATGTCAGGGTTGAGAACTGAGCTCTAGGCTCAGAAGTATTCATAGATCTTTCTACGGTTTCATTCAACAAATCCGTGGAGCCCCCTCTGTGTCAGGTACTCTGCTTCTCGCTGGAGGTTTAGTCCCTAAAGCTGGCGGAATCTCAGCTTCTCTCCCTCCCATGGCCACGGCCTGAAATCCTGCTGCCTCAGACTTGAAGGCACATGGAGATCTCCCTCACCCCCTTAGGGGCCTGGCAGGCCTCTTTGTTCCGTAAATGAGCCCCACCTCTCCCACTACCCACCCCAAGACCCCGCCTACTACCTGGACCAGAGCATGCAGGACAGAGTGGATTTTCCTGCAGCGGGAGAAAGGTTGAAGAGTTCCCTCTGGGCAGCCCATGGTGCTCCCTTGAAATACGCCAATCCTTCCTATGGTCTCACCAAATATTGGCTGACCCCCTCTCTGGGACAGCCAGTCCTTGGGCTGGCAACAGGGACACAGAGATGGTTGCGACTCGAAAGCTCACAGTCCAGTTACAGACGTAGACTACGTTATTGGGATGGAACATGGGGGTCACCCAAAGTCATTCTGGTTCCCCCATCCTCGAGGCAGCTGGTGTGGTAGAAAGGGCACTGAACTCAGAAGCAGGGGATCCCAGCCCTAATGCTGCCTCCAGCACTTCCCTCAGACAATGTCAATGCAGAGTGACCAGAGCTATAGTGGAGGTTGTAGCGGGCACTGAGGGGTCCCTCTACCTCCTGGAGGGGATCAGGGAAGACCTTGCAGAGGAGTTGATAGTTGAGTTGGATCTTATGGACAGACAAGAGGGGCAGACGATACAGGCAGAAGTCTCAGAGGCAAGAGTTCAGGGAAGGCTTTGGAAAGGAATTTGGTCTGGCTGGAGAGAAAGGAGCAAGGAGGATGGGGCCAGGGGATGGAGAGGGCCTGGGCTGGTTTGTACAGAGCCCCAAATCCGAGGCTCAGGGGCTTGGACTGCATCCTGCGGGCTCTCAGGAGCCCTTAAAGGGCTTGGAGCAAGGCATGACACAGTCAAACTCATGGTTTACGAACATGGTGATGGGCATGTACCAATTGGAAGGAGAGAGGCAGGAGGTGGGAGCCCAGTTCAGGGGCTATTAGTTATCCAGACAGATGTGATGAGGGCAGTGGCCATGCTGATGGAGTAAAGGGGCCACGCTAAGGAGGCCCAGGGTTCCCTGCCGCAAGAGGTAGGTTGGAGAGAGCACTGAATTTGGAGTCTACACCTGCTGTATCCTCAAGTGGAGACGCTCTTTCTCCATCTCTTTATTCTTACCCTTCAGTTCTGTTCAAACACCACCTCCCCAGAGAGGCTGTCCCAGACCATCGCATCAGAGTGGATGCCTCAGTTTCTCCCCATCACCACCCCCTGGGATTTCCTTTATTGTAACTCCGTGATCTGTGACTTTAGTGTTTATTCATTTGTTCACGTGTTTATTGTAAGTTCTGTGAAGACGGTCACCTCAACTGTCCTGTTTACTGTGAATCCCTAGCCCTGAGTACAGTGCCTAGCACACAGTAGGTGCTTTTTCTAGATTACATCATTGGGCTCAGTTCCTCCCCTCTTCCTGTATCCATGCTCTTCCTGACCTTTGCAATGCCCTCTCATTGTGGGTGGGGTAGATGTCCCCTCCTCTTGACTGAGTTTGGCCATGTGGCTTGCTTCAGCCAGTAGAATAAAGTGGAAGTGGGGGTGTGCCAGCTCCAGACCTGGGCCTCAAGAGACCTTGTGTATTTCTGCTTGCTCTTGTGTACCTCTGCCACGGCCGGGAGAAGGATACACCCAGGCTAGCCCAATGGTCTCAGGAGGAGGAGGAGAGACAGGTGAAGCAGAGCCACTCCCAGCCAAGCTCAGCCCGGATCAGCTGACCCACAAGTCTATGAACATAAATGGCTGAGCCACTGAGTTTGGGGGATAGTTTGATACGCAGCATTCTTCTCTCTCTGTAAAATGAAGGGGCTGCCGGGGCTGCTTTAAGCAACTCCTCCAAGGTCTCTGGGTTTTCTTCATCTGTGGCGGCTCCCAGGTTCCCAGGCCTGCCCTCTCCACCCTTCCTGGAGACCAGCCTCACTCTGCCTCCCCTCGGCCCTCATGAATAACCATGGGCCTCTGCTTTCACAGGGCCAAGTTCAGGGCTCCTGAGAGCCCACTGTCAAAGCTGCCTCTTTGCTGATCCTCCCTTTTCTCCAGCTGCTTCACCAAAGGCCCGGGGGCATGAACGGCAAAATCTCTCCCTGAGTTCTGATGTGCAAATCAGAGTGCCTCAGGCAGCCCAGGAAGAACCCTGTCCTTGCCAAAATGGCTGGCCCCCGCAGCCCGGGTGAGCTGGGGGAGGGTGGCTGGGCTGGATTTGGAAGATTGGGGGCCCAGCAGAACGAGGTGCAAGGCAGGAGGAAGTCCCGATCTGAAGTCATGGAATCCTAGGCCTGGAGGGAACCTGAGAGACCATTTGGAGCCAACCTTCCTCTAACATAGGGGGAAACCAAGGCACGAGGAAGTAAATAGACTTGCACTGGATTTCCTCTCAGCCCAGTGCTCATTCCACTGCCCCCTGCTGGTCACAGTGGGAGAGCGCAGGCAAAGCTTTGGAGGTTGGAAGTTACTGATTTGCTGATCCATTGCAGACCAGGCCAGGCCCACTCCCGGGCAGGGGACACCTACCACAGGCCAGGTTCTGGGCTGAGAGTGGAAGGGAGAGGGCATCGATCAGAGGTCAGATCCTGTACTGGGGAGCTTATGCCCGGACCTGCGCTCAGTGAGCAGCTGGGTGCCAGGCCACGGGCTGGTTGAGCACCTGCTATGAGCGTCTTCTATGCCGGGTACCACCTGCTCAGTGGCGAACCGCCCCAGGACTCTGACCGCCTCTGCCTCCCTGCCAGTCACTTTGCTGTCTGTGCGCCCCTCTCTCCGTGTCCCTTCGCCGTCTCTCTGTCTCTCTGGGTATTTCGTCTTCATCCCATTGCTCTCAATGGGCTTCGGCAGTCTTTCTCCCTCTTGTTCTCTTGATGTCTTCTGCTGTCTGCCTCTTTATTTTTTCTCCTGTTTTCTATCTTTTCTCTGCCTCTGAACGTCTCTGTGTCTCTTTCTGTCCACGTGTCTTTCTCCCTGCCTCCTGTGTGTGTGTCTCTCTCGGTCTCCCCTCTTCTCTCTTCCTCTCAGTCCCCCTGCCCGCCCAGCCCCCCCCCCCCCCGGGTCTCTGGCTGAATCCCCTTTTCTCTCTGAGGTTGTACAGTCTCTCTCTTGCTCACCTTCCCTCATTGTCTTCTTTCTGTGTGTCTCTGTGTCTCTGTGACTCGACCACTCTCTGTATCTCTGTCCCTCCCTCCCAGCCTGCCGCCTCTTCCCCCCACCCCTGCACCCCTACCCCAGGTTTCCATCAATGCCTCCCCCTCCAGGGTTCTGTTCTCTGCCAGCTACAATTACAAGTGTGTCTGCTGAAGTGGTCCAGCTCTTTTTCCACGATGGGTAACAAGAGGCTGTATGTTTACAGCCACTGACTGGAAATACTGAATTCCTTTTCAGCAAAGAAAGACAAGCACCCTCTCGGTTTATAAATATTAATTATAGGCACCCGGTAATGAGAGAACAGGGCAGCTGTTGGCTGTGATCTCCAATTGTTTGACTAATCCCAGAGACAGTTTAAACAAGACAGTTATTACCTGACGGGAAGAGGAATTAGGGTCTTTTCAGAAAGATCAGCTCAGGAAATGGACAAGAGACATAAATTCACTGAGGACACTAGGAGAGTGACCTTGGGCAAAGCCTCTTTCCTTCTCTGGGCCTCAGTTTCCTTTCTCGTACCAGGATGCCCTTCTAGCTCTGATCTGTATGATGTAAAGGTCCCTCTTTAGGAGGGGGTTGGGTAGACCATTTCAGAGCATCTGCCAAGTGGGCATCATGGACCAACAGAGGGGAGGCCTGGCTCCGAGGAGGGGGGCCTCGAGAGCTGTGGGGGGCAGCTTCCAGCTCCCCTGGATCCTTGGGGCCACCAATGGGTCTGTCCTCGTTTGAGTCACCCCCTCCCAGGGAAAGATCCTGGCTTGAGGCAAAATCTTGAGCAAGAACTGAAGTGTGTCCCATGTTGCACGTCAAAATTTCCAGACTTACTGCTGGCTGGACAGGCCTTCTGGGCACCTCAGTTTTTCCTTCTGCAAAATGGGCGTGATGAGGAGGAGCTTTATGCAGCTCTTCTTGATGCCAGAGTGGAAAATCGATCTAAATTGAATCTGAGAAGTCCCAGACTGGCTGTGTCTGCCAGAGGCCATTTCAACAATCGCCCTATCTCCAAGCTCACATCTCAACTCAATAGTTATTGACATGGTTAAGTGCACAGCAGAGGAGTGATTCCCAATGCACATCCAGAAAGAAGGAGGAAGAGGAGCATCACCTGGAACAGAGAGTGTGCCTCTGAGAGGTCCCCGGTCAAGGTCTCCACCTTGAGGAGAAGTGGGCTATCCCTTCTAGAATGTGCATTTTCTCAACCCCCTCTCCTCTGGGGAGAGCTTTACATCTGTAAAGCACTAAGCCATTTATCATCTCTTGGGAACACAAGTCAGATTGCAGGAGAGTCGGTATGAAATATGCGTTTCCCACTTGGCAGAAGAACCTGAGCTAGGAGGCATCCTGGTCTCTCACCCCAGGCCACGCAACCAGGATGCAGCCGAGCTGGGAGTCAACCCCGGCTCTCTGATCCCAGAACCCAGGTACGGGTCATCACTGGGTTCCCAGCCCCATCTGCCGGCAACTCCTCCAGGGGCACGAGAGACCAGAGGGCATCCTTGGAGGCTGGGACCAGCCTCTCCTCCCTATGACTGTCCCCTCTTCCCATCATGCAGTGGAGCCCAGGCCGGCCCAGAGAAGGTGTTCACAGATGTCTATGGACCAAACGGAGGAAGGAGGGAGTTTCTTCAAGGTCCCGCTGGTGTTTCCATCAGTCCCTCCTTGCCTGGTAATTGAAAGAGCATGCGCCTGGATTCAAATCCTGGCTCCACCACGTGTGTGTGAGACCTTGGGCAAACTACTTAACCTCTCGGTGCCTCAGTTTTCTAACCTGTAAAATGTGAATAATATTAGGACAGACTTCACCGTCAGATACTAAGAGCTCTATGAGAGTTGACTGTTATTATTAATAACCACTCCTGTCATCCCTCTTTCCAGGACAGAGAAGGAAGTCTACCCAATTTCACACGAAGGCAAATTAGGAAGGAGCATTAGGCTGCTTTCTGTTACTGTGCTGGACGCCCTCAGTTCCTGCGGTGAGGGAGGTCGGCAAGGAGGCCAGCTCAACTCTGGGCCTCGTGAAGCCAGAGGAGGGCAGGGGCTGCCTCCACTGCCCTCACCCCCCTCAGACTTTGATCTATGGAGAGGCCCTGCAAGCCCCAGCCTGGCTGACCCTGAACAGGGGGAATAAAAGCTTAGGGCTCTGCCTTGCCCTGGGCTCTGTGCTTTGCAGCAAACTCCTGCCACAATCCCGCAGGAGGAGGAGGGCCCGGGCAGGGGCAGCGACTTGCTTAAGAAAATCCAACATTCTGAGGATCCCCGTTGACCCCCTCACAGGCCCAGGCCCAACTAAATGCTTCTCTAGAACCGTTTCAACTCCAAGTTCAGACATGCAGAGCCGGTCCTAGGGGAGCCGCGGCAGGGCTCGCGCATGAATCAGAGCGCGGCCGGTCCAGGCGGCTGCCAGCAGAAAGAAGCTGAACCGTCGTCCGACTCCTCCCTGTGCTCCTTCTCATCTCAGTTTCCTTAGCAGCTTGACGATGTTCGCTAGTCTTAAATCTTCCACGGGGCCTCTCCATGCTCCTCCGGAGGAGTCAAGACTGGCCCAAGGGCTGAGACGCGAGCCCATTTTCATGCTGGGCTGCTTGAGGCTCCAGCCCTCCTTCCCCAGGTCTTCCTGACGCTCCTCCCCAGAAGTTCGCAGCATCATCAAAATCTATGTATGCGGCTCCCTCACATCTGTGCTCTCCCCATCCTCCCTGCTTCCGGCCCTCCCACCATCCCCCTATGCCAGACATAGACAAGAACCGCTTCTGCCTGCAACCAGCGCCTTCACAGCTCCCCCTAAAGATTTCCAAGAAAATCTTCCTGTGGATTCAAAAGGAGGTGGCGAGCTCAGCGCCAGTCATTCAAATTTTCTACCTGAATTCATTCGTCTGCATATCTGTTAAACTAATATCCGTTCCATTAACCAACTTTGTCCTCTGGGGCCAGCATCTTGAACTGTTTAAGCCTCAGTTTTCCCATCTGTAATATGGGAAGAGTACTCCTACCTCCCTCATCAGGTGAGTGAGAAGCAATGAGAAGATGCACAGAGAGACAGTAAACCGTTAGTGGTAACTGTTACTATGTGTGCGTTTCATTCTCTGAGTCCATGCTCTGTGCCAAGCCCTAGAATCACACAGATGTACGCAGACAGCGTCACTGTTCTCAAAGAGCTCAGCGTGACATGGGAAGAAAAGAGGTAAACAAAAAGGCCAATATGGTGGGATATGTTTGCTTAATAGAATATACAAGTTACAGAGAGGCATAAAATAAGAAGACCTTGGGGAGGGGGTGTGGGCATGCTTGAATGGACCCTTGAAGACTGAGTAGGGGTTCACCAGGCAGTCAAGGTAGGAAAGGCATTGTAGGCAGATGGAACAATATATACAAAGACTCAAAGGCAAGAAATAGCATTTTACGGCCAGGGCCATAGAGAATGAGAGGCCCAGAGACAAGGCAGAATGGGTGATGGGGGCCAGGTTCCTGAAGGTTCCACCACTGCAGGAGAGCCTGGACTTACCCTGCAAGCGCTGAGGTTGAAGTATAGGAAGGGTTTTAAGCAAGAGAACGACATGATCGCACTGGAGTCTTGAGCTGCGCACACATTCAGGCCTGCAGGGTTTACATAACTTTTCCCTTCCTTCTGGAGCACTTATCCAGCCTAGAAATTTTAGAGCAAGCACTTTCCCTTATTTCTATTCAACCTGAAAGCGGCAGTCGAATCCAGCTTGCGTCGTATTGAAATGCAGGTGGCCTGTGCAACAGTGTTGCTAAAATTACCAAAACTAACCACAGCCAGGGAAGGACCAGTATCGGAAACAGATTTTATTACCATGGAAACCAGCAGATAATGCCAAGTCCGGTCATTTTTATTCTCCGAAAAGAGAGAGAGAGAAGGAGAGAGGAGAAGAGAAGGAGAGAAAGCAGCAGGAGAGGGAAAGCTATTGAAAGGCAGAGAGCCCTCCGGAGCAGACGGGAAGAGGGGCGGAGGCAGCTGGGGCATCTGACTGAGGGTTTCGTGCCATCCACGCCTCGTGGCCAGCCAGCCACGCACTCAGCTAACATCTATGAAACTCATGCTGCGAGCCGCGGGCTGGCGGGGAGCAGCCAGAAAGGCTTTTGCAGTGTGACTTCCACTGCTGGTCCAAAATGTGGGACACGGTACAAATGCCCCCAGAAAGAGCGGCCCCAGTGAATTTCAAGGCCAACAGGATGGTCTCTACAGATAGCACTGGACTTGGGCTCAGAAGCCCTGGCTGTGAGTTCAGGCTCTGCCCCAAGTGGCTTGTGACCTTGGGCAAGGTCACAGAAATTCTTGGAGCCTCGGTTTCTTCCCATGTCCTAAAAGGGACGTCCAGGTGTGATTGTGAGCATCTGGGGTGGGTGGCTGTCTAGGCACTTTGGAACCGCAAAGGACTGTGGGCACAGAAGGACACACAGATGCCTACATCTGTGTCTCTATATCGTTCCCTGATGTGTGGGGCTCCTCCTCCCATCACACAGCTCCCTGGTCCGCTGCAGCCCCTGGGATCCAGCCCCAGCCCGCATGACCCCAAATGCCAAGGGGTGGGACAGGAGGCCCTGCTGAGAGTTCTGGGGGCACTGAGCAGAGGGGCAGCAGGACAGTGGAGGACCAATGTGGGTTTGTCAGCGAGGCACAGACGAGGCATCCACTGACTCACCCCAGGGAATAGGAAAGACCAAGGGCAGAGAGGGAGGAGGTAGGCCAGGTGACCCTAGGGGAGAAGCAGCCTGTGAAGACTCTAGGATCCCGGGGAAGGAGTGAGTAGGAGGTGTCAGCTGCCTAAGTGTATCATCAGGGGGAGGACAGTTGAAAAGTCACAGAATATACGAGAAGACCCAGAGCAACACACGCACGTATACAAATGTCCCAAATCCTTGCTACTCAAAGTGGGCATCACGTCAGAGCTTGTTGGAAACTCAGACTCTGCCCAGACCTGCTGGCGCTTCATCTCTTCCTGTGAGATTGAGAGGCACTGGTCTAAGTCACTTCCTTTCTCCGAGTCTCGGTTTCTTCATCTATAAAACAGGAATAATAATACCCTCCAGGCCTCATAGGGCCACTGGGAGGATTAAAAAAAAAATTTTAATGCATCACTTGGAAAAATGAAAAGCACCATATGAACGTAAGCTATTGTTTTGTTGTCATGCCGTTCTTCTTATTATATACAGGAGCCCAACCTCCTGGGGTAGCCAGGCACTTTCATAACAAAATGACTTGATTAGACTGTTCTCTTAAAAACGGTGCTCCCCGGCGCCCGTTTTCCTAGGAGCATGCCTCTGCTGCAGCTGCATATTAAATCTTCATCGCATCAGCACTCGACTGAATTTGTAGAAGCAAAATGGCAGCGGCAACTCAGGCATGAATTAGCAGTTTAAGACAGGAATGAGATTACGATAAAATCCTCGCTCTCTCCATCCATCAAAATGTAATAAGAATAGAAAACTAATGTGAAAATATCAACATGACCTATTGCTTCCAGCCTGTCATCACCCTCCTTTATGATCGAGCCTTGCAAGATGCGAGCCTCTCATTTCGCTGTAAGCATCACGCTTAACGGCAGGAGACACAAACCGCGTCCCAGACGGGCAGTGGACTCGGGCAGATGCCTCTGGGGGAAACGGGAAGGGCCCACACATGACCCAGTTCCCTGACTTTCCAAGTCACAGAGAACGGTAATGGATCCAAGGTGACTCGAGCCGAAGGGTGTTTTGTTTTGGTTTTGACTCTGTCTATGGGTGGGGAAGCCCCAGCCCTGTCAAAGGACCATGGCTCCCATCCTGGGAGATGTCCAGGAAAAGACATGTCAAGTTCAGATCGCCTCCATGGGCCTCTGCTCCTGGGGTTGCAGCAGCAATGGCAGCCTCCAGAACCAGCCTCACGCTCTCACTGCCGGCAGCCTGTCCAGCTGTATGGACACCACAGGGTATAAAGCAGGTTCCTAGAGGGGAGTGGTATTGTCATTTGTCCCTGTAGCAGCAGATGAAGGACTGATGGGCTCAGAGAAGCAACGGGATTTGTGCAAGGATGAACAGCAAGTAAGGGTTAGCCTTCAGTTCTGCTGGACTCCTTGTCCAGTGCTCTTTGCCTTGCACCCCATTGCCAGCAGTGTGCCAGGACGGAGCTTGGGCTGGAGGTCTATGAAGCAGGAGCAGTGGTTCCTGCCCTCAGGGAACTCACAGCCTCACGCCCATCTTGAGCTCCTCCTCCCTCCAGCCTCCTCCCCCTCCACTCGGCTTGAGCCACCCTGGCTTCCTATTGGTCTATAAAAGAACTGAATTTTTCCCAGAGACTTTGAACAGTCCCTTCCCTCACTCTGGGATGCTTTTCCCCTCACTGTTCACTCCCCATCCTTCAAGTTTCACCCAAAATATCACCTCCTCAAGGAAGCCCTCCCAGATAGTGCTTCTCCGTACATCCTCTCCTCCGCCTCAGGGCCCTTGGTTACTCCACTGTCATATCAGCCTGTGCTGTCCTCCTAGAGCACACTTCTCAATGGTAATTAAATCCTTATTCGTGTTCTTATTTAATATGCTTCACCTCCAAGGGAGAAGGCTGTAAAGCTCTGGGACCACTCTGCCTTGTTTACCCTCATATTCCCAGCACCTAGCACAGTGCCTGCCATTTATTCATCCATTCATTCAAAACTTTTTGTTGAGCATCTTACACGCCAAACACCAACAGCATGCTGGCTCTCACGGAGCCCTCACTCCAGAGGAGGAATGAATACCCAACACTAACGTATGCCAGGTGGTGATGAGGGCGAGGAGGACCACGGAGCAGGGAGCACTAAGTTCAGATCTACTATTTGGGGGTCCTCTTTGAGAAGCTGAGGTTTGAGCAGAGCCTGGAAGGAGGCACATCGGGACTTGAAGGAGCGGCATTCCATGCCGCAGGAACGGAGCTGCAGATGCCCTGAGGCTGGTCCGTGCTTGGCATGCTCCTGGATGTGGAGGGAGGGGCGGTGGAGGAGGTCAGGGGGGTGCAGAGCCATTGGAGGGGTACGGGCAGAGGAGTGACGTGCTCTGACTTCAGTTCCAAAGGACAGCTGCGGGCGCCATGCCGAGCCCAGCGGCAGGGTCAAGGGCAGGAGAAGGGCCATCCCTTAAGAGACTACTGTAACAGTCCAGATGCGAGATGGTGGTGGCTTGGACTAGAAGAGTGACCTAGAGGTGGGAAGAAGAAGATTCGGATGTATTCTGAAGATGGAGCGAATGGGGCTTGCTAATGGATTGAATGTGGGGTAGGAGAGAAAGAGAAGAGTGAAGTACGATGCCAGGAATTGTGGCCTGAACAACCTGAAGAATGGAGCTGCTATGAGTCAATAAATTGTCTTTTATGCTGAAGCCCGCTGAGCTGGAGTTTTCTCTCTTGAAATTAAAAAGAAAAATCTTGACTAATTCAGAGACTAACAGATAGGCCAGAGGTAGCAGGGTAGGGAGTGGAGAGCGGGGGACAGATGGAAGGGACACAGGCAGGTCCTGCGTGGCTGCAGCAGGAGGAGGGGGTCTCAGCACAAAGAGGAGTCGGGTTTCCACCCCGGGAGCTTAGGAGTATGGCCGCCTCCTTGATGGGACGTACAGGCTCAAGCAAGTATATGACTTTTCCTCTTCGGCATCTTGAATGTAAGGCACCAGCTGCTGGAGCTTTGGAGAGGCTCAGGGCTAGAGATAAATCAGTTACCATCTGTTGCACGTCTTCAACGAGCCAAGCACCAGGCCGGGCTCATCGTGTACAAAACTCTATCTGATCAGTGTGCTTGTCTCCATTTTACAGATGAGGAAACAGAGGCTCAGAGAAATTATGGGGCTTGCCCCAAACCACACAGATAGAAAGACCTGGGAGCCACCCAGGAGAAATGAAGCCCTTCCCCCTAAGTGTCATTATGAACCCATGGGCAGGACGTCGAGGGACATGGGGTCCAACCCTGGCTCTGCCGCTCGCCTCCCATGTGACCTTGGTTGAGGTCACCTTCTGCTCCGTGCTGGCCTTCCCCATCTGGGAAATGCCAAGAGTGGGCTGGATCATCTCCCCGACTCTTAGCACTCCCGTTCCTCCTGTTCGGGGATCAGGGTGGGTAGAAACAATCAGTCTGCCGCATGGGTTCAGTACCTACTGTGTGCTGCACCTTGTCCTGGGAAGAGCCCAGAGGAAAGAGGGGCTATGGGCTTGCCACGGTCTGCAGAGGGCCTCCCGGAATGGAGGGGGCTGGGAGCATGGGGCCGCAGCAAATAGCTCTGCCGGGAGAGGCTGGGGAGGCCAGCCAAGCTCCTGCGCACGCACCGCTCGCAGCATATGCTCTGCATTTCATACATCATTTGCAAGGAGCTGCAGCCATTTTGCAAAGTCTCTTCCTGCTCCAAGAACATCTGGGCTTTCGCTTCTGTCTTTTCTGATCCAGCTTCTGCCCTTTACTCTGTCCCCTTCCACTGCCACTAGCAGCCATGGACAATATTTTTGCGCAAGTTTGGGAGATCCGGGTAGAAGCGGACTGCATCACTTCCCCTGGGATGGACGCGGAAATGCAAAGAGCATGCACGATCCAGGTGCTGGGAGACGCGCCCAGCAAAGCTCCAGCAGCGGTTTGAGGGACGCGTCTGGGAGGGCGCCCTGAGCCGGGACCACCAGGGCTCTGGGAGGCACACAGAATAACGTAAGCAACAGCCGCAGTGGGATTCACTGAGTAAAGCCGACACATCCCGAGTTGGGTTTCTACGTGGAGCTGCTATGACCCCGTAATGTGCAAAAATGCGCGCGGCAGGGTCCACCGTCCTGGTAGGTTCGGTTTCAGCAAGTACCACGCTATGTCGGAAGGGCTGGGGGATGGGAGCGACGCCATTGTTAGGGGCCCTGGAAACGTGGGCAGTGTGCAGATGGGGCAGGCCTGAGCCTCCTTCCTGGCTATCTCCAGGGCTTAGCACATAGTAGGTGGTCAATGAAGCAAATGAGTGGATGTGCTGAGTGAATAACACGGCACCCAGTGGCACTGAGTAAAGGCACCCACATCACCGAGGACTCCTCTAGCACTGCTCCCAGAACATCGGGACCTCAGAAAGGATGGAAATGGATCATCTGACCCAAAGAGAGGAACCAATCCCGTCTCTCCTTCTTGCTCTCTCTTCCTCTTTCTTCCTCTTCTGTGCCGGTACCCTCCCACTAAGCCGGCGCTTCCCCGAGCACCAGCTGTCCACCCCCACGTCCTCCCAAAGCTGGACCAGCAGCTCAGCACCGAAGACGGGGGTGGGGGCGGGGGGAGTGGAACTTCGGGCTTCCGTGCCTCCCATCAGGCTTGATCCCTGCATGGCTGCAGCGGCCGCGGAGGCTACTGGGGCCCACATCGGGCCACAACATGGCAGTACCCACATGGCCTCTCCCTGTCCGGGAGTGCCCCACCCCAGCCTGAACCCACAAAGAACCAAGATGGCCAGGGAGCCCTGAGCAACAGAGCGGCTGCTCAACCTCTAGCCTAATGCAGGTTCTCGTTCTTTCCAGATTTTTTCTCTCAATAGAGTTACTGGGGACCAGCCCTGTGCCGGGCGCCTTTCTCAGCGCTGGGGGTGCCACAGTGGCCAAGCCGCAAGGTCCCTGCCCTGCAGAGCTGACATTCTAGTAGAGAAGAAAACCATTAGGCAATGAGCCAACCAAAGAAATAGGAATTTTTCAGGTGGGTTTAAACACAGCAAAAAGACAACACACAGGCGTGCTGGTTTTCCTGTTTCTTCCCTGACCTCGACTCCGTTCTCCTCCATGATCTGCTCTGTGCTCTGGGGGCCCGAGCCCCACGGACTGCGACCCAAGCTAGCTGGCTTCTAGCTGGGCTGGGACAGTGGGAAACCCCACAGGAATGAGAGGCCCCAAGGAGGGAGGTCCAGGTGTTTCTTCTCTGCTCCCTCCATGCCTTGTTGTCCAGCTCTGGCACGGGCTGGTCTTTCTCTGACGCCAGCTGCAGCTGTCTCCAGGCTCTGACAGCACCCTTTCCTTCAGGGTCCCCCAGGCCCATGGGTGCTAACAGCTCCCCACAATTGCTGGTCACTGGGTTCCCTTGTCCTTGTCTCACCTCTTCAATTCCCAGCTGAGCATGCCCTGCCCTTCCTGCCAGCCCCTGACTGATACGGGCAGATGTGATGGAAGGTGCTGGAAGACAGGGGGTGGTCAAGGAAGCGGGTTCAAGCCTGGGTTGTTCAAGGAACAGAAAGATGGTCAATGGGCCTGGAATGGACTGAGTGAAGGGGCGAGGGAGAGAAGATGAAGTCAAGGGTGAAATTCAAAGTATTTAACAACTGGCTTGACACAGGCACTGCCCCATCAGAGGTGACCCCCAGATGCAAAGCGTGGTTGCATCTGTTGGACAAGAACCCTGCATGAGCAGACAGGTGGGCAGGGTGTGTCCACCGCGGTCTCAGCTGGATATGAGGGCAGTTCAGCAAAGGAACTCTGTATGAGTGTGGTCAGGGAAGTCATAAGGAAAGCACAGGTCTCTAGGATTCTCATAATCCCAAGGGAGAGAGTGAGGGAGACAGCCGTTCCTAGAAGCAGACAGAGCTGTGCAGAGAGGGCTACCTCGAAGGAAGCTGGGACCTTCTGTTGAGGGACACGCCCAAGCTGCAGTGGCCCCGTGGGTGGCACCAGTGACACCAACACGCACCCTTGCTCTCCTCCCTCTCTTGCTGGTGACACCTGTGGCTGACACTACCCGGGAGCCAGAGAACATCCTTACGGGTCACCCTCCTCAGACCTAGAACTGCATGGAAAAGAGTGAAGCCTCGATCTTAAGAGGCAAATGGGAAACATCCAGCCCTCGGATCAGGTAAGACCTTGAAAGTCACAGTATGAGGTTTGGATTTCAGGCTAAGCACGGTGGAAAAATACTGGAAATGAGACTTACAGACTCTCCCTTGGACCCTTTCCTTCGATCCACAGGGAGGTGATGGAACGGGCTTTGCTCTTGACAGCCTGGACCAAACATCTCCCAGAAGCATTTTATGATGGTGACTGGGAGGCAGGAGGAAGCTACCAGCATGTCCTGGGAACCAAGCCACCGGGCAGGCCTGTGGCAGACTCACCAGCTCAGGAACCCCAGGGACCTCCAGCCTGCAGGAGACAAACCCACATGCTGGGCGTACAGGACCATCCTGAATATGACAAGTTTGGTTTCCTTTCCCCAGGGAGGCAGCTCTAAGAGATGAGAAAATGCCCACGGCTTTGCTTGAGAGGCTACTGCGGAACTGCAGAGGGGGCCCAACAGGGAGGCAGAAGCCCTCCCCAGACCCATGTTTGCCTGACTGAGAAATGGGACAGCTGGTTTTGAAAGCCTGCCCACACGTTTCTCTTTCCAGCCATCATGAGGGGTAACACAGGGATGCAGAAGAAAGAAGGCGGTGATACCCGAGGACACTCTGTCTGGGGGAGTGATCCGAGTGCGAGACAGGAATAATCTATGGACCAAACGACCTCTCTCGGGTCCTGTGGGTGTTTGTAGTTTATGATCCCAAGATTCTACAGAATTTCTGGAAGGATCTGGGGGCTGAATTTTCCGTAGCCTGAGTGCTGGGGTCATGAAAATCCCTTGACTTGGACTCAAAAGCCCGGGGTTTGAATCATAGCCTGCATGTAATGGGCGCACAGAAACATTGTTTTAAGGCAACGGGAGAGAACTAATGTTTAAGAAAATACCGCATGGGTTCTCATCCTGCCCGTGCGTGAGCCAGGAGTGGCTCTGCATGTGCCCCTTATGCCCTTTTTCACATCGTCTCAACAACAGCCTGAGCCAGGTGCTATTCTGCTCATTTCACAGAAGAAGAAACTGAGGCTCAGAGAGAATAAGTCCCTCGCCCCCGGTCCTGCAGCTCGTCAGCAGTGGAGCCAGGAGGCAGGCCCGGGTCTCTGGTGGTGAAAGTCTGGGCCCTCTACCACCAGCCCTCCTGTCCACAGGGAGAAGGATGCAGCCCCAAAGCCTGGGCTCCCTCCGCAGATGCCGGAGTCTCCGGAGAGAGCTCAGCCCGATGCTCCCGTTCCCGGCCTCGCTCAGTGGGTGCTGGATTCTGCCTGATTCATTCCTTTAATCACGGGCAGTGGTGGTGCCGCTTCCTGAAGAACTCTGCAGACTCTTATTAAAATTAAGTCATTGCTTTCATAACCACAGGGCAGAGGCAGTACAGCTGGGGGCCTCTGGGCTCTCAGCTGTCCCCAGGGGTCTTGATGAGCGGGGCACTGCCACAGGGCACTGGGCACTGCTGTCCCTCTGCTCCACGTCTGATGCCTTCCTCCCTTCTCTCTCCCGGAGCCACACCTAGGGCGTAGCTGTCCTGGCAGGTGCCTCTCTGACAATCAGCCATGTGGGCAAACCCTGAGTCCTGGAGGCACTTCTGAAAGGTATGCCCATATGGGTTCTGGCTGCTGCCCCAGAGATGGAGTCAAGCTAAGCCTGAAAAACATACGATTCAGAGAGGTTACATAATTTGCCCAGGGTCACACAGCCAGCTAGAGAAAGCACAGGGCCTTGGACTCAAGTCCATATATTCTTTCCACTCCATCACACAGCTTCAGTGTGTCTTGTATGGGCCCTGAAAAAGGCACCAATTCCTGGGCAGACGCTCCTAGCAATGATGCTCACTAGCTCTATGATTTGGGGCAAATTGCCTCACTTGTCTCTGCCTCAAATTCTTCATCAGTCACATGGGGTATCAGGTCATGGTGGGCCTTGAATGAGATAACAGATGTGGAATTGCTCTATACACTGTAAAGTGTGGTGCACCTTGAGGAAGTGGGGGCCTGGAGCTGTGGGGAAAGACGGATCCCAGCAGATGTTAGCACAGGGGTTAGGGAGCAGCAGACAAGAGCAGAAGGGAGAGGATGTGAGCTGGGAAAGGAGGAAGGAGTCCCAGCCGATTCCAGGGGAGAGAAGAGCACAGAGACCTGTGGGATGGGAGCCTGCCCCAGAAGAATCGGAGCCAGACCCAGGGACAGAGTGGGTATCCTGCTTGGACCACACGGGGCTGGGGAATCCTGAGGAGTTAACAGCAGGGAACCAGGAGACCACACTTCTCCAGGACAAAGCAACAAACAGCCAGGGTCAGGCACGCTGTGGCCAGGCTATGCACTGCAACGACCACATCTCTAGCCTCTGAGCCTTGGTCTCCTTTCTGTACAATCGGGAAAATATATCTACTTTTCAGGGCTGCTGTGAGGATGGGTATGTATGTGAAGTGCCTGCCATATAGTAGGTGTACGATAAATGGTTTCCATTTGATAATGATGATGATGATTAGCAAGTTACTTAAAATCTGTGAGTCTATTTCCTAGGCTATGGAGTGGAAATAATCAGATCTGTGTCACAGTGTCCTTGGGAAGCTAAAAGGTCATAGTCTGTGGGAGACCGCCTAGCACAGGATTTGGCCACGATTGGTGCTCAACAATCATCAGTCCCTTCTCCACATCCTCCTCCTTCAGACCCAGTGAGCAGACATGGAACCTACAGATGGATGTGGTAGGAAGACAGACGGGTTCCTTCCAAGAGCTCTCAGCCCCTCGAGAAATAGTGAACTCCCCATTCATGGAGACATTCAAGGAGAAGTTAGATGGCTTTGTGTCAGTGGAGGAAGATGATAAATTTCAGGCAGGGGACTCAAGGCCAAACGCCCTTCCAGCTTGGAGGATGCACAATTCTACAACCCTGCGAGCTCTGGAGAGTCAGACTGCCTCGCCCTGCCCTATACTAAATACGACCTGGGACTGGACTCGAAGGCTGTGGGCTGGATCCCAGCTCAGCTTCTTCCCTTTTCTCAGAACCTGCACATAGCAGGTGAACCACCAACCATTTTCCCTTGGGGCCGGATGGATGCCCACCTCGTCGGCTGCCCTCCAGCCAAAGCCTCATGCTTGAACTTCTATACAAATGATCCAGCCCTCCCCTGGAAGTTCCCCAAATCAGGAAGCGAGCAGAGGCTCCTCCAAAAGTAGATGGCGGCCTAGTACCTCCTGCTGAGGAGCGCCCCAGGTGCCCCTGGGTGGCTCCACCCTGCAGCCCCCGCCCCGTCCCTGGCAGCCCCGGGCCCAGGCGCAGCCCCAGCAGGTGTGTTTGGAGAAGTCCATCCCCAGGCTCACCCTGTACATGTTCCCCAGCTCAATTACAGGCTCAATTTTCTTTTCTGTTTAATCCCCAAATCAATATGTGTTCATACATATTTAATCGGGAGGCTGTTTTTATTAGAGTGGGGATTAGTTTTACATCTTTCTCTCCACTACTTAGAAGACATCCACCACTCACCAGGAAGACAAGTAGATTAATGAGAGAGAGGTCTAAGTGCAGGCTGGGCCTGGCCCCCCAGCCGAGTCAGGGAAACTGAGAGCACCGCTCCTGGGCCCCCAGCCCTGCTGCCTGGGGCCGGGGTCCTGCTCCACCCACCTTCTCTCTCCAGAGCCAGATCTGCAGTCCACCTCTTGCCTCCAACGCCTGCTGGAGGTCCCTGCCCAGGAAAGCTCCTGGGTTCCATCCAGACCTGCTCTCCACCCTCCCCCAGCTACAGAGCCAGGACAGCAAGGGCCAGCTGCCTGTTAGAGGTCAGCGAGTGGAGGTCACCCTCAGCCTTGCCTTCCAGAAGTAATAGATTTCTCCTTCCAGCTCCCAGTCGAGGCTGAGCAGAATAAATTATCACCCTTTCACAGCATAATCACTGTCACTCTCAGCCCCAGCTGCCATCTGCTTCTTCACCAGAATCCCCACCTAGCCAAGCTGGAAGGAAGGCGAGAACATGCGGACCTCTAGGTCACTGTGCTGGCCGGAGAAGGACAAGGGCAAGAACCCTCGGGGGCCTGGAGCAGCAGCTTTCCCTGCCCCCTCTTAACACAGGGCTGCAACGGCCGTAAGCGCACGGGCGATGTGTCAAGCCCCCAGCTGCGCATCTTCTCGTTTCATCCTCATCGCGTCTCTAAGGCACGGAGCCTGTTCTTATCGTCCGTGTTTTACAAAGGAGGAAACTGAGGCTCAGTGGTCTCACAATAGGAGCAGCAGACCCCGGACTTGAGCCAGGACACCAGCGGCAGAGTCTGCTCTCAGCGTCTGGCTGCACTGTCACTTCCCTGCATTAAGCAGTGGTCCTCTCCTCCTCGACACAAGCTGGGGACCGCTCAAGGTGACATCTAGAGAAAAGAATATTTTGGAAGAACCAGTCCTTGGCAGGAAATTGCTAGCCACAGAGGAGGCCGGGGATTTGGGTGGGGTCAGCACATCAGCTCACAGCCACCACCTCTCTGCTCTACCCCTTCGTGGACTCATGCCTAACGTACCTGTGACCACCCCACCTGCTCGGTGCTCGGAGCTGGGCTGCAGGGATGAACAAAACCAGGCATAGTCCCTCTCTCACACAGCGGCCAGTCTTACAGGCGAGGCTGACATCAGTCAAACGGTGACGCCCGTAGAGGGGGGGCCTGCAAACCGAGCCAAGGGTCCTGGGACAGCTGTCTCTGCCTGGTGTCCTCTTTCCATCCCCGAGCCTCGCCCTCTCTGTCACCTCACTTCCTGCAGCTGTCCTTCAGCTGGGGCACCCTCCTGTGCAGCCTGGGATTGCCCTGTGCCTCTCCACCCCAGAATTCAGCCTGTTCACGATCATCTGATTGCAGAGACCAGGACTGTCTTATCCATCATTGCATCTTATTCATCACTGTAGTAGAGAACAAAAATTTAGGGAGGAGGAAAGCAAGAAGGCAGGGAGGAAAAGAACAAGGGAGAAAAGACAGGAGAGGGAGAGAAGGTGAAATAAGAGGAGAAAGAAAGGAGGCGGTGAGAAGGAGGGAGAAAGGGAAGAAACTTGGGCCACTTTTGAAAGACCAAATGCACGCCGAGAGCCCCCTGCTTTCCTCTCGTTCTGGCTCGAGTTTGACCTGGTTCCCGGGAACCTGCCAAGATGGTGAGACAAGGAGAAAGTCAAGTATTTCAAGGACTTCCCAAGAAGACAACTGTCAGCTGAATCAACCCCCTCGCAGAGGCCATGGGTCTGAGCCTCTTTTCTTGAAGCTGCCAGAGGCAGAGAGAGGGGCAGCATGACTTCTAGTCACTGAGTTAATTCCTGATGACCCCCATGGACTTGACAAAATATTGACTGAACCAGCCCAGAGAGATCTTCCAGCCAAGGAGCCTGTGGCCAGTCCCCAGGACACATGCAGAACTTCTCAAGAAGCTTGTGTGTCTCCCGCAGGCGGCCTTTTCCAGGCAGGTCCTCAAGATGGCCAGGTGGAAGGGCCCCACTGACACAGGGCCGTTGGGGGCCGGCGCAGCCAGTCTCTGCTCACACTAACCACTTGGCAGTCCGCGCTTGACGACAGGATTAATTCCTGAACATAACAGATAACGTAGGCAGTGTGATTCCTCATTTAGCTGTCAGATCAGGATAAAAAATGTGTGAGGGAGAAAACCCAAGGGAAAAAAAAATTGGATAATGATAAATTGTGACTGAACGCTCCAGAGAAACACAAGCCGTCTCCCCCCTCGTGTTGTGCCCGCTGTCACTTCATTTGAAAATATTCTAAGTGTGCGGGGCCTTCTCCTTGGTGCTTCTCGGCTCTTCCTGAGCAGAGCCTGGTCCCCTTTTGTCCACAGCCTCTCACTTCCTCCGAAGGTGCAGCAGCGCCTCAAAGACCCCCACGGGAACGCCAGCCGCACCGCCCTCCTGCCCCCACCCCTTCCTCGCACAGCTGCTCCTGCCCGCCACGGGGCCGGCCTCTCGCTGCCACTCCCCAGAGAACTTTACGTATTATTATGATGCAAACTCCGAAGGGAGAGGGAAGAAAGGGGGAAAAAATGTTTTTGTTGTGATAAGTGTCAACTCTGGCTGTGTCTAAAGAGGACTGTTGTTTTGCTAAACGGAACACCATCCAAAGGTACAGAGGAGGTCCATGGCAGCCAGCACGCTTCCTCCATCCTGAGCTGTTTGGCTGCCCCTGGGGAGAATCAGAGTAAAAGCTCACGATGTTTCAGCACGTCACAATAGGGCCAGTTGAAAAGTTTGCAGCCCTGGGAGCGTCCTTGGGGCCTGGCCACTGCTCTTTCCCCCCAGAGAGCCTGGAACCTCAGGCCTTGGCCGACGAGCCAAGAAGCCGCCCTGAGAATCGTCCCCCCGAGAATCTCTAAGAGCAGGAAAGAGCCCGCTGAGAGGAGATGCTTTGGGTCCGAAGGCAGAGGGTGGGACGTGGTGACTTCAGAATCAGGCTGCCTAAGGATTGGACACTAGCAAGAGTGGATGACGGGCCTCTCCTCAGAGTGCCTGTCTGCCCACTGTAGACAGGAGGCTGCCTGGCTGACCTCAGGGACTAAAAACAGCGGGCTTCTGGGACTGGCACCACTAGGCAGGGATGGCCCGGAGTGTAGGTTAAGGAACACCTACCTGTGGGTGGATCAGCCCAATGCCTCCTAGAGAAGAGTGGATTGGGAGACAGCTCATCCAGTGGGAGAGGAGGAATAGACACCCCATTGCCAAAAGGACTCCAATGGTGATCAGAAGTGGAGCCTGAGTCAAATGGCCTCACATCAACCCTGTGAAGCAGGAATTGTCATCCCCATTTTAGAGATGGGGAAGTTGAGGCTGAGAGAAGTAGCATAACTTGCCCAGGACCTAGGGTCATGCTCGCCACTCTCTCATCCCAATATCCGGTCTATCACCAAGCTCATAGTCCCACCTCCAAAATGTCTGAGCTCAGCCCACGTCTGTCCATCTCCACCACCACCCTAATCCAAGCCACCGCCAACCCTTTCTGTACCTGCCACAGCAGCCTCCTGGCCGGGCTCCCTGCCTCCAGGCTAGTCTCCCCTCCAGCAACCAGAGATTGCCTTACAAAATGCAACGTCCTGTTACCCCCATCTAAACCCTTCAATGGCTCCCCATTGCCCTCAGGGTGAAATCCAGCCTCCTTGACAGAGCCCCGAGGCCCTTCTCGGCCCCTGCCCACCTCTGTACCCTCATCTCTGGCCACTTCCTTCCGCATCCTCCAGCCCCGGCTATCTGAACCACTCTTAGTTTTCCCCTATTCTCTCTGCTTTCAGCCCTTTGCACAAGCCATTCCCTCTTCCTGGTGAACCTCTCCTCTCCCTCTCACTTGGTTCTATCACCCTTCAGGACTTCCCTGAGGTGTCGCCTCCTTCAGGAGCCTCTGTAACCCCCACCCAGGTCAATTCCCCACCCCCCTCAATTCTTCCAGAGCCCCCCTACCTCCTGCATCACCTTCTACTGAAATTGCCAGCATGCTATCTAGAACCCGCACTGGCCTGTACCTCAGAAAATGGGGGCAGGGGGGGGCGGCCCCATGGCTGAGTGGTTAAGTTCACACACTCTGCTTCAATGGCCCAGGGTTTCGCTGGTTCAGATCCTGGGCACAGACGTGGCACTGCTCATCAGGCCATGCTGGGGCGGTGTCCCACATAGCACAACCAGAGGCACTCACAACTAGAATATACAACTGTGGACTGGGGGGCTTTGGGGGGAAGAAGAAAAAAAAAGATTGGCAACAGATGTTAGCTCAGGTGCCAATCTTTAAAAAAGAAAGGAAGGAAGGAAGAGAGAGAGAGAGAAAGAGAGAAAGGAAGAAAGGAAGGGAGGGAGGGAGGGAGGGAGGAAGGAAGGAAGGAAGGAAGGAAGGAAGGAAGGAAGGAAGGAGGAGAGAGAAAGAGAGAAAGAGAGAGGGAGAGAGGGAGAGAGGGAGAGAGGGAGAGGGAGAGAGAGAGAGAAAGAGAGAAAGAGAGAAAGAGAGAAAGAGAAAGAGAGAAAGAGAGAAGAGAAAGAAAGAAAGAAAGAAAGAAAGAAAGAAAGAAAGAAAGAAAGAAAGAAAGGATAAATAAGGACTGTATCTACCTTATTCGTCATTGAACCCAGAGCACCCAGGACCATTCCTGGCACACAGTAGGCACACAAGAACTATTTGCTGGACCAACGACCGACTGAGTGAATAAATGAGTGCGCGAATGAACAATGAGGCCAGAGTGAGCCCTCCTTCTCTGTATATCCAAATGTGTAAGAGCATGGGCAAGTCCATCAATAAGGCAAGCGCTCGCTCCTCGCAGCCTGTCCTTGGCTGGGAGTCGGGTGATGGATTTCCCGAGGTGATGCACAGGAGCGAGAGGAGGGCGGAGTGGACGCGGGGAAGAATAGAATATAGATTTCTTTGGATTAATCATTTGTCACTCCTGCCACTCGGCACGCTCACGCACACACGCGCCTTCCCTCCCCGGATCCCCTCTCTCCCGTGAAGAAGCACAACTCACGCTGCCCTTGGACCACACGACAGGGGCACATGCACTCACATCACACTCACACATACATGACAACACAGACACACTCAGAGAGATGCTTCATGCGAGTTCACACGTCACAAAAACCCTCAGATGCACAAATTCACACACGTGCTCTGAGCTGAATCTTAATTCACAGCTTCCCAACCACCTAGCATACACACACACACGCACACACATGAATAGTGATACACATTTACTCTTACACACAAAGAAGTCCATGCTTACTGATACACACAGAGAAATGCACACTTACTGACACACACAGAGGAGTGCACACTTACTGTTATACACAGAAGCACACACTCTGACACACAGAGAGAAATACACACTTAACTCTGATAGAGAGAAGTGCACACTTACTCTTATAGACACACAGAGAAAGGAGTGCACACTTACTCTGACACACACACACACTCACAAGTCTCCTCTCATCATCTTGACTGTTTTCACCTTATTCCCAAGCTTCCATCTGTCTGCCTTAGTGGTTCCTCTGGGACTGAGGCCGGGGCCCTGAGGCCTCACTCCTCCCTTCCCTCTGGGGAGAACCCAGACATCAGCTCTCCAAGCTCCCTGAGGCTCAGCCCCTGAGCTTCTCCTCCCCAGGAGCCCCCTCCCACCCCAGTGAGGCCAGCACCATGCCCATAATTCTTGAGTCAAATCCCCCACATCGTAGGTGAAGGGCAGAGGAAAGGCCGGTTGAGGCCCCTGGTTACCTCTCACCCTGCTAGCTGGACACACGTGATTTCATGTGCATCCCCTGAGTTCCTTGCTGTCTTATGCAGAGTTGCTGAGGAGGAAATTGAAAAGGGACAGACGCTCTTTTATCCCAGCTGAAAGGGGATGGGCCCCCATCCCCAGCCTCCCTGGCCAGTGCTGTTGCTAAGAAGATAAAGGTCGAAGGAACACCTCTCCCCTCATCATCCCATAGGCCCCACCCCAGCCCCCCCACAGCCCTCCCTGTACTCCAACACCTCCCAGAGACCCCCCAAAATGCCTTCTGGGGTCTCAGACCCAGAGTTTTCATGCATCTCGGCAAACTGTGGAGCCATTGTCACACACACACACATATACATACACACAGATTCCTCCAATCTCAGACCCACCAGCCATGTGAGTACCCCATGTTCCCTGGAGCCTGTGGGGTCCTCCTGGGGCTCTGTCTGCCTCAGTAGCACTTGAAGACCCTCAGCTGTGCCCTGGTCACTCTCTGAGGCCCTCCTAACCCACAGGTTCCCCCACACTCCCGATCCTGGTCATCAGCATAAACACTGAGATTTTACCTTGTGCTTCCAGGAACACCGCCCTTGGCCCTCCTCCAAGCTCCCATCCTGACTCCTAGTTATTAGAAACTAAACCCTGTAAATTTCTCACCTTCCCCAAATCCCAAGGACCTAGGCCCCCAGGTCCTTGCCTACTCCCAGTGGGAGCTACTCCTTCGTTGCTTCGGTGACAACCCAATAAGGATGTCAGTCATTATTCATGCACTTATCCAGTCATTTGTTTATGAAGCAGATACTAATTACTGCTTGCTCTGAGCTATGTCCAAAAGGCTGGGCAGTACCTCTACTGAGGGCCTGTCCACATAGAACTTGCCATCTGTGGAGACCCAGAGACTCACAGAAGAACCAAATCCAAGGGCAGAGAGATACCTCGAAGCAGGAGCAGAATGCTGTTGACTGCAAGTCAACAGGCAATGACTTCTGCCCAGACCCAGGGTCCCCACTGAGACACAAGAAGAGGAGCTTGCAACAAGAGGGCCAACCTGTCCATGCCCTGCTCCCAAGTATGGTGGTCTCACACCTGCCAGGTGAAAGGGGGGCAATCCCCAGCTCTTGAGCAGCCCCAGAGATGCAGCAGAAAGATCCAGCCCTTCCTGACCGTGTCTGTTGGCTCTCCACTTACACACCTCATACCAAAGGCCATGCCAACTTCATCACTTTCTGAAGGACTGGATGAGAACCTAGAACACACACAAACCCACACAGAGGGAGCCACTGAGGCTCAAAGATGTCATTATTTCCTCCTGGGAGTCCCTTATCATCTGCCAAAGGGGTTTTAGGGGCATCAGAATGCAGGGACCCGGGGCCGGCCCTGTGGCTGAGTGGTTAAGTTCGCGTGCTCTACTTCGGTGGCTGCGGGTTTCGCCGGTTCGGATCCTGGGCGCGGACATGGCACCACTCATCAAGCCATGCTGAGGCGGCATCCCACATGACACAACTAGAAGGACCACAACTAAAAATACACAACTATGTACCAGGGGACTTTGGGAGAAAAACTAAAAATAAAATCTTTAAAAAAAAAACAAAAAAGAATGCAGGGACCCTGAGCTCCTCAGACCCCCAACCCCAGAGGGGCTTGGCTGGGCTACAAGGGGCTTCTCATGCCCCTTCTGATGGACTCAGTTTCCTGGAGCCTTTGTTTCCTCCCTGGAGAGCCCTTCCATTCCAGTGTCTGTGGATGCTGGGGCCCAGAAGGGGGATGGGGGGGTGCATGGTACCACATCCCGTTGCCTTTGATCTCAGTCATACTGAAGTTGCTTCAGCAGCCAGCAGCCTCTCTCTCTTCCCATCTCCCTTTGAAGTTGTTAAGTAAAGATGGCTCTAGATTACAGCCATTTCAGCTGCCTGGGGCAGGACCTTCTCAGGCTGCCTTCCCTTGGCTATTAGCCTGTTTGCTCTGTTGGGGGCCGCCTGGAGCCTCTGCTCCAGGCTGGACAAAGCCAAGCCTCCCCCTCCCAAAAGTCCTGGGCGTTCTTGCAGGAGTGACCTGGCATCTCTCTGTTTTCCGTGCCCCCAGGAGACGCTCTGCGATGGTTTCACTGGCCCTGTAACCACTAAGCCACCAAGGTCCCCAACACTCCCAAGAGCGACTTGGGGAACTCTCCATGGTGCTGGAGCCAGGTCCCACACCACTGTTAGCTGAGAGTTTAAAACCAGCCCCCCAAATTATGGTCCGCTCAGCACCACAACGAATGGGAAGATGGCCAGCATCTCTCCTTCTTTGCTAATACAACTTTAATTTCCTCTGAGCAAACTGCCTCTCCCCATCCTTCCTGAGGTTCTGCCTTTCATCCTGCTCTTCCGTCTCCCTGCTGTCTCTACCAGCTCCACCACCCTTCTCTGCAGCTCAAACCTTCCAGTGTTACCTCTGTCGCTGGCAGCCACAGTGAACTTTTCAAAGAACAAGTCACGTCACCCCAGTGCTGTAAACTCCTCAGTGGCTTCCCATTGCTCCTGCAGGAAAGATTAAACTCCTTAACTTCTTGACATACAAGGCCGTGCATGCGCTTGTCCCAACCCAGCATCCCAGCCTCATCCCACTGTCCCACTTCTGTCCCCTGCTCCTTCCCTGGGGTGGGCCTTTGTCCACACTCTCCCCGCCCCTTCTTGGTCTAATGCATTCACCCCGCAGAACTCGGCTCACGTGTTGCATCCTCCAGGGAAGTCTTCTCTGACCCCACCATCCAGGCTAGGTCCTCCACAGATTACTTTCTTAAAATTGTTATTTCCTTCCAAGCACTTGCCCCGGTTTTAATTAATCACTCATCTGTGTGACTATTTGACTAATCTCTGCCTCCGTACTCCCATTAGACTGTAAGTTCCAAGAGAATAAAGATTTTGTGTATTTTTATTCAGAGTCATTGCCAAGGCCGAGACCATCATGGGCACTCAGTACATATTTATTGATTGAATGAATGAATTGGTTAAGAAGAGGCTGATTGCTGTGGGTTTGAGGGAGTGGTGGCCCCCGACCAGGCCATCATCCCAGCTCTCAGATCATGCCATTTTATCAGAACAAGTGTGAGGTTGGCTCCTAGGAAAAGAAATAAGAAACAGGCTCTACCTCTGAGTTCCAGGTCACGTGCATGGGCCAGGGTTCTAGTCTTGACTCCAGCCCTTCCTGAGAAATCTACACTTTACGAAATGAAATACAGTGATTGCAGGAGAGTCTGAGCCAGCAGCCCCGGAACTTCACAGCCCAGCCTTCCTTCTGGCGGGACTCAGCGTGGACAAGCCACCTTCAGGTTTAGAACCGAGGCCAGAGACATAGGTAGACCGGGAAAATTCTGGAAGCCACAGAGACGCGGTGCTAGAAGAGGCCAGAACGTGGAAATCCAGACTCTTGACTTCAAACCTGAGATTTACTCTCTCAGAGCGTGACCCGGGCTGTCTTGCCACCCCCTCGTTCCAGGCCCCAAGCCAGGCCCCATAGCCTGCCTTCATTCTGCAGAGCCCAGCACTTGGGTCTTCGGCTATTTCCCCCACCCCTTTGAGGGATGGCAGTGGCTGTCAAGTCATTCCTTGGTCCCCAGCTACACCCCCAACACACACCCCGCCCCACTGAGCTCCCGGTTTTGTTCTGGGGAAACCACGCTGTTTGGTTCTGCTAGAAATTAAGATGCACTTTCCTCGGTTAGTCACCCCCGCGTCACTAAAAACCGGGGAAAGAATCTGCTTCTTGTCTTCCAAGCTTCTCCTCCCAATGCCTTTTCAAAGGGAAGGGAAAAACCCACACAGCCGCACTCCCTTGCCGCTCCAGGCGTTTTAATGAATTCCAGCCTTCGGGGAGAAGGACGGCTGTGTTAACCGTGCCAGTGAAAAATGAGGGGAGAAACAGTGAAGCAAATTTCTTTTTATTGACTTTTAGTGAGCTATTTAATCCAAACAGCTCATTATCTGCAATATAAATATACTATATAATGGATTTTGCAATAAGAACAATTAGTTTTGCAATTAGCATGAGAATAAGCTTTCCCCAACTGCAGAGAAGGCAACTCCCAGACACTGGGGGCTGGGGGAAGCTGGCAGGCGGGAAAGGTATGAGGGAGAGAAGAAAGCAGCCCTCCAGGTGGAGAGGACAGGGCCGCCCCCAACCCCAAGTCCACTTCCTGGTGTGGCCCCAGATCGGCAGGGACGTTGCCAGCAGACGAGAGAGCAGAGCCACATTGGTAGAGGTTAAAAGCACAGGCTTGCAGCAGATCTGAGCTCAAGGCTCAGCTTCATTACTCACCAGCTGTGCAACCTTGGGCAAATCACTTAAGCTCTCTGAGACTCAGCTTCCTCGCCTGAACAAGTCGGCGTCGCTCCAGTACCTCTTCATGGAGTTGTTACGAGGACGACATGACGTGTCCTCGATGAATGCTTCTGAGGACGCTGATCTAGGATTTCTTGGTGCCTCCCTGGCTCACCTCCAGGAAGGAAGGAATCTTGTCTGTCTTGCTCACCACTGACTCCCAGCACCTGGGCGGTACATAGTAGGCAGTTAATAAATATTTGTTGAATAAGGCTGCTAAGCAAATGAGACTCAAGGGCTGCGTGGCCCAGTGCCTGGTACACAGTAGGCACTTCATCAAGATTTCTCGAACAAATGTTTCTAAGTAAATGAAACTCAGTGGCTGCTTCCCTCCTGTCCTGGGGCAGCATCCTTGTCTCAGGCAGGCTTGCCGACAAGCCCGTGGCAGAGGCCAGCTGGCAAAGAAGCGCTCCCTCTGCAGGCCCCGTTTCCTGACTCCCAGCGCAGCTCTCTCTGCCGTCTCATCAGCTAGCCCCTCAGAGTCAGGGCCTCTCCCTCATGTCCCCTCACCTCTGTGGCCCAGGAGCCTTTCTAAACATCCCTCCAGTTCAGCTCTAGCCCATCCGGCTGCCCACAGTCCCGCACCCCAGCCCTGAACTGGAACGTTGAGCACATTGGCGCTTGAAGGCAATGGGGAGGTGTTCACATTGTATCCCAAAGGCAGGGAGGACAGGCTTTGGGGCTTTCCAAATGTCCCAAAGGCCATGGAACGCAGCAGTTAAGGCACAGACTCTCAGCCAGACGGCCTGGGTTTGCATCCAGGGGTCCATCTTCCAGCTGTGTGACATTGACAAGGTCCCTAACCTCATTTGACTCGTCTATAAAATGGGAACAACAATATATTACCTGCGGCCTAGAGTTTGGGGAGAATTAAATGAGATATCCATGGGAGGCACTGATGCCTGTCACACAGGACATCTCA
Source organism: Equus przewalskii (assembly GCF_037783145.1). NCBI lineage: Eukaryota > Metazoa > Chordata > Mammalia > Perissodactyla > Equidae > Equus > Equus przewalskii. The sequence continues at coordinate 20,105,379 of NC_091832.1, read as the reverse complement.
ACTAATGTTGACGGCCATCCTCATCACCAGCCTGTTGTGGATGATCAAGACCACACAGGGGCCACACTCTTGGACCCAACTCAGCCGCCGCCTGGCCTGTCTCCAGGAAGCTTTGCTGAAGGTATTTCACGTCTTAGCCAGTCGCAGCCAGAGAGCAGGCTCACTTTCAGATACTTCACACACAATGCTATCACTTCATCCTCACACCTCCATGAGGTAGGTGTAGGTATCATACAGGTGAGGAAACTGAGGCTCAGCGAGGTGAGGGGGCTCGTCCAGGGTCATACTGCTGGTAAGGGGTAGAACCGGGACTCAACCCCAAATCTTCCTAAGCTCCAACTTCTTCCCAGGCACTGAACGTGACCCTGAAGACATGAGCAGGGAGAGAAGATGCCCTTTATTCTCCCACTTGCGTCTCCCGATGTTCTGTCCGGGGCTGTGCTGGGGCATCGGCCCAGTGGCTGGAGCAGGAGGTCCATGGAAGGAAGGGGTTGACGCCCCAGGACTCCGCCCAAGTCAGCCCCAGGGACACACGGTCTAGGCAGCAGCAAAGACAGGCTTCCAGTGCCCCCCGGGGAACTCCTGACCTTGGGCTGAGGCTGAAGTGACCTTCAGGCCCCCACAATGGCTGGCTGTGGTGGGCAGTCAAACGTCTGACACACAGGGCCTCCGGGCAGAGGAGGGAAGTTTCCCTGGCCCACGACCACGTGGGTGCAGAAGACCCCATGTCCCCCGCTGAGGAAGGAGGGTGACGTGAAGACCCTCGAAGGCGCCAGGCCACCCAAGGCTGATGGAGTCTCTCTGGACGTAATAGGCAAGAACACTGGCTTCAGAGGCGCACGGCCCCGAGGTCGAGTCCCAGACCTGTCATTTACTTGCTCTGCGATCTTGGGCCAGCCACACGTTCTTTCTGAGCCTCAGCTTCCTCATCTATAAAGTGGGACACTGAAAATACCCTGCCTCCCAGGGCTGGAGCAATGTATAGCGTAGAAAGTGCCAAACACAGATCCTGGTACCCGTCAAACGGAAGCTCCTACTGTCGTGAATACTCTGCTTTAAAGTGTGAGGCTCTGTGAAAAGGCACGGAGCAAAGCGAGGTCAAGACAGAGCTCTCAGCTTCCCCACCTGCACCAGAGGGTCCGGTCAGCCCCCTCAGGTGCCCTGCCTCCTCGCCCTGCCATTGCCCTTGCATCCTGGCTGCCGCCTCCCCCGGGAGCTGCGTGACTCCTGTCCCAGCTGGGCCCGGTGGCCCTTCCTTCGGCAGGAGAGCAGAACGGAGCACTGTTAGTCATGGCGTGGAGGGGTGCAATCCATCGGGGGAGGCCAGCAGGACGCGGGGAGGTCATCTCCATTACAAACTGGCTGTGATTAAGCCATTACTTACCGTAATGAGATCCTTTCAGTCGGAGGGGATGCCTGCCACAGCCGATAAGGCCGCGCCGGCTGCCGCAGCCCGGCAGGCTGCAATAACAGAGGCTCGCCCCTCTGTGACAGGTTCAAGCTCTCACGCTCATCGAAAAGTCCATTTTCCAGCACAACTGGGTACACTTCCCCGTGACAAATGCCTGTTCGCCTTTAATCTGTTACAAGCCGAAGAGGCCTGATGGAAGCACTCCATCACGAGGAGGAATGTTTTTCTAAGCGTGCTCTCTGAGGGCACGTGTGTGAGGGGCCAAACGCCGGTGCGCCAGCCGGGTGTCTGCGCGCTTCTTGGGGGGCTGGGGCCGGTCCAGAGCCGAGTTTAGGAGGAAGGGGTGTGACACGGCATGTGGGTCTGGGGTGATTGGGGGGGTCACACAGGCGTGTGGGGACGTGTCTTCGTGCGTCTGTTCTTAGGCAGGGCGTGGGGCATGTCTGGGAGGACTCACATCCTTTGTGTGTGCGTGTGTGTGAGTGCAAATGCGCGTCTGTGAGTGAGGACAGGAGAGGGTGTAATATCTGCAGCGTGTGAGGACGAACAAGTGCCTGGGCGTGTGGATTCAGATATGTGTATCGGGATACTTGGCGCCTCCACAAGTGTGCCACAGTGCACAACAGGAGCTCTGTGTGTGTGTGTGTGCGCCTAGGTCTATGTGTGTGTGTGCCTGGGCATGAAGGCTGGGTGTGTGCGTGCCTGCTTGAAGGGCCTCGCTGTGGGTGGGTGTGTCTGAGTAAAGACCTGTGTGTGCACAGGCTTGAATTCTCATGATGTGATGGAGAGTGTTTGTGGGTGAGCTTTCATGTGTCTACCTGCAGAGGGACAGAGTAGGGTTTAACGGCATAACCAACTTCCCCAGGCCTCCTGGGAAGACGGATGGGGGCCCTGAGCACAGGCCCTTACGTCCTCCTCATCGTTCCTGTTGAGCTTGTCCCAACGCCTGTGAGCTGCCTGAGAGGCTGGGGATTCACCCTGAGCAGGGGTTGGGGGTGGGGATGGAGTGGGGTTCAAAGGCCAAAAGTGCCCTCACCTAGCCTAGATTCTGGGTGCAGAGTCAGGGCCTCAGGGGTGCTCGGGATGGGGACTGTCTGAGAAGGGGCACTCAGTTCCAGGCTGAAGCCACAGACTGCAAGAGCCACGTCCATCTGAGAATGCCTGTGGGGTGGGAGGAGCAAGGCAGCTTTGAGGACAGCCCAGAGAGGTCGCTGGCAATGCAGGAGCCGCCCACCCACCCCAGACCGGGGCTCGGACGAGCCAGACCGGAGGGGACGCAGATGGTGGAGAGGAGGGGCAGCTTCATGCCTGGGAGTTACTAAAAGGGACCCTGCTGCCTGGGGCTCCCCGGCTTTCTGATCTGAGGAATGTGCCCCTGATGCTGGAGGGTGACGACGGAAGGGAGTGTGACCTGAGCATGCCCCACCTCGACCTGTGCCAGCCATGTCCTCATCATTGGTGTTGACACCACGCACTCGGTCCCTAGCATGCCGCAGGCCCTGCGACACTGGTTGACAATCAGAATCCCTGGGACTTTCCAAACTCTCTTTCCTGAGGCCCGACTCTGTGCCCCCAAGCGTGTTGTGTGCATCATGTACGATGATTATCATAAATAGCCATTCTGCATCAGGTGTGTGTACGCGCTTCACACACGTGATTTCATTCATAAACAGCAACTCATAGTGATAACAACGGCTCATGGAGCCCCTCATGTGAGCCTCCTCTGTGCCAGGAGCAAGGCTTTGTCCACAATAACATTAAGACCTCCCTGAGGCAGGTGGGGGTCAGGGTGGGGCAGCCAAGGGCTCAGGCCCCACCACCAATGAGCAGAGGACCCACTGAACTCTGGCCTCTCTCCAAGGAGCCTCAGTGAGGGGAGTCTCCAGCAAGGTCGTCTCCTTGTTCTGCTCTCACCCTGGAGCCCCACACCGGCCAAGCAGAAGGTGAAGGTTAGGATGCACTTGTGCGGTGATTGATGGAGACGGTGCCAAAGTCACTAAACAATCAGATCGGTGGGAACTGCTCAAGTCCTCCACTTCAACAGAAAAAAATAGGAAAGCGCCAAGGAAAACCTGCTGATCATAAAACATCTCGCAAACTACAGACGGTGGCATGTGTAAAGTGTTTCCCTTTCATACGTATCATCCTGCTCAAGGTCGCACGGCGAGGGAATGTCAGGGCCACGAGGCAGGCCCACCTCCTTCTATCATAGAATGTTGAGTCTATTTCCAAAGAGACGTGTGCAAAAGGAGCTGTCAGGATAAGGCCCGGATGAGGCTGAGGAGGGAGAGGAGGTGCAGACAGGAGAGGGGAAATTTGACCTTGAGGATGTCCCCTGTGACCTTGAGGACTTGAGCTTAGAGGGGACAAACTCTGGGTTGGTGGATGTGAGGATAGCCCGGACAGGAATTTCCTGTTGGCAGTTATGCCATTGAGAAGGGAAGAGGAACAGAATCAGATGTATTGAAGACCAATGTGGGCCAGGCACGGTGCTGAGCCCTTATAGTGATGGTCCCCTGTAATGACCCCACTGTAACACAGAACACAAAAGTCCATCCTGCACATGAGGATGCTGAAGCTCAGGGAATTTAAGCAATTTACCCAAGATCGCACAGCTCATCAATGAAGAAACAGGATATGAACCAGATCTGGTGGGTTATTTCCCCCATACATCAAAATTGGGGCAACTGTGCACCCCACTTCTGAGCCCTCTTGGAGTAACTGTGGGCCCTGAGCATCCTCACCCTCCATGTCCTCAGCTTTCAGCCCTACTGTGAGTACCACTCAGCATTCTGAGCACCAAAGATGGAACCTGGAGTCTCCTTGCCCCGGGAGCCGGGCTCCAGTGCCTCCGTTCTGTGCCCCTGTCCTCCTCCCCAAAAAGCTGGCCTGGGATGCTCTCTCTGCCCTTTGAAGGGGCTGTTTGCTCCTCCCTGCCCCCTCCCAGGGCCTCTCCTCTGCTGGTCTGGGCACCCTCTCTCCCACAGTACGTGCCCCAGGTCGGAGCGGGAGAAACCTCTTCCTCCGTCATCTCATGCCCAGTGGATTTCTGCTCTGTTCCAGCATGTTCCACAGCAGGAAAAGGATCCAACACCGACCATCTGGACTCCTTCCTGAGAAATGGCCCTTCTCCAGATCAGGACCCTGTCTGAGCGAGCCCCATCCCCAACAGACATTTAGTGCACCTTTGAAGGAAGAAGTGGCTGGCCCAGTAAATGGATAAGAGAAACTCCTATTTATCCTTTAGATCACAGACCAAACATCACTGCCTCAGGGAAGCCCTCCCTGACCCGTCCCCAGACTCTCGTGGCACAAACACCTGTGCCTCAGATAACTCAGCACAATTCACAACCTAACCATAAATAGCGTAAGGCTGGGTCGGATATTTGTCTGCCCTGCGAGGCTGTGCGCGCCATGAAGGGGGCTGCACTTATCTTGTTTGCCTAAGAATCCCCAGCACTCAGCACAGAACTCTGCACACCATAGGAAGGCAACAAACATTTGCTGATGAATGAATGCATGCATGCTCCGGGCAGAGTTGGGGACCCCTCCTCTGGGTTCCCCCAGTCCCCTGGACACACTGCTTCACTGTCCCATCACGTCTCAAACTCGCAGCCCAAGAGCCAAATGTGACCCAGTAACAGGTTTAAAGTAAGTGTTTTTATATAAAAAATCTAGGTATTAATTTCTCTGGAAGAATAGGAAGATGTGGCAATGTAAAGCCACCTGGCAACCAGCAGGTGGAGCTGAGTGGCAGCTGCCCCACTTTAGATGGGTCCCAAGTCTCCAAATTGCTGGGGCCCCCAATTCCCTGTTCTTCTTGCCTCACTCATCTCCATTCCCAGCCCAGACACTGCAGGCATTTGCATTTGTGACCTCCTGTAACCCTGCTCCCCACCCCACCCCCACCCCAGACCAAGAGTTTTTTGGGGTCAAAGCCAATCCTGCAGGAAGCTGGCACAGAGCCGAGGAATGGTGAGTGTTGGCTGAACCTGGGTGTTAGGAGAAGAGAAAGCCTTCCCCACAGGAATGGGGGCGCCGGATCAGACGCCCTTTAGGGATTAGTTAAGAAAAGATAATTGAGTGCACCAAACACTTTGCCTTTTGTCTCATTAGCTGCTGTGATGCTTGCCATGCTTAAAGTTAAGGGTGGTGAGTAGGTTAATCTCGTTGAACCGATTTAATAAATAGAAATCCGTTTTAAATGTCTCCCAAGGATGGACATCCTCTTGGCTGTGTCCTGACTCCTAAAGCCGGCCTGGACCTCTACTGCCACCTGGTGGTAATGAGTACATATTGCAGGAAGAATATTCTAAAAGCAAAACACTGCCAGAAGCAGCACAGAAATTTTCAGACACCTGAACCCCCCTCCCAGCCAGAAACAACCTTGACAGAGGGAAGGCACAAAATAGGGCAGAAACGACTGGTTTAAAAGGGAAATTAAATTTAGTGTAATTGAAACCACTGAGTATTTGAGGTGACCTGTGTCAGTCTACGACTACCCAACCCTCTGGGAGCTCTTAGCCATAATCAAGACGGACATAAATAACTACTTCTAATCGAGGTGGACTGGGGCCCAAGTCTGGAACCGTCAAGTCCTTCTGGGTGTGGGTGTTGCCACTCAGCTTCAACTAACCACAATAGCTGGAAATACAGGCCAGGCATCAAGCACAGTGTTTTCTGTGTATATTTTTTTCTCCAGGAAATCTTTCCAACAATCTTTTGAAGTAAGTCCTATTATTATCCCATTCTGCTGATGGGGAAACTGAGGCTCAGAGAGGTGAAGTCACATCCCTGTGGTCAAAGAGCTGGTGAGTAGCAGAGAAAGGATACAGACCCGGCTCAGGCCCGGCTGACTCCGGACTCTTTGCCACTTCTCTGCAGTCTCCACCCAGGCTAGACCCAAAGTGGCCTCTCTGAGCTTCTGGGGCCCACCCCAAATAAACATCTCTCCCCTCCTCCTCTGGAAGGAGTAAATAAGCACAAAGGACAGTGCTACAATGGCTGCCTTGTACCTCGGTTCTCCTCTACCCTCTCGTCCCCTCCATTCCACGATGCCTCACCCCCCCCCCCTCAGAGGTTCGTCTGCCCCAGGGGAGACTGGCTGCCTGCCCCAAGCCTGGAGCCGCGGTCTCCTGTGGTCTCCTTGCCAAGTCCAGCCCATCTGGGCAGCATGGAGCCTTGCTTGCTCATTGGCAAGTTTGCAGTACGGGCCTGTGCTCCCCAGAGAGAAATACAGAACCATAATTGTCCCCAGCTTGGCTTGTGCTCTTTGTGGAAAGAAACAATACACAGCCTTTGTGTTTAAAAAAAAAAAAATTTTACTGAAACAAAAAATTTCCAGTTCACACTCTTTTGAATTGAGAGAAATAAGCAAACACTATTTCCCAAATCTATGTTCGCTGGGAAGCCTCCTTTTATTATATTTATGCAAAAACATGAGCCAAATCTCATCCTACGCCACTATAAAACACATTTGGTAATAAAATGCAAACGCTGTTTGCAAAGAATTACAGAGGATCAAGTTCTGGTCTATTGTGAGGAGTAGTTTAAAATTAAGAGTTTTAAGCTTCATGTATCCCAATTTTATTTTGCAATAATCCATGCCTTTAACTTACCCTGTTTATATTTGCTCCGAATAATGTAGCCAAAAAATCCACTGAACATTGATTGTGAGCGGGGTAACTCATTATCTGCTTTCGCCCAGAAATAACAGAGGAAGAAAGGAAGGTGTTTGCTTGTGCTCCCACAATTCTTTGGAAATATTTGCTTTCAGACATTTTGTAATATTGTGAAGCGTGCGTATTTCTGCATGGGAGCTTTGCAATTTTAGAAAGATACCAAAAAGAGCAGAAAGGAGACTAAAGAAGGTTTGTACCAGTAGCCCGGGTCACAGTGGGGCCTAATCTGCATACCCACCTGAGGAATTCTGGGACACTGCCATGGCTCCTGTGGGAGCATTTACATGAAGGACCTGCAAGGAGAATTTTGGGTGATTGCTGGAGGGATCCCACACACTACACCCCACAGCCGTGAAAGGAATAGGGAGAGCCGACCCCCAGTGCTAAAGAGGACGCTCTGGGAAGGATGGCAGTTGCAGGAAAGCCACCCTAAGCCAAAGGAGTCAATGAGTATGTGGCTGACTGTGATGGTGAGCAGACAGCAGCATCCTCGGTGGTGCTGAGAGCCCTGTTCACCCATCAGGAGGAGGCAGGAGGCCCCAGGAGTGCTCGGGCAGAGTCCGGCCCTGTGCCCACTGACCAGTCCCCAGGACTGGGCCCTCATCCCCCTAGTCTCTGCATGAACCCTCTGGGACTCACAGTCCTCTAAGTCAAGGACGGAGAGAGGGGGTGCCCGGGGGGAGGAGGGGCAAGGTCTGGGATCCTTGCATTCACTGCCGCCCAGCACCCCATCCCCCCTCCACCCTCCACCTCTACCTGCCCTTCTTTCTTCTCCTGCCTCCATCCATCTTGCTCACTGCTCCTCTCCCTATTTCTGCCAACAGTCACATTAAAACTCTCTGACCTTTACGTAGCATTTTTGGCTCTTCTCAGAGCACTTTTTCTTATATGAATGCTGCTTTTTTTTTTTTAATTTGTTTTGAGGAAGATTAGCCCTGAGCTAACATCTGCCGTCAATCCTCCTCTTTTTGCTGAGGAAGACTGGCCCTGAGCTAACATCCGTGCCCGTCTTTCTCCACTTTGTATGTGGGATGCCTACCACAGCATGGCTTGATGAGTGGTGCCATGTCCACACCCGGGATTGGAACCCACGAACCCTGGGCCGCCAAAGCTGAACGTGCAAACTTAACCGCTGCGCCACTGGGCCAGCCCCTGAATGCTTCTTAAACAAGGGTGCAAACACCTTGGGGGCCAGGGAGTTTGTAGAGCCACGTGACAAACATGGCCCGTCTCGCTGGCATTAAAATTACCCAATAGTAAGTAACTTAAAACACTGTCTTTGTGTTAAAAGCCACAATGTGGATATATTATGGAGCAGAATGCAAAATGCACATACATTTTTAAGCTACAGTAAGACTTCAAATAAGGCACGAGTTGGTGGCGGGTGGCTTTAAGCTACACCCTCAAACCCCCGGGGCACCTGATTACTCTGTTTTGCTGTTAGGTTTTGCTTTGGTGGAAAAGTTCGAGAAACTCTGACTTACCTTATCACATAAAACCCTCACAACAGCCCTTTAAAAAGCAAGGCAGTTTTAGAGATGGAGGAATGGGGACTCAGAGATGCTGAGTAACTTGCCCCAAGTCACCCAGCAAGCAGGTGCTAGAGCCCAAAGGTTGTCCAGGTAGCACCAACCCAGTGCTCATTCCACACCAAGGTCCTGCCAGGCGCCTTGAGCCACTAAGGGCAAAAGGCCCTGGAGACAAGCAGTGGGGGTCCCAGGGCTGGGGGGATGGTTTTCCATTCTGTAGAGTCCTTGCCCCAAAACCCTTGGCTTCAAAACTCACAGGCAAGCAGGTGCTTCAAGCAGGGCCTGCAATTCTGACGTTACCCAGATCAGCCACTGTCAGCTCTGGAGCCCCAGCCCCAGAGGCTGAGGACAGGGAGGCTGGGATGGTGCCCCCAGTTCTTTCTGGGAAGACGAGGGGCAGACACTTGGGAACACGGCAGCCCTGGCCTCTTCCTCGATGCCCAGTGCTCCCGGAGCAGGTGCCCCACTCCCAGGCCTCGGGGCCCAGCAGGACTCTGCCGTCAGCTACCCAATGGTCAACTGGAGGCAGGATTCGAATCCAGGCTGACTCCCACCTCCACACCCTTCCCATGCAGCCACACTGCCTGGGGTCAGGAGGCCCGAGTTCTAGCCCAGCTTCTCCAGAAGGAGCCGCTCGACGTGGGCACCTTCCTAGTCCATTGGGGGCCACGCCAGCATCCAAGGGCTCTGGAGCCAGAGCAACCTGGGGTCCAATCCTGGTTTTCCATTCACTAACTGTGAGGTCTTAGTCATGTTGTCTCGCATGCCTGTGCCTCAGTTTCCTCATCTGTAAGTGGGAACATGATTTGTGCCTAGCTCACAGGATTGTTGGGAGGATTAGGAGTTAATTCAGACAAGGGACTTGAAGAGAGCCCGCTACAGAGCAGTGCTCGATAAAGACGAGATGCTGTTGCATAAAAATGAGGGTGAAGGAGGGTTGAGGGGCGACCCCAAGGACCCCCGGCCTCGCAGCAGTGCATCTGATGGGAACCACACAGTCCAACCCTTTCTCTGACTCCCGCCGTGTCAAACTTAAACAGCTGTCCTGTAGTTTGTTCACAGCTGGTGGCAAAGTGGGAGTCAGCTGCTACTTCCTTGTCTTTCCAGGGCCCAGGGAGAAGCTTTCATGAAAAATCACCAGGGCCCCTTCCTGGTGCCTTTCCCATCATCCCCCAGCTGCTCAGCCCCTGAGTCCCAAGGCTGGAATTCGTTCAACTGCTGTTTATTGACCATACACTCTGGGCCAGGCCTTGGCCAGGGCATGGGGGCTACCACGGTGAGACAACAGACGCAGTCCCTGTGTGTCTAGAAAACAGACCATAGACATACCTACGATGAGACGACAGGTCGTGGTAAGCACTATGAGGGAGAAGAAGCCAGGGTGAGCGATGGCGCTGGGGGAGGGTTAGATGAGGTGGCTGGGAAGGCCTCTCTGATAGAGACACAACCAAGTATTTATCATCGGTAAATAATGTCTGCACACTCTAAGCTTCTGAGCATGGCGATTTTCCCATCTTGGGGAAGTGTTGGCGTGGTGGTCACCCACGTGATCTTGGCAGCCTGGGAGGAAGACAAGGAGGGTTTGAGCATGGCAGAAGGGGATACCCTGAGGTCAATGGATTATGAAATTTGGGGAAACATGCCAAGGGTGTTTTTGCACAAGCGCACTCAGGTTGAGGGTAAAAAGCTGGGATTGGAAGGCTGGGTGCAGAGTGCTGACTGGGGCACGGGGCAAGGACGGCTGCAAGGTCCTCTCTCCAAGATGCATGGTCAGACACCGACAGAGCGAACCTCAACAACAAGAAAGTCATCTCAAGGTTGGGTTGCTCAGCTTTCCAAGTTGTGAAGTAATGGCCTGAATTAAATTTTCAGACATTCAGATGTCTGAATATCACTGTATGTTACATGTATTGATGAGAGGATTAAAACTGCACACAACTCTAACCAATAAAAATGTACTAGAACTTTAAAAATGATATTGGAATGTTATAAACAATATTACTAAGAAATAAAGAAGCAAGTTAGAGGATTATCTAAGTGAAGAACTTTCTGGTAGAGAAAACAGCATGTTCAAAGGCCCTGAGACTGGGACAAGCTGAAGACTGGAACAAGCTGAGGACTTCTCTCAGTGTGAGAAGGTAGATTGCTCTTTAGAGTAGACAAAATAGTAGATGTCAATCATGCCTATTAAATTAAAATGCGTGATAATCCAGGAGTCCGGTGGGTTGACCCATCCTGCTCAAGGTCACTCACCATCCTAACTGAGATTGCTTCCAATCCTGTTGAGACAGAAAAAACCACAGACTACATAGTAACCCAATGCATGTTAAAAACTCTATTTTCATTAACAGAAAGAAGAAAACCATAAATGAACACAGCTGCCTCCTCTTACTGAACGATCAGTCGTATTTCACGTACAGATCACAGAGGCAGGTAACTCAGACGTGGTTAGTAGCAAATGAAAAAAATCAAAGCAAAATAAGTTAAAAAGAGACAAAGCAAAGAGAATGCTCCTCCTAAATCAGCCTTTTCGAACTGCTTCGGGGCACCCTGGAGGGGCCTGTGAAATGCCAGGCTCAGGCTCGCCGGCATTTCTGATGCCCGTGTGGCCCCAGCGGGGACATCCACGGGCTCTCCGATGCATCCCGGGAGCTCAGATAATCACTGTTCAGAGACAGCTGAGACGACGTGAAGCAGGTGCCCCGGGCCGGGCGTTGTGTTAGACGCCTAATCAGTGCTGTCTCCATTAATTACCAAAAAGTCCTGGGAGCTGGGTACCACTTTCCCCATTTCACAGATAAGAACACTGCATCCCAGAGAAGGTAAGAAAGTTGCTAAGGGTATGAAGCTTACATCACCTTGAATCCTGGCCAATTCAGGAAATTTGTAAGATCTTGGTTAAACAGTAAAAGATTGGCCCTGAGACGAGAGATTGGAAATGATGAGGTCAAGATTTGAAGAGAGAAAGGGGACAGAAAAGCAACATTTGTTGAGGCCCAAGACAAGGTATCTTTCTCCCTCCTGGGTCCCATTCAGTCCTCATGATTACTCTCTAGGACGAGGCTTGTTGTTCCTCCATTCAAGACGAGGACACTGAGTCCCCATCAGAGGGACTGACAGACCTGCCCACGGTCACTGGCTGGTAGCAGAGCCCAGATTCCAAGCCAGGTGTGTCTGGCCTCACAGCCCACAGCGGCTACTACACTTGCTCCTGGTGCCGGGTGTGGTGGGACCTGCCTGTCCTGGAAACCACCGTGCCGGGGATGTGGCCCCAGCTTTTCCAGTGACTTGTTGTGTGACCTTGGGCCCATCGTTGCCCTGTCTGGGTCTCAGTTTCCTCATCCATGAAATGAAAGCATGGGGGGATGATTTCCAAGGCCCCCTGGACCGTGAGCCTCAGAGTCTGCGAGAATCAAAAAGCAAAACGCAGACCAAGACTGGTCGTTGGCTCACTCCTGCCCTTGGCAGCACACAAGAGGAGAATAACAATCCCTGTTGCCGCGTCCGTGTCTGTCTCACCCCGACCTCCCACCACCCCGGCTGCCATCTGAGCACGCGGAGCCTCCCGCCCTGGGCAGTCAGGGACCTGCCTTCATCCTTGCCTTCTCCCTCACTCCGCCCCGCGTCTCTGCCCCACACCAAACCCAGTCCCCTCTATCTCATTAACTCCTCCTACATTGGCCCCCGTCATCTCCACCCCCAGGGCGTGTGCCTTGGACCCCTGGCCCCATTCTCCTCCATGAGACAGTGGCCAGAAGGATCTTTGTTGGATCAGATCTTTTGCGTGCTCCAAACCCCTCACTGGCTTCCAAAGGCTTATGGGATAAATCCGTTAACATAACAGCTGACATTCAAAACCCTTCAAGACCTGATCCTAATCAACCTTAATCAATGAATTTCCATGCACCACCCTCCTCCTCCTCACTCCACCCACATGTCAGTCTCGTGTTCTGCTTTTCCACCTCACTGCCAGGACATGCTATTCTCACAGTCTGGAAATTTCCAGCTCTCCCCTGGTCTCCGCTCCCCACCCTGACCTGGTTCAAACGCCTTCCTCCCAAACACCCTAGCAAGGTCATAATCCTTCCCTTCTCTCCGTTCCCATGAATCTTTTCATGGCGCTTTGTACAGACCATGATTTATTCGATGCCGCATCTCCAGTGCCTGGCACTGAGCCTGACATGTGGAATGGATGTAGATGCATATTTGATGGATGAACGGAAGTTTGACATCTCATTCTCTCGTGGGCCAAGGATTTGTTTTCGTCTAGAATGTCAAGTTACCCAGGAAAGCTCTGTCCATCACGCAGAGCACCACTGTCCGCATCAGCAATGCCTCCCGACGTCCCCTTCGCCCACGCCCGGGCGTCCTGCCAGCTTGGTGCCTGGGAAGCTCTCTCTCTCTCGTGGTCCCCTGTCCTTGGTCTGGGAGGACATTGAGACTTTTTCTTTTCTCTTCTGTCCACCTTGAATCCTGAGGTCCTCCATCCATGGGCAAGTCAGAGAGGACAAGACAAAGGAAGTCTACAAGGAGGGCGTGAGATGTTACCATAACTAGCTCCTTGAGACGCACACATCCAGGTTGTAGGAAAGAAGTTCAACCAATAAGATCTAGACAGGTGATGATCCATCCAGAAACAAATGACAGCAGAGATCTATGGCTATTGCTGAGTGACCGTGGTCTATTGTAAAGTGAGAGGTTCGGATGGAACCCAGTCTGTACGATCCGACTCCATTCTGGCAAACACGGAAAGAGTCGGAGTGGCTACACACCCAAATGTCATGGAGTCTCTTTCCGGATAGTGAGGACCATGGATTACTTTTACTTTTGTCTTCAAACTTTATGCTCTGACTTTTTTTTACAAAGAGCGTGAATTTTTATGTTCAGAAAAACATTAATGCTGTTTTCATATTGAAAGAAGAGGGGGGAGAGGGCAGAGAGAAGGAAGAGGAAGAGATAAATCAGACGCAGATGAAGACAAAGATAACCACCCGAAAAGATGCTCCGAGCTTCTCCTCTCCACCGGCTGCCCAGGAAAGACGCTCTGATCGTGACTCCAGCGCTCACCCCGGGCCCTCGTCTCCTGCCTCCAGCCCCTCCTCCAGGAACCGGACTCCTTCCAGCGTCTAACGCCCAGCTCCACCTCCAGATGTCAACCCCCGTCCTGTCTTTGGCTGAGGGGTTAGAGAGCTCATCAAGACTGTTGGCTCAAACCAACTCCTTCTGTTCATCTTGCTCTGAACAAAACACCAGGGCAGGAGCCCGACCTCTTACCCTGGTGCCCGCGAGGGGAGACACATGGAGACCCTACACCAATGGCCAGCTGGGCTCCACCTGCAGACACATTCCTTTAAGGCTGGTGATGAGCACCCACAACGGAGGGTTTGAGTTGGTTAAAGCCTGGATGTGAATCTGCAGGGCGTTGGGCTTCCATCCAGAGGCCACAGGTCCTGGCCCCTGTGCCTAGCATTAGTATTGCACTGGCATGATTATTTAACTTCCCTGCCCATCAGTTTCCTCACCTGTAAGGTGGGGATGATAATAACACCGATGTCACAGGACGTGCGAGAAGACTGAACCAGGTGACACCTGTCAAGCCCTCAGCACCGTGCCTGGCACACAGTAGGCACTCAATCGATAACAGTTTTTATTATCGATGGCAGAATTGTTCTGGTCCTGCAGCGGGCAGGTCATAGACACACCGAGGCCATTGGCAGGCCTGCTAGCAACAGGAGTCCCGTGTGTCCTCGTCAGTTACCATTAGGAGGCTGGCAACGCCTGAGGGATTCTGACAGAGGGAAAATCGATCGGGATTCATGCACGGGAGAAAGAGCTCCATTCGTCAGGGGAGGGTGGCTGCACAAGAGAAATAGGAAGGGCCCCTCTCAGCCCATCCTCTTTCCCCCCTGAGAACATCCAGCCTTATTTAAATATAACAAGGAGCGCGGTTGCCACCTCCATCATGGCTAGTTGGGAAGCAGAAGATGCCACAGCCAAGAAGAAGGAGGAAGCCATCTGACTGTGAGGCCGATGCCTCAGGACGTCTCTAGTGAGCTGCACGAGAGAAGCCACGTGTGTGGTCAGCAGCAGGAGCGCTCCAGCCAGGAGGCAGCTGTGGGGAACCCAGGTTGGGTAACGGGGGCTACTGGACATCTGGGGCGCTTTCATGGCCCTCCACCATCTTTTGGCACCAGGACTTCTCCTCTGGCTTCCTGCATCCCACATCTCCCAGCCCATGGCTCTCAACTGACAGCCACACTGATGTTTCAGCCCACATTGGGGTCCACCCCAACAGGTCAAGAGCCATTTTTTCATTCAGCCCACAAACCTGTGTGGTTGCCTGGTGTGTGCTGGGGGAGACACAGAGACGAAACTGATACAGATCCTCAGGGGACACGTCCTTTCGTCAATGAGATGTGGCAGGTGCACAGATAAACCCAAGTCATGTCACTCTTCTAGTGAAAAATCTTCAGGAGCCCTTCAGTGCCTGCACGATGGTGTCCAAACACCTGAATACAGCATCTGAATCCTCTCACGATCAGCCATAACTGACCTGTTCTGTGTGAACTCCAGCCCCATTCCTTCTCCTCTTCCATCAATTTACCTCCTCTATTCCAGCCTTGCTGAATGCCAACTTGTTCATGCCTCTGGGCCTTTGCCCATGCTGTATGCTTCGCTATTTGACAAACTTCTATGCATCCTTCAAAACCCTTTTCAAAATGCCCACTCCTCTACCTATCATCTGAAACAACCCCAGCAAATGTTGGTCTCTTAAACTTCTGTGTTTCCAGAACATTGGATGCAAATGTTTATTTCAACATTTATCATTCTATTTCACATATTTTTATATGTTCATCTTGGCCACTAAGCTGTGAACTCTTTGAGGGTAAAGTCCATGTCTTATTACAATGGTTTAATAGTGTAACAGGACCTTGTGCACAGTTGGGGTTCAATAAATGTTTGCCTAATAAAATATAGATAGACAAGAAATATAAGAAAAAAGGCTCAAAATCCCTAGTAATAAAGGAAATGCAAACTATAACAAAATGAGATGACATTTTCACCCATTGGAGTGGCAAAAATTGTAAAAGATGGGTAATATTCAGTTCTGATGAAGACGTGGGAGCATGGACTGATGGGAACAGGATTGGAGAGAAATAGAGCCCCATCTGCTAACAATTAGAATGTGTATGCTTGCTGACTCTTCAGTTTCACTATTGTGAATTTACCCCACAGAAATAAAAGCCCCAGCATGTAAGGTATATGAGTTGTCCATTGCTGTGTAACAAGTTGTCCCAAAGCTTAGCAGCTTGAAACAACACACAGGCATTATCTCACAGTTTCAGTGGGTCAGGAATCCAGGCACTTGTTAGCCGGGTCTCTCTCAAGGCTGTGATCAAGGTGCCTGCTGGGGCTGCGGTAATGTGAAGGCTGGACTGTGGAAGGATCTGTTTCCAAGCTCACTTACATAGCTGTTGGAAGGATGCAGTCCCTCCAGGGATTTTGGGTGGAGGTCCTCAGTTCCTCGCTGGTGGCTGGCCAGAGGCCACCCTCAGTTCCCTGCCAGGTCCCCTCTCTATCAGAGCAAGCACATGAAAAGAAGGGCCAGAGAGAGAATACCAAGAAGGCAGAAGTTACCGTCTCTTGTAACCTAATCACAGAAGTGACATCCTATTCATTTTGCTGGATTCTGCCCATTAGAAGTAAGTCACTAGGTCCGGTTCATACTCGCAGCGAGGAGAATACACAAGGGCAAGAATACAGGAGGTGGGGTTATTGGGAGCCATGCCTGACGCTGTTACCACTGTGCCAGTGTGTGTGTGTGTGTGTGTGTAAGCATGAGTCCTGAAGAAAGCTATGAAAAGAACACTCCACACCTTAACAGGGGTTCCTGGGAGGAGTGGCAGGACTGGAGAGGTAGCAAAAGCGGGAGGAGCAAATTCTTTATTTTTTTGGTATGGATCCCTATTTTGTTTGACTTCTAAAATAAATAGGCATCTCTTTTATAACTTACAAATTAAACAAATAATCACCTGAAGTGATCAATGCCCAAAGCATCCTGGGAATTGGAACAGGGAAAATCCATCCTAGCTTGGAGAGAGCAGGGGAGAGTCAGGGAAGCCTTCTGGAGGAGACAGCATTTGAAGTGGGGCTGGAAACAGCAGCTGCATCAGGACGTGGAGAAACAGCAGGAATGACAGGACCAAAGAGGGGTCAGGGTGACACAGGTAGACGGAGCACAAGCCCTCAGCCGAGGCACCCAGGCCAAGCGAGCCCGTGTCTACCCGGTTTTCTCCATTCCCAGGTCAGAAGAGCTGCAGAAGGGTCTATTTGGCTGCAAATGAACCCCAGGGTTTCTGGCAGAAGGTTCTAGACCTTTGAACCTGCTCATATGGCTTCCAAACTCCAGAGTCACAAGCACCAGTCCCATTCCAAGAGGTCCGTGGGCAAGGGCCCCTAGGAGCCTGCAGCCTGTCCAACTGAGTCTCCCCAGAGACACAGCACGGGGAGGAGAAATGCCAACATTGCCTTTCTCTCTCCGGGGCTCGACTTGCGGGAGCCCTGCACTCGTCTCGGACACGGAGTCCATGCTCCGGTTTTTCTGTGGCGCAAACCCCTTTATATCTCCCTGGCCATTAACTTCCTTAAATCCACCCAACCTACCTCCAGGGAGAATTTGCCCCATCAGAACCACATGGCTCCTTGTGGTTCCTTCGGTAGACGGGAAATTAGAATCACAAGGCTGGACCCCCGAAAAGGGTTTGGGTTAGTCTGTAAATGTAAACCACGCAAAAATTAGTGCTTCAAACACTCTCCTCCATCACCTGCTCTGGGACAGGGCTGGTGCCGGGACCTGGGGAAGGCGAGAGGCTGAGACCCAGCTCCCTGCCCTGGTGCAGCTCTCAACCACACGGGGGTGGGGAGACCTGTATCAGATCGCTCCAGAGCAGGAGGGTGTGGCACCTAATGCAAGTGGGGAATCAAGGACAGTTTCACAAAGACGAGGAGACCCATGGATTGGGTTTTAAAGAGTGAGTAGGAGTTTGATGAAAAGAAAGAGAATACAGGCACTTCAAGCAGAGGAAACAGTCCAGGCAAAGATACGGCATCTGGACCGGCCGTTCAGTGTGGCTGGAACGGGCAGGAGGAGAGGAGAGGAGAGGGAGCGAGATTGGCAGGAGGAGTAAGAGGGCCGGTCGGTGAGGGCCAGCTGGTGAGGGGGTTACAAGGCGAAGTGTGATGAGCTTTCTGGTCTGTAACCTGGGGGCTTGCGGCTCATTAAAGATCATTTTAAGCGTAACCTCTGGAGAGAGAGATGGAGGTGGGGAGACACAGGAAGACAAGATGGGGATGAGATTTTTACTTATATCTTTCAGGCTTTTTTGTAGCAAGTCTGTACTGGTATTATAACATATTTTTCAGTATTTTAACTCTCTCTCTTGACCGGGATCACAAATAATTGACAATAGCGCCATTTATTGAGCACTCCCTCCGAGGGCTTTGAGCACACTCTCTTGTTTAGTCCTCACACTGAGCCTCTGAGGAAGGTAGTATTACCCCCATTTCTCAGATGAGAAACCGAAGGCCTGGGAGACGGAGCGACGTGGAAGATCACACGCCCCGAAGGCCGCACGCTCAAATGAGCTCATGAGGCAGAATTTGAACCTGGATCTGCCGGCCCCAAGCCCGCACTCCTGACCCGCTGCTTCTCGGCCTCATGGTGGCGCACACGACAGAGAGGCAAGTTCATCCCTTTCACAGATGCTGTGAGGCCGGGAGACAAAGCAAATACTCAGGACAATAGCGTATTCGCTGGATTCAAACCAGCTGGATACGCTGGTGTGCTGGGCACGGGACCAGCGTGCCAGGATGGAATGTATTGTGCAGATGTGAAGTCCTGGACTTGGGAGCAAAGCCCTGCCCAAGGACAGGTGGGAGACGGTGTCTAAGCCAGGCCCTGCACACCCTGCTGCTCCCCGAGGCCCTTTCTGCCCGCCAGGACTCTGGGCCAGGAAAGCCAGGCTAGGAGGCCCCATCCCACGGGAGGTGCGGGGCAGCTGTTGACGGGGGTGAGCTCCAGACTGCCTTCAGCCCACAGCCTCTAGGGACCGTGGTCTCCGTCTCTTCTATCCTCATTGCCATCCCTGCTGGTATCTCTTCTGGTGACTGTGATGAAGCTGGAGCCCAGCCCTGAACCACCCCAACCAAGAGACAAGGTGGGGGCTCCTGGGGAGATGGAAGGGCCCACTGTGACATCAGGTAATGGCCCTGGGTCAGGGGTTTTCACGTTTTTTTAAGATGCAGACCCTTGTCTTCAATTGAAATCTTATGAAGAACCCAGTATGTGAACTAAGTAAGGCAGGAGTGTCTCTGGTTGAAACCAGGTTGGGGCTGGACTCCCCCCTGGTCTTCCAACACCCCCCCCCCAGGGGTCCCTGAGAGGTCTGTAAGGGGTCTGCTGAACACAGTGTGAAACCCCCTGAGCTAGATCCCTTTGAAAGGCCCCCAGCTCAGAAATGCTCTGTCCCTTTAATTCCTGGTGAATAACCACAGACCATATTGAGCACTGACTATGCAGCAGGCATGAAACTAAGGACTTTCCGCAAATCCTCTCATTAACTTCTCATCACACTCCTACAAAGTAGGTTCTATCATATGGCAGAGACTGCTAGCTGCCCACCAAACTCTGTCCTCCACTTCCTCTAATTAGAATGGAAGCTGGACCCATGGCTAGACTACATTTCCCAGCGTCCCTTGCAGTGAGGTAAGGCCATGTGACCAGGTTCTGTCCAATAGCATGTGAGCAAGGGCTCCGCACACCATTTCCAGGCCAGGGTGCTTATGGGAGTGAGTGCTCCCTCCACACTCTTTCCCTCCCCGTCTCTGGCTGGGACCAGGACCACCAGAGCGACTGTGGAAGCCTGGTGCTGAAAGGGAGGGTTTGGGTTCCTGAATTCGCCCAGTGTGGCATCGCCCTCTGCTGGCCTGGAGCCCACCCCACCTGTACTATTACCTGAGAGAGAAATTGCCCTTGTTTGAGCCATCCCAGGGTAGACGTCTGTGTGACAGCAGCGTCGCCCTTCACGTACCCATTTCTTGGAGGAGGAAGGTGAAAGAGGTTAAATAACTTCCCAAGATCACCCATCCAGGGACAGAGTCTGGAGCCACTCAGTCTGACCCCAAAATCCCTGCCCTCAAACGGTGACACTCGCCTTCCAGATGTTATAAAATTGATGATGCCAAAACGGGGAGCAACCAAGATGTCCTTCAGTAGGCGAACAGACAAGTCAACTGTGGGACATCCAGACAATGCAATATCATTCAGAGATAAAGAGAAGGAGCTACCAAGCCATGAAAAGACATGGAGGAATCATAAATGCTGTTATTAAGGGAAGGAAGCCAATCTGAAAAATCTACACACTATGTGATTCCAATTATACGACATTCTGGGAAAGGCAAAGCCAGGGAGACAGTAAAAAGATCAGTGGTTGCCAGAGGTTCGGGGGGAGGAGCGAGGGTTGACGAGGTGGAGCATAAAGGGTTTTTACGGCAGTGAAATACTCTGTATGAAACTGTAATGATGACATTTGTCAAAACCCACAGAATGTACAACACAAAGAGTGAATCCTGATATAAACGCAGAACTTTAGTTAATAATAAGTATCAGTATTGGTTCATCAGCTGTAACAAATGTACCAAACTAAGGCAAGATGTAAATAATAGGGTAAACCAGGGGGAGGGGGTATGTGGGAACCCTCTGTTCTTTCTAATCAATTTTTCTGTAAACCTAAAACTTCTCTAAAAATTAAAGTCTATTAATTTAAATATACATATATATCTTCTATAAAAACTCATGGTTGAAAAAAATTAATATTTTGCCATATACCATACACTTTGATCAGCACTCACTTCATCTTCCCAACAATCTATGGTGCCGATATCATTACTATCCCATTTTTCAGATGAGGAGATTGAGGCACAGAGAGGCCAAGTGACTTGCCCAAGCCAGGACAAAGCTCCCATTTCTTTGCCTTTCCACCAACCTCTCTCCCCAAGACTGCTCTCTCCACCTTCCATGTCGGTTTGCCTTCACCAAGGTGAGGAGCCCACATCCCCAGCCCAGAGGAGCCTGCAGGTTACGGCATGCCAAACGCCTTTCCATGGGAGCCCTGTTGGTGAAGGCTGACAACAGCCCTGTGAGGGAGGATCCAAGGTCAGCCAGCAAAGGAGACTCCCAGACTCCCTGTGCAGTGCTCTTTCTCTGCAGAGCACCCGCTCATCATCGATGAGTTCCAGTGCTCCTGTGCCCCCCCAACACACACACACACACACACCCTTCCACTTTGTTATTGGACAGGCTCTGGATATCCAGGGGACACGGGGCCCTTCAGCATTTACAGAAGCTAGCATTTCTCACCAAGAACGGAGGGTCATTTGGGGACCTTTTTTTCCTGGAGATTGTCAAGATCTCCTTCAAAATGCATAACCACACCTGCACATTAACACAAGGCATCACTTTCCTGGCTCTCTGTAACCCCTGGAGGGGAACGGAAGCAATGTATCAAATTCTTAATTTAAGAAAAAATCCCCGGCGCCTGCAGGTGGTGAAAGGGCCATTTCGTATGTCGGGGGTGTTGGGAGGAAAGTGCTGTCTGAGAAATACCCATCGGACCGCAGTTCCTGGGATGCTGGGCCTCCCCATGAAAGAAAGAAGACCTGATCCAGCTTTGGCATTTAAAGGACACAAATGCAGCCCAGGGACAGCATGATGGCTGACTGTCGGGGCCATGGACTATCCATTACCTTATGACAGGGTGAGATGACTCGAAACCTACCAGGTTTTATTAAATGCTGATTCCATTCTGCCGTAAGTGTGGGGATAGCACTGGGGCCCGCGAGCAGCCTTGAAAGCTGTCAATGCCTTCAGGAATGAGAGGCCCCCAGTCTGCAGTCTCCTTCCTCTGCAAGGGCCCACCGAGGCTCTGGAGTCAGACAAGCTCCACCAATTCCCGGCTGTGTGATCCTGGGCATGTTACCTAACATCTCTGAGCCTCCATTTCCTCCTCTGAAAAAGACTGATAAATAATTATAGGATTCGATGAGACGAAGCAGGTAAAACACAGCACAGGGAAACATTCAGTAAGCATTCGTGATTTTATGGTGATGATTATTACTTGAGAGCCAGCCAGCATCTTACAGATTATCTCATCCAATTCTGTCATTATACTGATGGGAGAATTGAGGCCCAGACAGGGGAAGAGACTTGCCCAAGATCACACAGCAAGTTGGAAGATCTGAGACTAGAACACTTGTCTGTTTCTTAGACCAAGCTTTCTCCACTGCACACACTGGTCATGTTCTGAGAATATCACAGAAATGTAAAGAACGTTCCATGTGAGTTCTATGGAAGAAACCAGGCCTGGGACAAGGAAAGATGAGGATGCCCTGTTCCACCGGCCAATCTGGAGTTCCCCTTCGGCTGCCTGGTGAGCTGGGATCGGCCCCAGGGCTTCTGCAGGAGGCAATGGTTGACAGAAAGCCAGGAGTGAGGTCTGGAATCACACCTGCCCACGTCAGGCATCTCCATTCCTAGAGAAGTCAGCAAGGGGCGTTCTGGGTGGGTCACTGGCTCTTCCACCCAATCTGCCTCAGCAAATAAGATAGCTGCCACCGTCTTCAACTCCATTCCAGAAGTCAGCCCTCTCCTGCTCGGAGCTCCCTGGAGGCACCGCTGGTTTTCAGGAATGAAGCAGGCATGAGCCTCTGCAGGTGTTCTGCATAGACGCCAGAAGACCACGGCCACAGGCCCTGCCTGTGAAAGGCCCTGTCTGCAGGAGTGGCATCGCTCAGGGTCTCCCCAAATCACGCCTTCATGTCTCCTTCTGAGTCCTTGGAGCGGGGATCTCACCTAATGCTTCTGGGTGGGCAGCTGGCCGCTCAGCTCTGCTACCCTCCGATCTGGGGAGCGCAGAATTGTCAAGGCCCTGTCTTCGTGAGTAGGAAGGGGACAGGATCCAGGCATCTGCCCTGGGCTGGTTTGGTGGGGTCTGGAGAACATGATTGGCCTTTGTTCCTTTACTAAAGATATCCATCATTATTGGCCTTGACTGAGTGGACCAGCCACATCCTGTACCATCTGACCCCATCACCAACTGGTCGCAGCTAACTGATGGAGGACGGAACATCTGACTCAAAGACAGCCCTTCCACTGGCTGCCCAGCCATCCTGTGAGCTGGCCATAGTCATGCATAAGGGAATTTGAACTAAAAATTTAGAAAGAGTATTTAGGGGTTGCCACTGGAGCCAAGGGCTATGTGGATGAGGGGAGGCTATGATGGGGAGACAGGGCGGTTTAGAGAGTCATGCGATCTCAGAAAGCTGAGAGAAGGCAAAGTGAGTGGACCCTCTTCGGGGTGATGGAGTGTTGGTGCTAATGAAGGTGGAGAGGAAGAAGCCCAGCGGGACCTCTGCAGCGCACGGAGTCAGGGGTGCAGGTCGCATGCTCAGGTTAACGGGAAGCAATGTTAGTGAGATTTACTCTCCCCAGGATGGGGGGAAGACCCCTGAAGGAAAGAGTCCAGAAAGAGACTCTGGAAAGAGAAGCAGTAAAGCCACAATGGTATCCACAGGGCAATGAAAGCTGAGGGCATCCATAGCAAAGGCTGGCCACAATGCCTGCGAGAGGAAGTTCCCACCAGGCACCCAGATATAAGAGGAGCAGGTCCCTGAGGTTGAGAACTGATGGAAACAGAAATTCTCCCAGACCCTGAACCGGAGCTCACCCAGGGAACCAAGGGCACGTCCTCCTCACCTGTGGCAGCTGCTTTGGAGCTCCCGAATGGGTATTATTTTCCTGCATAAATTAGCAGACACTTGGAAGCTAAATTTCTGAAAAGGCATTCAAAGGCAGGAGAAACCCTTCCACAGCCTTCTTGTGTTTAGAATGAAGACTGGCTGAACGTGAACGGTGCAGGCGGAGCAAGAGAGAACGGAGGCTTTTCCCAATGAAAAGCTGCTGCGGATGAGCCGGCTGCACAGGAGCCTAGAGCGACCCCTTGAATTCCTGCTGCTAATGAAGTTAATCGGGAAGGAGGGTGGGAAGGAGGTGGCATAACCGCTTAGAGAAAAAAATACCCGGCTGCGGAGTCGGCGGTTAAGGCCTGGCTCAGGCCTTGGCGTTAGGTGTGGTGTAACTGTGTCTCTCAAATGGAGGGCATATGCGTAACGCTCAGGGCTTCTGGGACTAGAATGAGCCCAGTCCATCCCCAAAAGCTAAACCACAGTGTGTAACACAGAGTAAGACCAGACGTCTGGAGACCATCCCCCGCCCCTCAAATGCCACAGTCAATACTAGTAATGCCAGGAGAGAGGGGACGTGTCCTGTGAGCCGCTGACAAAGAATCCGCTCAGATGGGCAGCCTGGTATGCTGAGGTTGGTGGGGCCCTGAGAAAACTGGGAGATCAGCATCGAAGGGAGGCTGTGTGCTGTGGGGCCAGAAAAGTGATACGTATAGACACGACGACTTGATACGCACCCCTGCTCCTCCTGCCTCTATTAGGGGCTTAGGGCAAGAGACGGGAACAAGCGAAGAGGTGGACACAGCTGCCAAGAGCTGGCGAGATCCACTGAGAACAGGGAGGGAAAGGAGAGCCCTCTGCAGAGAACACGCGCTAAGGGGACAGGCTGGTCCCTCATTTCCAAACAGCAGGTGCCACACTCTATAGAAGGTCACCCTGGGAAGACAAGACGACAACCCTCGGCTCTATTCCTTCTGCATGTGCCTCGTCTAGAAAATGCCTTAGCCCGAGTCCAACCATCTCCAATGCGAGACATCCCCACCCGGAGCAGCTGCAAGCTCGACAAGAAGCCAGGGCTGCGCCGCGTATTTTCTTTGCAAGAGTGGACCTCAGAGTGCGCCTGTGTGAAGCATCTACTTGCAGAGGGCCCGGGAGATGGCATTATTACAGATTAGTGACCAGCAGGAGCAAATTACAGAGCCATTGATCTACAGGATGACCCCTGGATCTCCTTGTCCATTCGCCACTCCAGCTGTGTTAGTGGGAAAGCGATCTGGAGAGGCCCAGAGAGGGCTCTGGGAGGGCTGCCACACATGCTGGCTGCTGAGCCAAGAGTGATCACAACACCTGACAGATGCGCCCCAGGGCGGGTGCCTGGGACCACCCTCTGCAGGGACCATCAGTCACTCCGAACACCACCGTGAGGTCATCCTCCGTTGTGTGGTCAGAATCCCATTCTTGACCACCGCCTTTTCCCTCTATTCATCTTCCCTCTACACGCTTCAGGCCGTGGGCTCACATGTGACTTGGTTGAACTTTCTGCCCAGCGCCCTCGTGCGCCCAGAAAGGCTGACCTTTCCCTTCCAGGAGTTGCTGTGACTCCTTCAGGTTTTTCCAAGGATTGCACCCTTTCTGCCTCACTAATTCCTCCCATCTTGGCTAGAATTAGACCCCAGATAGCAATTACCCCGGGCCACTCCCTCTCCCCTCAGAGAAACCAAAGACAGGCAAGATCTCATCAAGGCCCCTTTGTCCAACCAAATGAGATGGCCAGCAAGTGTCCAGGGCTTTGCAGTTTCCGTCTCTGTGTGGCCCACTTTTGGGCCCACATGACAATTTGCACCAGGACATCTCCCTCCTTCATCCTCCCCAGGAGGCTGCGACCCGCCACCCAACCTTAGTCCCTCAGCTTCTTCCCCCATCTTCCAGTGACAGTAACACGAAGGCCATCATGTATCGAAGGGCCAGGACAAGCCAGGCACGGAGCTAAGGGTTTCACATAAATATCCCAGCTAACCCTCACAATTACCACAGAGGTAGGAACTTTCCCCGTTTGACAGGTGAGGAAACCGAGGCTCATAGATTTAGAAGTGGCAGAACAAGGATTCTAACTCATGCCACTTAACTCCAAAGGGAGGGCTGCTCACCCCGGACGAGCTGTCCACCGGTGCCCTGAACCTCCCAGGAAAGAGCTCGCGCACTTCCATGAACTTGGAGCCAACGGGGCCACTTCCTGCCCCTTCAGACCTCCGACTCCAGTCAGAGGGGACCCTTTCCCGCCCATCACTAAGGCTCAGTGCCACGTTCAGTGCCAGGAGGTACCATACGAATATCTGAAAACACAAATGAGTTAGCGAAACCTGTGTTTACATCCCGGCTTCACGTGTGATCCTGACCTCTCCAGGGCTAAGAGACTGGACCCGGCTTCCTTCAGAGATGCTTCCTCGTGGGGTCTCTCAGCACGTTCTCTCTTGGCATCCTGACTCCTGTGTCACGCCAAAATTCCCCTCTAATTGCTCCGGTTTTCCTCCTTCAAACATTTGATTCAGTGAGCACTTGTTGAGACCCGACTGCATGCCAGGCTCTAGGGCATCAAAGGTGGGTCATAAACTGCCCTGCCTTCCTAGAGCTTGCAGTCCAAGGGCCAGGGAGGACCTGGACGCGGTAACAGCAACCCAGGCCATGAGAAATCAGCACCTGGAGTGAGGCTTGACAACACGGTGGGAGAAGCCATCAGGCCAAGATCTGAGCCATAATCTGGTCCTGAAAATAAAGCCCTGTTCTCATCACGAGCTCCAGAAGCAGGCACTCACCTGCTACAACCTCCTTTCTCTCTTTAGCTCCAAGAAGAGCTGGAAAGCCTACCAAGGCCTCTATGGCATCCCATAAGCATCATGCCAAAGATGTCCTGGGACAAGTTCCCAGGAAAAGCTCGGAAGATTAGGAGATTCTGAGCTCAGAGTGTAGCAGCCAAATAGCTAGAACCCTAAGGTTGTATTAACAGAAGCATAGGCCCACTCGTGGGAGGTGATTGCCCTCTAGACCAGAGGTTGAAACTCAAATGCCCAGGTGCCAAGCAGCACATAGAGCAAGTGAGCAAAGGGGCTGGTTGTAGGGTGTTGGGAAGTAAGCACAGCCAGGCCTGGTCTGGACTACAGAGCTCTGGAGAGCACAACTCTGCCCCAATAGGGGCAGGCTCCACTCGGTCCAGACAAGAGCCCTGCCTGTGGGAATGTGGGCCTCGTGTGGCCAAGTCTTCCTATTCTTAAGAGAAACCAGAAATCTAGGTTTGTATGTGAATCTCCAGACTTCCAAACACAGGAAATTAATTCAAATTCTTTTCAAACACTGTGCAAGTCAACATTGTGTGCTGAATAAAACCTACCTGTGGGCTTGATGTGACCTCAAGCTGTCAGTTTACAGACTCTGCCCTGGACTCCGCTGCTCCCGTCACCCCAGAGGGTCGTGTTCCTTCTGTGGACCCCACTTTAAGACGAGCAGGCGAGGCCCCAAGTGGATTCCCCAGGGCTGAGGGGACCTGGGAGCTGATGGGGGGTGGGGGGGACACCGAAGAGGATGTGCTGCTTAGGCTGGTGAAGAGGAGACACAGAAGCTGGGAAACTTGTCTCTAAACTAAAAGCTCGGACGCACGACCTCAGCAAGTATGAGCATTTCCGTTACCCACTGCTGCGTCATGGGGCACCCCAAGTTTAGTGGCTTAAAGCTGCAAGGGGAGGGAGGGATGGGGGCTTATTGGGTGACAGACACAGAGTTTCAGTCTGGGATGGCTTCAAAGGCCTGGAGATGGGCGGTGTGATGTTTGCGCAACAGTGTGAATGTGCTTAATCCCACTGGGCTGTTCACCTCAAAGTGGCTCAAATGGTAAAATTTTATGTTATATATGTTTTATCACAATATAAAAGCAGTGAATTTTATTTCACATAAGTTAATAAAGTTGATAAATATTTTTAAATTTAGATTATTCTAATCAGGTTACACTGAATTTTACCTAGGATATCTTAACCGACTATGCAATGGAGTATAATGGCAGATCAATCAACTAACAGAAAAATATTTTCTCTGCCAAAAAAAAAACACCCCACAATGATTTATTATTTTTCATGATTCTGCGTATTGACCAGGGCTCCTCGATTCTCCTCCAGGCAGCCCCTCAGCCTCTGGTGGGTCTGGCTGGGTTTCTTCACAGCACAATGGTCTCAGCACGCTGAGAGAGGAGGGGAAGTTGCAAGACCTCTTAAGGCCTAGTTTTGAAGTCATGTGATGTCACTTCCACCATGTGGGAGGGTTGGGCCAGGGGAGCAGACTCTGTCTGAGTCCTTTGAAATAGGCGTTTATTACAGGAGTCAGACGGTACACAACTGTGGGAGGAGCTGAGAAAGCGAAGATCCAGAAAAGTTGTTGAAGGAGCAGAGAAGGAGGCACTAACTGGTCACTCAGAGAGGCCCGCGTGTCCAGCATCAAAGTGGGACGGTGAAGGGGGAGCTGGCGGAGAGGGCCGTGCAGAGCCGTTGCCTCCGAGTGGCTCTTCCTTGGTCTGCAGCCAAGCCCTGGCGGTGGGCCTGAGCTACTGTTGGTCAGCAGGGCGGGGAGCCAGAGAGAAGAGCGGGACACAGGGAGGAGAGCCAGGACACCAGGCGCCTCTGCATCTGTTACTCCTTCTATGACCACCTTCCAAGGGTAATGGCTGCTGTGTTCCTTCCACCTTCCAACCTCCCGCAGCTTCGTCTCTGGCCGACTCTCACCATCGTCCTCACAGGGAAAGGAATCCCCAGACTAACCAAGTCAACTCTGTGCAGACCACCACGGCTGGTGCACCTGTGGGACAACAGGGCAGAAGATATGAAAGCAGGGCTCTCCGGACTTGGCGGGAGCCCTATCCTGCAGGGCACACTTGTTTTGAGTAGTTCCAAAAAGGACGACCTAAGGAAGATGGCATGGGGCCTTAGAAAGTGAGACAGACCTGGGTTTAATCCCAGTCCCTCAGTTTACCAACAGTGTGAGTTTGGACAAGTTGCTCAAGCTCTCTGGACCTCAAGTTCTCTATCTTTAAAATATGGGACAGGGCCAGCCCTGATGGCCTAATGGTTAAAGTTTGGCATGCTCTGCTTCAGTGGCCCAGGTTCAGTTCCCAGGCACAGAACCACACCACCTGTCTATCAGTGGTCATGCTGTGGAGGCAGCTCACATTAAAAAAAAAAAAAAAAAAGGAAGATGGGCCAGCCTGGTGGCATAGTGGTTAAGTTTGTGTGCTCTGCTTTGGTGGCCTGGGGTTCACAGGTTCAGATCCTGGGCACAGACCTACACACCACTCATCAAGTTATGCTGTGGCAGCATCCCACGTACAAAATAGAGGAAGACTGGCACAGATGTTAGCTCAGGGCCAATCTTCCTCAGCAAAAAAAAAAAAAAAAAAAAAAAAATGGGACAATAGGGGCTGGCCCTGTGGCCGAGTGGTTAAGTTTGCGCGCTCCACTGCAGGCGGCCCAGTGTTTCGTTGGTTCGAATCCTGGGCACAGACATGACACTACTCATCAAACCACGCTGAGGCAGCATCCCACATGCCACAACTAGAAGGACCCACAACGAAGAGTATACAACTATGTACTGGGGAGCTTTGGGGAGAAAAAGGAAAAAAATAATAAAATCTTTAAAAACAAAAAAAAATTGGGGACAATAACCCCAGCTTTGCGGAGTTGTACCTGGTGCAGTCTCTGGCACCAAAATTGGTACTCATTACACTCATTTTTCTTTTCCCCCCGTTCCAGTGAATGGTTGTGCCTAACATAGAGATAGGCTAGGGACATAATGGAGGAGCACAATAAATATATGCTTACTTGTGCAAGTTATAGGGAGGCAGATTTTGGCTGAACTAAAGGAAGGCTAGCACCATAACTGTCCGACCCTGGCAGGGGCTCCCCTTGGGGTAGGGAGCTTCCCATCCCAAGAGGTGTGTAAGCCCATTGGGAAATCAGCTGGAGTAGGTGAGTTCTAAGAACTCTTATAACTCCAATAAATTATGACTCTACAAACATCTCAAGGAGTTTACAGAGAAACATTTTTCCATCAATTTCAGAACTGTTACATGTTTATATACAATATGTGTCTACCTCCTTTTGCTGGTGGGATTATAAATTGACACAAACTTTCTGAAGGGCAAGTTGGCACAATGTATCAAGACCCTTAAAAACTCCCACACTATTTGACCCTGTGGGACTTTTTCCCAAGGAAATAATCTGTAACATGCCCAGAGATCTAAGTATAAGAACGTGGCTTGTTATTTATAATAGCAAAAAAGTGGAAATAATTGAACTGTCCAAGAATAGATGAATGATTAAATAAATTAGGGCACAGCCAAAAGATGGAAAACCATGCTTTCATTAATCTTGTCTTCCAAAAAAAACCCACATGTCTAAACATAACATGATTTTTCCCACAATTATTCTTTAGAAAAGAGAAAATCTTTTTAAATTCAAGTTCTTATGAAGAGTCTCCTATTAAGCACACTCTCTCTCAGCTACTTTATTTTAAACAAAACAAAGTACTCTTTGGGGAAATCACATTAGCCCTGCCTGACCTCAATCAAGGCTAGTTTGGGATGTTTAAAGAGGTCACCTGCCGGAATTGGCAAAAAAGAGGCAAAGAAATCTAACAGGAATTTAGTAATTATTCCAGGGGTTACCACCTCGCAATTGCAAGCGTTGGATGTCGTTGTAAACAAGCCTTTAAAGAGCACTTTTAAAAGCAATCCAGCAAGCAGTCACATTGTGGAGGTCACTAATGCTCACTTGCGGGACAAAGAAAAGGCTATTCTAAGGTTATGCAAATAGGTACGTGTGGCTTGGAAGCCAATTTCCAGAGACAACATGGTACACGGATTTTAAAAGTGTTGCATCTCAATCTCAGTCAAGTTAGACAAAAATGGAAGTGACGGGCTCTGGACAGCCATGGTGGGTACTTCACAAGGCAGCTCCGGGGATGATGAAGATGCAGACGTCGGAGGTGCTGGTCTGGTCGCGATAAAACGTGATAGCAGAAAAACAAGTCTTTCTAAATTTAACGTATTTCATGTTATATGTGGTTTTAAATATCTATGTGAAACTAAATTTATACAGTAAACGTTATGAGTAAGCATTTGATGATTTCTCTAAATGTTTGTGTATTCAAGTTGGCCCCAAAACTTTTCGTTGAATCTTGCATTTGGGTAAATGGGCCTTATATTCTTGGCTACCATATTATTGAGGCCTATACGACATATAGCGGTGAGAGAAAATATCTATGAAATAATATTAAATAGTAAACAGAAATTAAATATGTTGTAGTATGATTCTAATTTTGTTTAAAAACACACACACACAAACAGTGGACATAGAAAAAAGACTAGAAAGAACTATACCAAAATGTTAAGAATGACTATATCCGGGAAGTGAGATTATGAAGTACATATGGGTTTTTTTTCCTTAAAGACATATTAATGTTTTAACCTGGGAAATAATTGTTTTAAATCTTTTATAAAAGTACCTCCTTTCTTAGATTCTCCCTTGGGGCTATTAGAATATCTTTTGTCCCTCTTCATTCTCTAAAGCTTCTGGGAACTGCAATACATGACAAGGTGGGGGATTCTGATAGAAGTGTGTGCACTGACAGAGGAAGATGTGCCCCACACAATAATGAGAGGGAAAAAAGGCAGATTACTCAGCAATGTAACAATATATACGTAGTGTGATTCCCTCTCTGAAAGAAGAGAGATGGGGAGAAAGAGAGAGAGGAATGGGGGTAGGGCAGTGGGAACTACAAGGGTGTGTGTATATATATGATGCATATGTTTGCATAGCATAGCGGTCGGTCTAGAAGGAGCAATCCTATACTCTTCTATATTGTTCATTTTTTTATTTGTGCAGTGCATGCTTATAATAGGATGTAATCGGCTTTTTGCTGATTCTACTGAAATGGGGGAAGGCTGCAGGAGAGTACTATCCATTTGTGTGGCTTCATTCTTCTGCAAAAGAAAATATATATATAACCAGTATTTTCCTAGACCCCCACGCCCTTGGGGTACAAAGGAGTTCACAACCACAGCAACGAGACTTGTTTCTGTGGCTCTCACCCCCATCTGCTATGGCAGGACTTCCGGTCTCTAGGAGGACACACAGACACAACTGAGCATGAAGAGCTGTTCTCAGAGTGTTCCCTGCATGCTTGCGTGCGCGGGGCAGGGCACTAAGCGCTTTGCGTGTGTCAGCTAGCTAACCCTTACCGCAACCTTCTATCCACTTTACAGGTGAAGAAACTGAGGCATCAAGAGGGGGAGGTTGCACAGCTGGTCAAGGACAGAGCTGAGGCTTGACCCAGGCAGCCTGGGCACCCCGTGGGTGACTCGTGTGTGCCCGCAAACACACCCTCTCGGCTGCCACCTTGACATCTGCCATCTCCCCCATTTTATGATCCGGTCCCATCAGTAATATCCGTTGCCAAGGCCTCTGCTGCCCACTGAGCAGAAGGAACAAGCCACACCCTGCAGTGGCAGCCAATACCCACCACAGAGGGCAATGTGGGGACCGAGGACCCTGCTTCCAAGGCCCCTGAGATTCCAGCAGCCTCCACCACCGCTGGGCTGTGGCTGTGTGACCAGGGTGCTGCCAAGATGGAATTACTGGGAGAATATGCAGCCCAGTCCCAGAATTCCCAAGTCCTTCCTTGGCCTGGCCGCCTGCCTCCTCTTAAGAGGTGAGTAGGGAAAAGAGCCTCCCCAAGGGTTAGCGCAGGGCCAGCACCTTCTTAGCTGGTCTCTGCTCCCAGCCCCAGTGCGACCATGCTGGGCTGGGCCCGGAAGAGCCCCTTTTCCTAACCTAGGCTGAGCCACCGCCCTTCCTCAACCTCATCTCAGATCTCACTACTCTCACGCAAGACCGACTCCAGCCCCGCTCTCTGCCTGCCACCAACGGCCAGGGAACAAACAACAGAGAGACTGTCAAGAAGAGAGAGCAACAGCCCCAGAGCCTGGCCCCGACTGAGCAGGCTGACCCCCTACAAGACCTTACCAGGGCCGTCCAACTGGGGAAGGGGGCAGGCAGAGACTCTGACTGTCTCCCATTTCAGAGAAGCCCTGACCAGTGCTCCATCCTATCTCCCATGGGGATGGAAGAGAGAAGAGCACACCCACAAGCCCCAGAGGTGGCCTCCTGGGGTCCTGAACTTAGGCAGTAGGCATCCTTCTTGCTTTGGGGGTGGGGAGGAGCACTGTTTCTTGCCCTCAGTGCTGACCCAGCCTTGGGGGGGCGGGGTATAGTGGGCCGTCAGGGAGAGGGGAACCCCACTGCAGCTGCCTCAGTGCTCCACTACTGCTGCAGGGGGTGGCCCTGTCACTGTCAGCCATCAGTGGGATACCCTGGGCCTCCAACACACCAAGGCCACTCAGCATTCTCTGACGCCCCCGTGCTAACCTGGGCACAAACGCCCTCCACCCTCTGTGCCACAGAGCCTAACACAGACGACACAAGCTGGACCCCAAAGACACCTCCTCAATTCTACTCACAGACCTCCAGCCCCATCACTTTCCCAGAACTCAGACAGGAGCCCAGATGAGCACAGAATCACCGCTTCCCCGAGACAAAGCTAAGGGACCCACCCTCACCTCCCTAAGGATGCTTTCCCACCCTGGTTGTGTCTACAGATACCCTCTGCCCAGCCCCCCAGCCCCCCAGCCCCTTCCCAAATGTGCCTATTCCCAGGGCAGCTCAGGGCAGAACCAGCCTTCCCCGATCTGCATCTTCCTCTCCCTGTATCCTCACGTTCTGAAAGGTCACAGCTGTCCCCCAAAACGCATCAGACAGAGGTCCCATCCCTGACCAGTTTGCCCCTGGACTGGCAGGGGGCTGTGAGAGACTTCTCAGTGACGTTAGGCAAGGTCAGAGAAGGATGCAGCCACCGCCCTGCCAGGCTGGGGTCTCCGGTCCGCACCCCTTCGGAAACGCAAGAAGAACCTAAGAGCCTCTGGACACCAACATCCATTTCTCCTCTCCGATTTTATCTCCTCCTTGGTCTTCCTTTTGATCTTGTTTTCCAGCCAGAGATGAGCATTTCCACGTTGACTCAGGGCTTGATTACAACTGACTCTGAACCTTTCTAGTGATTAAAGTAGCCGGGAGGCAATGTTCTCCGGAGATCTGTACTGCAGGTTGAATAATTCAAGGCTTCCCTTCCAGAAGGCTGAGAAATCTGGGAGAAAAAAAACAGAGAGCAGAAAACTTTTTTTTTTTGAGAAAAGAGTAATTTCCCCCGTGCAGGCTATACAATAAGTACTCAATAAACGTCGGTTAATTTTGATTGACGTAAACACTCGAACGGAAATCAAGTGGAGAAACTGGAGGAGCTGGAGCGGGATATTGGATGCTTCTGGCAAGGGGCGCCCAAAACCACCCCCACCCCACCACAGGATGATATGCTTGGGAGCTTCTGGTGTTTTCCCGACTTGGAAGGAAGTTTGAAATGAGGACAGTAGAGGGATGGCATGAGATGGCTTCTGTCACCCTGCTCAGCCTCAGGGGCTGAGGTTGAACCCAGTGGAGAGGGGTTCGGCCCCAAAGATGAAGGAACTACGTTCCTGAGGGACTGACTGTGTGAGACTGTGGGTCCTGGCTGGGCTGCTTTGGTGCCCATGTGATAGGGTTCGACATGGTGAAGAAAAAGGAGAGTGGGTCTTCTCTCCATCTCAGCTCTGGCTTCCTGTGGCAGAGTGCAGGGGGACGTGAAGCAACGGAAGAGCACAACCAGGCCACTTGCACCAGGCAGAGTGCCCAGGAAGTGGCCTTTTCACCAAGAGCATCAGCGGCCACGGCAGTGACTAGTTGCCACCTTCAAATGGTGGGCAGAGGACTTCCCCTGGGAGGGCAGAGTTGAGGAAGAGGCCTGAGTCTGAGAGCCTGCCACCCTGAGCAATCCAACACAAGCGGGGAAGACCTCAGCGGGGAGAGGGGACCTCCCAAAAAGCAGATAGAGTTTGCAGCTCTTACAGTCAAGGACTAAAGATATCGCGGCTGCCTTCCTACCTACAGGTTGGTACGGTCTGGATGGTCTGGGTTTTAGAGCTTCCTATACAGGACTGGCCCAATGTGTGGCATCGAAACCTAGTGGGAAACCCTAACCTAAGAAATTTCTGGAATGCTCCTAGCCAAGCTCTCCTGTTACAGAAACTGAAGCCCAGAGAGTTTGGGTTGTCCAAGGTTACACAGCTGGTTAGGAACTGGAGAGGAACAAGAAGTAGGATCCCTCATGCCTGGTTCCCGGGATTGTGTATGTGTGAGAGAAAAAGACAGAGACAGAGACAGAGACTGAGATTCGGGCCCTTGAACGAATCCATGCCAATGTCTCATGCCAGCAACTCTGTCCAGCGTATTGTCAGCACCTTGCTGAGCTGGAATCCCAGCTGCTGCTGTCGCTCCCTGAGGTTGCACCGTCAGCATCCACAGAGCCAATTCATCTACCTGTGGTTTAATGAGCATCAGATGCTGTGACCAGGGACCCGGAAGCCCAGAAAACTCCAATTCCAAGCCCACTCTTTATAGTCAATTAGCATCACAACCCCATACTCTGGAGAGTTCAGGGGCACAGAAGCCACAGAGCCGGCAGCTGAGCCGCTCCCCAAACATGGAGCCCGACCCTGGGAAGACTACAGGGTTAGCGTTCCAACACCAAAAATGTCTCCGCCCCTGGGAGGTGGCCAAACAATTGGAAAACGGGACGTAATGTTGTTCTGGAATGAGAGGAGGGGTCTCAGCCTCTCTGGGCAGGACGAATCTTCAAGGAAAAGACACTCCTCTACTTCCAGACCCAGAATCACCGCAGGCTGGTGAATAAGACTATTAACCTGGGGAGAGCCCAGACGTAGAGCTTTGAATAGGTTAACTGTGCCACACCTATTTGTCCTCTGCCCAGCCCCCCTTTTCCAGGAACCTCCCTCTTCTCCCTCCACCCCATTTGTAGTGTCCTTAATGACCACCATGGCTCCGTCCCATGGCCACTGTTGATTGGCCAAGGAGTGGCATCTGGTCTCAGCTGGACCAGTCGGAGTCCCTTCCCTGAGGATTGTGGGAAACTGGTGATGGAGGTGGAGAGAGAGGAAGGAGGAGACTAAGTTTCAGTGGACACCGGAGCTTAGAAACTGTGGGAGGGGGCCTTTTCCACTCACCCTGTGGACCAGAGAAGAAAAGAAATTCTGGCTTCAGAGAAAGAAGCATGAAGCAGAAAGGAAAAGAGGTGAACGATCCAGAGTTTGAGGAAATGAAAAATTGGCTCTGTGGAATGTCCCCTCACTGGTCCTCGGGGGCTCGCAGAAATGTTTGCTGCGTCTCCTGCTGGATGATTTCTCTTCTGGTTTAAACATCCTTAGGTCCTCCAACAGCCTCTCAACTGGGAGGCCATCCTATGTCCAATAGACCCGGGAAGTCTCTGCTCACTGTGAAGCAGAGCACCTGGAACTCAACCGGAGCTCGGAGCTCAAGCGCTCTGAGCAGCTGTGATAATGTGGTGTGGACCAGCACCTCCCCACACCCCTAGTCTTGCAGCCCAAGCCCACTAGCCTTGTGTCCCCCATGCCACCTGGTTGATTAACATGAAGCTCAGATCCGCTAAGACCCCTGTGCTTTTTCATGGCTGCTTTTGTAAAGCCATATTTTTCTCACTTTCCTCATTTCACTGGAGTAGGTCTTCCGAGGGGCTACCCTCTCATCATCTGTCCCTCTCCATCTGCTCCCATCCCCTCTTCCCTGGGCTCCCTGCCCTGACTCTCCTCCTATCCCACCACACACTGAGACTGGAGGTACATCCTGAGACTCAGATCTGACCGCCCTGCACCCCTGGGAAAGTCTTTCCATGGCTCCCCCGACCTCTAGGAAAGAGTCCCAACCCCTGGGAGTAGCAGTGGGGTCTTCACGCTTTACTCTGCTCACCTCCAGCCTGTGTCCCTGCTCCACGCCTGGCAGAGGACCCCGCGCCACACCCCGGCGCTTGTTCTCGCGATGCCACACTTCAGCCCGCTCCTTCCACCTGCACTGCCTTTCTCACTCCATCATGGCAGGCAGCTTTGGAGCCAGACAGACTGGGTGTGAATGCTAACTCTGCCAGCTAATAGTCTATAACCTTGAGAATTCCCATTCCGTCTCTGAGCCTTTGTGGCCTCAACTACAAATTGGTCATAAAAGCAGCCACCTTGCAGGGCTACGCAGAGGATCTGAAATAACTTAGCTACAGCATCAAGCACAAAGCCTATAGGTGCCTATAATGTGCTTACTAGGAGTGTATGCCCCCATCCCATACATCTAGAGAATTCCTATTCATATACCAAAACCCAACTCAAGGGTTGGCACATCCGTGAAGCCTTTCTGATTCCTAGCCCATTTCTAGACTCCAACAGCGCTCCTGCCTCCGACCTCACAGCCACTTAAACATGCTCCTCTTTGGCTGCCTGTCACCCTACATGATCGTCACCTGCATCCAGGCCTGTCTGAGCCCCACAGGGCAGGGCCAGGTCTGATTCCCTCTCCAACCCCCAGGACAAGGCCAGGCACGCAGAAGAGAACCGTAGATGTTTATTTAACAGAAACACATTGAATTATGCAAATCCTATTGACTTCTGTCACCCAGCATAGTCCCCATTCCTCCCAGCCTCTAGAAGTTGGACTTCCTCCTTCATCAGTAACAACAATAATAGCTAAAGCTTGTTGACTGCTTCCGGTGTGCCAGGCACCTCCTAGGTGTGTATCTCGTAATTGACTCATTTATCCTTACAACCACCCTATGAAGTAGGCATGTTATTAGCCTTGTTTTCCAAATGGGGAAACTGAGGCTCAGAGAGTGGTGTTGCACGTCCAAAGTCAAACAGGCAGGAAGTGGTGGAGCAGCTTCGAGCCCACGTGTTCTGTTTCGAAGACAGTTCACAAAGTTCCCATATGCCCTTCACCCAGCCTCCTCCGATGTTCCTGTCTCACATAACTATGGTACATTTATCAAAATTAAAAATTAACACAGCACCAGCCTAGTGGTTCACGGGTTCAGATCCTGGGCATGGACCTACACACCACTCATCAAGCCATGCTGTGGCAGTGTCCCACATACAAAATAGAGTGAAATTGGCATAAATGTTAGCTCAGGGCCAATCTTCCTCACCAAAAAAAAAAGAAAGAAAGAAAATTAAAAATTAACATTGGTACAATGTTATTGACTAAACTACAGACGTTATTCAGATTTCTGCAGTTTTTCCATGAATGTCCTTTTTCTGTTCCAGGGCCTCCTCCAGCATCCGCATAGCCTTTAGTCTTGATGTCGCTTGAATCTCCTCTAATTGGTGTCCGTTTCTCCGTCTTTCCTCGTCTTTCACGACCCTGGCACTTTGGGAGAGTAGCGGTCAGGCATTTCACAGAATGTCCCTCTGTTTGGGGTTGTCAGGTGTTTCCTTACGAATGGTCTGAGGTTCAGATTTGGGGAAGCACACCACAGAGGCGCAGCACACGTGTCGTCACGTGATACCCGGGCCACGTGAGAGCAGCAGGACTAGTGACTGCTTGATGCTGACATCGATCACTTGGTTGAGGTGTGCAACCTGGGGCTTTCCAGGTTTCTCCACCACAGTTACTATTTTTCTGCAGTTGCTTTTAATCACCACACTCTAACGCCTCTCATTCAACTCACTGGTGCTGGAGAAGAAGAGCGCTGGCCAGCCGGGGCGCTCAGAGACGAAAGCCCGGAACACAAGGATTCTGGAGATGCCCACGGCGGGGCCGAAGTGTCAGCTGCCCACAGGGCATTCAGAGCATCAGGAAAGAGCATCCATTCTCCCCATGGCTGGAATCATGGAGAAAGGCTGCCCAGGATGGCAGCACCTACGCAGGGACCAGTCTAAGTAAGGAGGCGATGGCTGAACTACAATTACAAAAGGTCATCCTAGCCACCCCCCGTCTCCAGGCAGCGTGACTCTGAACCCTCCCAGCCCCTTGGAAACGTCTCCACGTTTACAGCCTAGAAGCTCAAGCAATGGTTCCCAGAGAGGAAAAAATCAAGCCAGTGGAGCATCCCACCTTCTCCCCACCCCCTCCCACCTCTGTGCTCCCACCTCACTTGGCCGCTCCCCCTGGCATTTCTCATGGCCGCCTTTGCTTCTAGATGCAAGCGAGCGCGCCAGTCTGAGCCCCGGGCCCCCACTGGGCCGCAGCAAGGGTGGGGCCCTGCACAATCCCCCTTTGCCTCCCCCCGCCCCTCCTGCGGGCACTGAGCCCAGGGCCTGACACGCAGTAGGACTTTAGCAGAACCTCCTGGGAAGGTGGGAAAAAAGCAGATTTGCTTCTGCAAGGAGCTTTCAGGAGAATATTCTGAAGCCATCTTGTGGATCCTACTGCCTTCCAAAGCTCAAAAAATCATTTTAAAAACTGGTGACTGTGAAATTTCAATTATATTCACAAGGGGAGCTAGAGTGAACCACAAGAAGCACAGGACAGCGGCTCTGCAGAGGATGAAGCCAGACTCATCTGTTTCCAGAGGCCAGCTGCACATGAGCAGACTTGAATTTATAGCCCTTAAAAGAGGGAGCAGCTCCAGGGACATTAGAAGGCTTATAAGGATAGGTAAGTCAATTCCTATAACCCGCTACCAAAAATAATTTAGGACTCAGAGGCTGCATTAATAGAGGTATAACATCCACACAAAAGGCGGTGATAGACCTGTTCTGCTTGATGCTGGTTAAGCCACAAACAGAGAATTGGGATCAGAAAAACAAACTGGATTTTGTGCAGAAGTTGGTCTTAAGAATGGAGAAAGAACTGGGCAAAGCTAGTGAAAGGATGCAAAGAGTATTCCACGTAAGAGGGAAATATTTGCAAAGAATCTGAGACAAACGATAACTGCTTCTGAAGACCTGCGAGAAAGGACAGCAGGGCTTAAAGAGAGAAAGCAAGTGCAGCCAGACAAGGCTGGAGCAGTGGGCGGTGGCCACACCTGCAGTGTCTTGTGGGTCATATAAAGTTTGGGTTTTTTTTTCTTTTTTTTGGTTTGGTGAGGAAGATTGGCCCTGAGCTAACATCTGTGCCAATCTACCTCTATTTTATATGTGGGATGCCACCACAGCATGGCTTGATGAGTAGTGTGTGCATCCACACCTGAGATCTGAACCCGCAAACCCCAGGCTGCCAAAGTGGAGTGCGTGAACTTAACCACGATGCCACTGGGCCAGCTCCTAGAGTGTGGATTCTATTCCAAGAGCAAGAAGCCCTAATCTCTTCTTCCGTATTGTCCAGGGACCCACAGTGGGCTAAGTCCCAGACACCACACACACACCCCATGGGACACTGTATGGGAAGCGTTTCAAAGGAGCAGGAGGGGAGGATGCCCTGAACCTCGACCACGAGAACACGGCCCTGTGGAGACCCCCGGCAGAAGCTGCCCTCGGCAAGCTGCACTCACTTTGGAGCCGGCCTTCAGGGATCTCAGAGAACCAGCAGTTGGCAGGAAAGCTTGTCTGCAGCAGAATTACATGATTTACACTTTTTTTTTTTTTTTTTGGCCTCGCCCTGCAGAAAACGGGGACCAGAGCTCATGTCTTTCCTGCTGTACTTCCCTTCAAGTCAAAAGAAGTAACACCACGCCCCCCTCTTCCTGTAGCGGCACAGCCCAGTCTCCGGGGCCACCACAGGCTGAGCACACATCTGAGTCCCCAGGGGCACTTGCACGCGTCTCGCTGCAGCAAACCACAGGCTACTGTCACTTCATCCCCGGACACGGAGGAGAGAGGGTCCCACCGCCCTCACTCCGCACCTCCACGGGCCCCTCTGTTTACGTTCCCCGATGCTGCTGCGGGAACCTCTGCCACATGCGCCTGCAGAAACCCAATGCGGCAGTCACCGTTGCTGGCACCCTCACCGGAATGGACCCGGCAGCTCTCTGCTTCATTACTCTCTTGGCAAAGTCCAGGATGGATGTGTTCGGTCGGCAGACGACGTCCCAGCCTGTGCCCTGCCAGCAAGGGAAGCTGGGAGAGCGAGTTTTCAGATTCTCTCCTGAGGCTGCCTGGTCCCCACCAAGACTCGAAAACTGGAAGCGTTCTCAAAGCTGGAGAGGTGGTTCCAATGCTGGGAGACCAGAGAGTATGGTCTGTGCCCTCTGCAGGAGGTTTGGCAGAACCCAGCTCCTAGTACCAATTTCTATCCTCACCAACACCCTCTTAGTTTTAAGCAGCAGCAAGCTCAAGACTAGCAGTCGTGGGGGATGGATTATAAGGCATCTGTGAGGCTCCGGGAACAGAGGGGTGGGGGCCACTACACAGGCAAACCCCTTAGGGTCTACGATCCCAAGACTCCACAAGACCTAGGACCCCCATGAACTCCTGATGGCAAAGTAGGGAAGGGACTTGTGGGTCCTACCTGAGCAGACCCTCCATGTTTAAACCCAGTATCCACTCTCCGTGGAGGCAGAAGGTCAAAGCCACAGGCCGAATCTGTGGGATGAGCTGAGTGACCTCCCTTCCCCAAGGTGGTCAGTCTTGGGGACCTGAAGACAAAAGTTGCAAAGAGGGGCTGGCCCGGTGGCACAGTGGTTAAGTTCACACATTCTGCTTCGGCGGCCCAGGGTTCACAGTTTCGGCTCCCAGGTGTGGATATGGTACCACTTGGCACGCCATGCTGTGGTAGGCGTCCCACGTGTAAAGTAGAGGAAGATGGGCACAGATGTTAGCTCAGGGCCAGTCTTCCTCAGCAAAAAGAGGACTGGCAGTAGTTAGCTCAGGGCTAATCTTCCAAAAACAACGTTGCAAAGACCCTGTCTCAAAGTGTAAACAAAGGCTAAGAGGGACGCCCTGTCTGCCCCCTACATATGCCCTGGAAGCTTCTGTTCCTTCCATTGCAATCCCACACCAAGACACAGGAAGCAACCATTTCTGCCCCACCATGCAGCCGACTTCGTCCTTTCCCTCGAGTCCTAGGGCCCCAACCCCTTAGAGTTGGTCTGTCTGCACTCTGGTGCCCTCAAAGATGGAAAACCAACCAACAAGGCAAGGCCATCTGTCTTCTGGAAAACTCCTGAACCTTATAAAATCCTTTCCTGAGATTCCAAGCCCAGAGGATCCCACTGGCCAGCAGCAGAACACCGAGGCCAGTGTTCTGTCTCCACGCCGGCCTGGGAGGGAGAGGCGTCTGCCCGCCAACACTCCATCCCTGTCCTTCCGGGTCCCTCCCAAAGACCAGGTAGTGGCTGGAAGGAGGGCTTCCCCAGGGAAGACATGCTAAAATTAAGCTACAGTGACAGCAGAGTGACTCAAGCCGCCCCCTCCCCACCCTCCACCCCCAGGATTAATTTAGGACACGCCACTCCAGCCATCTCTTCCCAGAAATTAGGTGAAAGCCTTGGGGAAGAGGAGCAATCTGTGTAACAGAATCACACACTTGAGACATCAGCCCCCTGCCTCTTCTGCCCCCTCCCCTTTAGCCGAAAGAATAAGAATAAGAATAATAATTAAGCTGGTCTATTTATGGTTCTGAAAATCAGCAGTTCCGGGCCACACCTGCTAGGGTTGAGCGGAGCTGTGGAAAGACTCTGCAAGCCCTCCCTCCGTCTGCCTGAGTGTAGTGGCGGGACGCGGGAGCTGCCACATTCCCACTTCGGGGAGAACACAAGGGCTATTTAGAACAGCTCGTTGATGGGGTCAAGGAGAGGAAGCCAGAGACTCTGAAGGGCATTTCATGTCGTGAAATCCAGCCGGCGGCCCAGACTCATCACTCAGCATAAGCCATACAGATTTATTTATATTTTGCACGAAAGAGGGAAATTACTTAGCCGTAGGGATCAATTCTTCAATCCAATGTTTCTAACATGGCAATAAATTTATTTCACCATCTCCCTTTTTCTTTTTTCTCTTCTCACAGCTGAAAGAAATAAGCCACCCTCTGGGGAGGTCCAGGGAGCAGGGATGGGAGAGGAATGAAGGCTGGAGAGAAAGCGGATGCCACACCAGGAAGCCACTCACTGAGACAACCAGGCTTTGTGGAACAAGCACTGGAGTCGGAGTCCAGAGGTTTGGGTTCCAGACCCTGGTTCTGTCACTTCTCTTTGACATAAGTAACCCTGAGCAAGTCAGAGTCCATTTGTTAATCCCTGAAGTGTGGATAGCTATTCCGGGCCCCCCTGGGTTGGTGTGAGAAGTAAATGAAGCCACATATATTGGCGCTTCCAGTTTGGCTCCTGATACATCAAGACGATTGAGTGAAGATGAATTTTAATCAGATCTGATGGCGTAACCCATAGCTTCTCCCCATCCGAGCTGCGTAGTCTGTGATCTTACGGAGACATCATCGCTCGAGCGAGGGAACATCTGGGCCGTTTCCCAAGGCCAGAGACCACTTGGATGTCCCTCCCTCTGCAGGGACACCGTGAATCTGGCATGTCCATCACAGCTCTGGTCTGATGCACCCAGAGCCCAGGGAAGCTTCCAGGAGCCGGGCAGGTGTGATGAACGGCGCCCCGTGGCACGCACACCTCTTCAACCGAGACAGGCTCGTGCTGATGTATGAGCCACGTAAATGCAGCTGCTGGTTAATGCGGGGCTGTGATGGAGGCACGTTAACGTGGGATTGACTGGGAGGAGACGATGTGGTGGGAATGAGGGCCCGGGAGTGACAAGGGACTTTCCCACTGGGAGATGCTTGAAGCGGGAGGGGTGAGGCTCGTCCAGATGGAGGAAACCGCCCTGATGAAGACAAGGGGACAAGCAGAGGCAGGGGCGCAGGGCCAGGGAAGGGCGGGCGTAGTAGAAAAGATCGTCCTTCAAGGCCAAGTGTCTGCTCTTCCAGGAAGATCTTTCCGACCTCTGGTGGTTCTCCTGCTCCCAAGGTAGCCACTGACCCCCCTCCTGGAAGGCTCCCTCACGCGGCCTTCCCAGACCCTTCGAACCTGGCCCTGGGCCACCCTCATTCCCCAAACTCAGCCCAGCACTCCCCTCCAGGCCTTTGCTCCATTCCGAATGCCTCCCTGCCCCCCTTTCCACCCAGGAAAACTCTTACTCATCCTGCCGGGTTCAACTCCAATGCCCCTTTCCCAGGACACCATCCTAAGGCCTTCTTCCCGATCCGCTGTCGTCCTGCCACCCCCACATCCTCAGGACATTTTGTCCTTTGGGTTCTTCTTGTGTACCTTTCCCCATGGCCCCAACATTCCTTCAAAACTGTCGTTATTGGGGCCGGCCCCATGACCAAGTGGTTGAGTTCGTGCACTCCACTATGGTGGCCCAGGGTTTTGCTGGTTCAGATCCTGGGTGCGGACATGGCA
The DNA here is from genome assembly GCF_037783145.1 of Equus przewalskii. Taxonomy (NCBI): domain Eukaryota; kingdom Metazoa; phylum Chordata; class Mammalia; order Perissodactyla; family Equidae; genus Equus; species Equus przewalskii. Next base: position 20,061,640 of record NC_091832.1, on the reverse strand, counting down.
CCACTCGTCAGGCCACATTGAGGCGGCGTCCCACAAGCCACAACTAGAAGGACCCACAACTAAAATATACAACTATGTACTGCAGGGATTTGAGGAGAAAAAGCAGAAGGAAAAAAAAACCGTCATTATTGAGGGTGCATCAAGAAGCCGGCATAAGCGTACCATGGAATAGCACTCAATACAAAGGAACCAATCGCTTATACATACAACATGGATCTCAAAAATCGTGTGCTAAGTAAAAGAAACCAAACATAAGAGCACATACTGTGTGAGTCCCTTGTACAAAGTCCTAGAACAGACAAAACTAACCCCTGGTGACAGAACTCAGACAAGGGCCTGCCTTTGGGGATGGGGGCACTGACTGGAATGGGGTGGGCAGAACGCAGAACGTCCAGGGTGATGAAATGTCCCAGTTCTGTGCCTTCCAATGACAGGCACTCGCCACGCATGGCGACGAGCACTCGGAGTACAGCCAGTGTGAACTGCAACGTGCTGTGAGGATAAAATAACCCTGGTTTCCAAAGACCCAAGATGAGCAAAATCATGGAAAGCATCTCATGAATGTTTTTATGTTGAGTACATATTGAAATGATAGTATTTCAGATATATCAGGTTAAGTAAATATGTTCTTAAAATCCATTTTACCTGTTTCCTTTTACCTTTTTATGAGGCTACTAGAAAACTGTAAATGCCCTCCCTGGGTCCCATTATATTTCTACAGAGCCGCACAGCTCAGATCTTGATTAAGGTGTTGCTTACACGGGGGTACACGTTTGTCAAAACTCATTAGAATGCACCCATGAGATCTGCGCATCTCACTATCTGTAAATTAGACCTCAATTATAAAAAAAATTGTAGTGAGCACCTACTCTGGGGTGCTGGACACCACGTTAGGCTGTGGTAATACCACACCGTAGAAAAAAACAGACCCAGCCCTGCTCAGTCTGGTCAAAGAAACTGACTTTAATCAAATAATTGCTCTAAAGAATGATCTTATTTCCTTCCCAAGCTTACTACTGTTGAGGCGGGAAGCGCCTTTGGGCGTCTTCGTCCCCATTGCTGCCCAGCCCAGAGAGGGGTGCCTATGAGGCACTCGGCAATTTCTGATCTGTGAGTTGAGCTACTGAATTGGTTAAAATTCCTTTTCTGAAACAGGCAGGTAGACAGGGTCTACCTGGGGAATGTTGCTGCCTTTGAGCCAGACCAGCTAACACATCACAGCTTTTGTCTTTTGTAAAATTCATAGGCCCAGAAGGATCCGGAGTCCATCCCCATTCTTGGCCTGCTCTTTTGGGAGGTAATCCTAGCATAAGTCCTGAAACCTTTCCCTTAAATACTCGGAGCCTCTTGGGTAAATACTGTGAGAAGCAGAGTGGTCAAAATTAATCAAAGAAAATAGATTTCCTTACTTAAATCGGAGTGCGTATCTGTGGACTACTTTTTCTTTTTTTCTAGAGAATCTGAAGGTAAAGCGTGTTAGAAAACATCCACACGGAACAGGTGTTCCTCAGCACGGTGCGCGCATTCACGTGAATTTTTTAGAGAGGCTGGTGAATGGGTCCCAGCTGGTTTTCTTTCCAAGCTCCTCAGGGCTTGGTAAGAGTGACTCCTTGCCCGTAGGCTCAGAGCTCTCCCCCAACAATGCTGACTTCCACACATCGGGGGATTAAAGGAGAGCCATTCCAGCCATCCCTGTTTGCTGATGAGGTTTGAAAGAAAACCACCCCATGACCTGGTAGAAGTCGCTTAAACATGTGGATCCACTGGAGACCATTGAAGTGAAAATCCAGCTTGTAGCAGCTGTGGAGGGAGCCTCTATATTAATTCATTTTAGCAGTTATTGACTTCTGCTCTGAGCTGCGCTTACACAGGGCCCAGGGGCCCAGGGGCCCAGGAGATGCACAGAAGGGTCGGGCCAGGTCCCTGTCCCCACAAACCCCACAATCTAGTGGGAGGAGTGTAATGAGCACAGTTTCTGCCAAGTCATAGGTAAGAGGGGCCCATAGAGGGCATATGGAACCATAGGAGGGGCCGGCCCAGTGGCACAGCGGTTATGTTCACGCACTCCGCTTCGGTGGCCCGGGGTTCATCAGTTCGGATCCCAGGTGCGGACCTACGCACTGCTTGACAAGCCATGCTGTGGCAGGCATCTCACATATAAAGTACAGGAAGATGGGCATGGACGTTAGTTCAGAGCCAGTCTTCCTCAAAAAAAAAAAAAAAAAGGAAAGCATAGGGAAGGGTGTGATTCATTCCAGCCTGGGGAAAGCTAAACAGCAGTTCCTGAGCGCCACCTCTAGGCCAGGCACTGTGCTGGGCTCGAAGTCCATACACATGGCTTAGAAATTCTCCTGCTTCCTCCACACTCCTCTCCCTCCTCGCAGCAGCCAGAGATGGTTTAAAATCGTGAATCAGATCATGTCACTCTTCCAGTTAAAAACTTTCAGTGACATCCAATTACACTTAAAAGTAAAGCTCAAATTTCTTGACACTGTTGTATTAGTCAGCTGCTGCCACTGAGTAACAAACACCAGCTCCTACAGCAGTAACTGCATAACAAACTGCCCCAAAATGCAGTGGGTTAAAACAACAATGTCTTATCATGTGTCTGTGGATCACCTGGCTCGGATGATTAGGCTGACTCTGTTCTATGTGCCTTTGAATCAGAAGATCAGCCCAGATATGTTTTTCTCATGATGACGGCAAGGTGCAAGACAGCAAGCGAAATGCACAAATCCTCTCAAGGCCTAGACTTGGAATTTATGGACAAATACCACTGGCCAAAGTAAATCACACGACCAAGCCCAAAGGCAAGGGGCAACGAGGATATTCTACCCGCAGTGACCCCACGGCAAGGGTTTAGATGCAGGGAGGGGCAAGAACTGGGGCCATTAATGCCATCTATGACCTCTCCTCTACCTACGGCTCCAGATTCATCTTGTACCATGTCCTTCCCCTTCTTTGCTCCAACCACATTGGCCTTTTTTCACTCCCTCAAATGCAGCAAACTGTTCCCCATTCCAGAACCTCTCCCTGAAAGAGTCTTTTCCTCCTTCTCGGCAAGATGGCTTTCTCTTCTCCTTCAAATCTCTCCTTAAATATCACTTCCTTAAAGAGCCTTTCAGAACTCCCAACTACAGTAGGGTCATCGTTATCGTTTTTCACATTGCCCTTCGTCATAACCATCACAATTTGTAGTTGCATTTGATTTTGTAATCGTTTGCTGTCTATGTCCCCACTAGACTGTAAGTTCCCCAACGAAAGACAATGTGTCTGTTTTGTTCGCCAAATCACATCCCCAACGCCGTGGACAGTGACTGCCACATAATAGGCACTCAACCCACATTTGAGCGAATCAAGGAAAGCACCATTGAGGTTGTATAGTTTGCTGACCTTTCAAGGAGGGTTGGAATTTGGAAAGCAGATGGGAGAAAAGGTGTTGCAGGCATAAGAAACAGCCTAAGCTGGCGGTTCTCAAAGTGTGTTCCCTGGACCAGCAGCATGAGCACCACCTGGGGACGTGTTAACAGTGCCCTTTCTTAGGCCCTGACACAGACCTGTTAAACCAAGATCTTCAGGGGTGGGGCCCAGCAATCTGTGTTTTAACAAGCTCATTCGATGATTCCACTGCAGGCTAAAGTTTGAGACCCACTGGCCCAAGCCAGAGGTCAGCGTATTTTTTTTTCCATAAAGGACAAGATAGTAAATGTTTCAGGCTTTGCGGGCCACGCAGTCCCTGTGGTCAGTACTCAGCTCTGCTGTTGTAGCGAGAAGGCGACCGAAGACAATGTGTGAGCAAACGGGCGTGGCTGTGTTCCAGTAAAGCACCACAAGAACAGGCGGGTTTGGCTCGCGGTTTGCCAACCCCTGGCCTCAGCAAAGGTGTGCACGCCACAGGGTGCATTACTGAAGCTCCCAATTCACCTCTCTAACCAAAGGAATCAAAATTTCAGAGCAAAACCAATTTCTTTTATATAAAATTCCATTTATTCAACAAGTTAGTAAGTGTCTTCTCTGCACCAGGCATTCAATACATGAAAAGGAAGAAGATGTCGCCACCACCTTCCAGAAAGGGCATCAAATTAGCTGAGCAGCTATTACGAGCCAGCGACTTCACAGGTGTTGTCCCATTTACTCCTGACAACAGCCCGACCAGGGGGTGGCGTTCTCCCCATTGGACCATTAAGGAAACTGAGGATCAGCAGGGCAAAGTGACCTGTCTTAGGCTACACAGCCAGGAGCCAGCAGAGCCAGGATTCAGACCCTGTTCTAACCAAGTCCAAAGCCGGGGCTGTGTCTCCCAGGGGGAGGACTGTACGGCCAGCCCAGAGTGCCTGGACCCGTTTTATTAAAGCCACTTTAGTGCGTGACCACCATCCCCCTAGTCCTGCCACCAGCACCTGCTCCTTCTACCTTCGGGAAAGTCGAATGTCACTTGTTCCATCTGCCAACAGAGCCGCAAAATGGCTCCAAATGAAATTGCCAAGATAAATCACCATTTTCCCACAGCTGGTGTGCCTCTTCTCAAAGAGCAACCTGGGGCTGCCTGGGAGATGGGGCGTGTTGCTATTATTTAATAACATGCAAAGTAATTTTTTTGGAAGAATGCACTTTTTTGGATGAACATTGATTGAATCCCGTCTTCCTGACCAGAGAGTTAAATCAAGCCTTTCAGACAGGTGATTGAAACGATGCTAGAAGTCGATTTGGTTTCGCTCAAACCCGCCCCTGTGAGAAGGAAGCTGAGAGATTCACCTGCTATCTCAAGAATCACCAAATTAAGGAGAAGCTGGAGCTGACAGGGAACCAGAGAGTCTGCTTCAGCCCCAGCCTCTGGCTGCAGCCAGTTCAGAAAAGGCAGGGGCCTCTCGGGACCAGGGACCAGTGACTCCCCTCCAGGAGGTTTCTCTTCCAGCTGATATTACACCTTTGGTTGCAGGTTTGCAGAAATAAATTCATGCATTTTCTGCAGTAACTGGGGCGTGAAAGTGGCCATGGCTTTGGGGAAGAGACTTGACTGCACAAACACCGCGCCAGGAAGGTGCCCAGACCCTGGGCGGCTGCTTTTGCAGGGAAAACATGGAGAGCCAAGGAAATGTCCCCTCCTGGCATTGTTTCTGCACAACAGCCACTAGCGTACTCATCCCTCCTGTCCCCTCCTGGCCCATCTGAGACCCGGTCCCAGGGAATCATCCCCAGGGAAGGCTCTGGGTCCCCTAGAAAGAGAGAAAAACTTTCAGAGTGCTGGGCACATCCCAAATCATGCTTTTGGAGCAGTGGGTTCCTGGGGAGAACCAACAGTATTTTCCATCAGCCTCTTCTCCAGAGCTGCTATCTGTTTTAGCTCCATAAGTCCCCACCTGACACACTCTCACTCTTTTCTCTCTCTTGTCACCTGGCCCTTCCCCAAGGCCACTTCTCCCTCTTGTCCAAAAACGTCAAAACACTTGAAAGATGAAAGGAAAACTGTATCCAGAATGTGATGAGTTTAGCTCAGCCAGAAGCCTCCTGCCCCTCCTTCCACCATCACAGTTCCCAAGCCAAAGAAACCTTCCCAGCCAGGTCGGGGGACAAGTGGGTGAAGCTCCAGAGCAGTGGCCCGGCAGGCCCAGGGATGGCCTCTTCGGTGGGAGCAGCCATTATCCTGAGAACCTCCATCACTGTCACTTTGGAGCAGCTGGGGTCGTTGAGGAGTAACCGGTGTGCAGGGTTCTAAGGTGACCCTCCTGGAGACAGGTGGCCTCCCTGGTGACTGGCACCCCATGCTCCCCCTGCTGCTTTGCTTGGTCTGCGATTTGGGTGTGGCCTGGAGCCAGTGCCCCCGGGTGATTGTCAGAGGCAAAAGCAGCGACTGATCCACCCAAAAACTGGATTGACAGGTTGAGTCCAGTGCGGGGGTCCGGCGGTCCCAGGGGATGCGGAGAACTGGACTAGAGGGGACGCACCTACCCAGAACGGGGTGGGACCATATTCTTTTTTGAAACCCCGCTGCTTCCTCTGTGCAGGTGAGAGGAAGAGAGGGCGAGGTGAAAAGAGCCAGGAGGTCGGGAAGAAAAAGAACTTCTCAGAAAGCGCCGTGAGGCAGAGCTCAGGCTAGAAGCTGAGCGGAGGAACAGTGCGACCCCCAGACTGACAGCCCACGCAGATGCAGAGAAAGCAAGACACTGACCTTCAGATGGAGCCAGAGCTGCAGGTTGTCAGTCAGAAAGCCGGGTTCCAGTCCCCCCACCGCCCCCGCCCCCTAGTCTCTCCTGGGCCTCATTCTCCTCATCGGTACACTGGGTCGGATGATAGCAGCTCCAAGACACCTTCTCACATGTACCCTGTGATCGCCTCACCTCTGGAGAGCTGGGGTCTTGACAGACGTCCTGCCTGGGTAAAATGTCCTGGGGGAGCTCAGATGGTAAACCAAAGAGTGTGCTGGTGACCTAGGAAGTTGCCAGGAGGAAGATGGAGAGGAAGAACGTGGCGGCAACAGTGAAGCTGGGGCGGGGGGTGGGGGGGGGCAGCAGGGAGGAGGGAAGGGGAGCACAGCCAAGCAGCTGAGTCCCCTTCCCACCCCCCTGTCTGAACACTGAGTCTAAAACCAGTCCTCCCGGGTCCTTCTGTCCCATTACCTCCCGTTCTCATCCCTCATGGCACCCATCCCAACTCATTTTCTCTTTAGGGATTTACAGAACAAACACTTCTGCCAGAGCCAGGCACTATTCCGAGTGCTTTCCACATATCAGCTCATTCAATCCTCATGACAGCCCTACGGGGTGAGTGCTGTTGTTAATCCCATTTTACAGACGAGAAAACTGAGGCACAGAGAAGCTAACTGACTTGCCGGAGATGATCAGAGCTAGCGAGCGGCAGAGCCAAGATTCACAGCTGTGTGCTTCCTGAGGGCAGGGCTTATGTCTGTTTTATTCACAATCTAGTGCATAGCAGGCTCTTGATAAATTTCCTGAATCTCCATGTGAATGAGAGGACCTAGGGTGGCTGGCGTGGGCTCAAACTGCCACCAAAGAGACACCCCGGGACCAGGCAGGCGCCGGCCTCCGCCATTGTGAGGAGTCTGCTCTCTGCCCTTCTGCGCCCCGGGCTTTGAGGAGGCCCCCAGAGTCGGGCTTGAGCCCTCCCTGGGGTCCGCGGGGAACAGGAAGCTCTGCCTTGTGTGGCTTCCCCTGCCCCCTCCGCCTCTGTGGTTGGAGACTGCGATTAATTATGCCATGTAATGATAAAGAATATTCATTTTTCATTAATGATGCTCTGTGGCTGAGTTCCCTATGTTTTAATTAAGCGGGGCCCCTGAAAGCCGCGTGGCTCCGTGGCGAGTGCTCCCTCTTATAATGAACAGTCACTTAGAATTTTAAGAAGTGAAGGATTCCTTCCCCAAGTTAATTACCTCAAAATTAGCTTAATCACAGCTCATTTAAACTTATCTAAACAACAGCGCAAAGAGTTCCAGGAAACAGAGGTTCTGACTTTGCTCCTTAGAGTCAAAAAAAGGAATGATAACAGAAAAGTCCCCTCTGGTGGGTAGCAGGGACCCCTTGCTCCATTGGCTGAGGTCTGCTCGGAGCCGGAATGTTCCCAGCATCAGAGAGGCGAACCAGGAGTGGGGACATCTCACCCCTCCTCCAGCCAGCTGCCCATCTATGGCTGCCTGGGTTCCTGGGGGAGTAGGGTGCTGAGGACCCCCTGATGGCTGTTCTCAGAGGGAGAACCAAGCCCCAGGCCTAGGGCCCTGACTGCCCCTCCCACCCCAAACACCCCATCCTCCCCATTCGCTCTCAGGTCCCGTCGCACGTGGCGGTTGTGGTCACATCTGGCCCCTTCCTACTGGGCAGGTACAGACCAGAATATCTGTGCAGAGGAGGCGACCAGGCCCTGGAGAAGCACAGGCTCCGGGGGCCAGGACTTCCGCCTGCAACTCTCTGCACACGTCTCACAGCCAGCACCACGCCTGGCACCCGTGGGCACTCAATACGCATTTATCGAAGGAATGAATGAATGACCCACTGCGCGGCCCTAGGATGCAGAGCGACGATCAACTGGGAAACTGCCAGATTTTTGCTCCCTACAAGAGCAGGACTGTCTTCCAGGAAAGTCAGCCTGGGCAGACCCCAAAGAAAACGTATGGAGACCTCACTGTGCGCCAGACACGGGGCTAAATCCTCTGCATCAAGTGCCTCGCCTAATCCTGCAACATAAGGATGATTATTATCCTCATGACACAGGTGGGAAAACAGGCACAAAGAGGTGACAGAACTCGCCCAAGGTCACCTCGGTAATAAATGGCAGGATTTAAACCCAGACAGCCAGGCTCCGGAGCCTCTCTGAGAAGGAGTGAGTTCCCCAGCCTGAGGGTGTGCAAGCAGAGGCTGGAGGACCCCAGGTCTGAGGATGCTCTGGAGGGGAGCCCTGCACTGGAGCAGAAGAGATGAGAGGCGGTGGGGGGCGGGGTGGACAGACTCATGCACCCCTGGGGCATTAAACATTGCTGCCTGCCCTGTGGACACCAGATGGTGTCTGGAGCAAGCCCTGCAGATAAGCACCAGCCCGCAGGGACGGGGCGGGCCAGCAGGAGGCTGCAGCTCCCCCTCCTTGTAGCACAGCCAGGGACCTCCTGAGTGGAGGAGGCTGGGAAATTATTTATCTGCATCCTCTGTTCCACACAATTGGCTTTCCTTTGCCAACTCCCTGTAGGGGTGGGAATGAGCGAAAAGCCTAGAAGGGGCGTGGAGCCATCATAAAAGCCTTCCAAAAATAAGGGGCCCCCTCCTCGCTGGAGAGAGAAATAGCTCTGGCAGCCCCACGTTCCGTGTCCCTTCTGCCCAATCCCCGGGTCACCAAAGGACCCAGTAGCTCCTGGCAAGGGTCCAGAACTTCCCAGCCATTACCTGTCCCCTCCTCCATCCGCCCCCCCAACCGGGAGAGGTGGCACCACTGCGGAGACACGGTGTAATTCCGGCTGTCACTGCCCTAATTACACCCCACGGTCCTCCCGCCAGCACCGTGCACCCCGCGCCGCCTGCATAATGGGCCTTTTTTTAAAAGACACTCTCTCCTTTTCACAGCTGCCTTTTGAAGGCGAACAATCTCACACAATGTCGCTTAATGACAGCACCGGCTCGCTGATTCCCAGCCCCCAGCCCTCTGCCTCTCTCTCTCTCTCTCTCTCTCTCTTTTTTTCACTTAATAATCATCATAATTGTCATAATCACCCTGGAGTTAAGAGAAGGTACCTGGGATATTTCAATCAATTACGAAGTGACCTAATAAAAGGGTAACATGGGCGGTGCGAGGAGGAGGCTGCAGGGAGGGAGGCAGCCCCCCCAATCACACCAGCGAGTGCAGGCGCGAGAGCACACACACCACACTGCACACAGGCTGCTCATCAGGCCCTAAAGGCCCACAATAAGGGCTTCAGGGGGGCTGGCCCCGTGGCCAAGTGGTTGGGTCCACACACTCAGCTTCGGTGGCCCAGGGTTTCCCCGGTTCGCATCCTGGGTGCGGACATGGTACCGCTCATCAGGCCATGCTGGGGTGGCATCCCACATGCCACAACTAGAGGGACCCACAGCTAAAATATGCAACTAGGTACTGTGGGGCTTTGGGGAGAAAAAGAAGGGGAAAAAAAGATTGGCAACAGATGTTAGTTCAGGTGCCAATCTTTAAAAAAAATGAAATAAAAGGGGGGGCATGAGAGAAGGTGGCAAGATCAGACCCTCTGGGAGAGACCCAAAGACCCCACCCACCCCAAGCCCTGTAAGTAGCCCAAGCGCCCCTTCCTGGCCAAACACAGCGCAGGGAGCCTCAGAGCAGAGAGCAAGAGCGCAGGCACCGGATGCCCGTTCCCTGAACACGGGTCCCTGCTCAGCCCCTCTCAGGCTCCCTGCTTACTCTCTCCAAGCCTCGCCATACTCATCTGGAAAATGGGGACAGCAAACGGACCCACCATAAGGTTCTGGCGAGGACTAAATGTTCTGACCACATTCTCTAAAATAATTTCTCTCCTAGTGTATTAACTGATTTCCTTCCCGGCATTTACAACAATCTGAAAATACATTGTATATATTTATGCATTGTGTATATATTTAAAATTGTTTAACGCACACCTCCTCCCACACTAGCTAGCAAATCCTTGAGGGCAGCTTCCTTCACAGGTAGAGTGTACATGGTTTAAGAGCACAAACACCAGAGCCAAACTTGCTGAGTCCAAATCCTGCCTCCACCACCGACTAGCTGTGTGACTTTGAGTAAATTACTCAACCGCTCTGTGTCTCAGTTTTTGACATCTGTGAAATGGGGATAACAATAGTTCTTACCTTCAGGGTTGTTGTGAGAATTAAATATTATATATAAAGTAGAATAGCAAGCACTGTGTTGTTTGGTTGTAGCCTTATGCCAAATACCTCAAACAGTACCTGACAGTGTTTCTTGAGCAGATAATACAGACACAGCTGTTAGTACTAAGAATTTAGTACGTGGCCAGCACTGGAGAAGTTTTAGCTGTTATTATCATCTTCCTCGCCATTATTACTATTAGCAGGTACAGCTCTCACACTGCCCACTTCCTCAGGGATCAGTGTCCCCATTGCTCAGGTGAGGAGTTGAGGCCAGCCATGGCTTTCCAGGAAAGTCCCGCTGGATGGGTGCGTCAGGACCCACCCCTGGACTCCCGGCCTCAGCACCTCCCCTTCCCAGAGGCCAGCAGGCAGCTGGCTCCGGAGGTGTTTAATAAACACTCCGCTCGCTCAGCCCCTCCTGCAGACCGCTGCCCCTCACCCCGCCAAAGCCTGGAGTCAAATCTGCTTTCGTGTTGGGGCCTCCTAGGAGCAGCTCCGAGATGGAGAGGCTGAGCCATCTGCCACCAGCCCCGGGCTGTAGGGAGGGAGCCGGAGCGGAGCGAGCGGGAGCAGGGCGTGAGGGCTGGTGCCCCTCGGGGCCTCGGCTGGCTGTCTCCCCTGCCGGGGAGGGGTGGGAGGCAGGGCGCAGACCCCTTTGGTGCAGGCATTCACCACCGCCCACCTGTTGGCCCAGGCAGGCCCCCTGCCGGTCTCAGCGAGGTATGAGTTGCCAGCCCAACCCCCTGGCCTCAGGCAGAAAGGGATGGGGCCTTGGCCTGTGCCTTATGCCAGGACCCATAGAAAATTCTAGATGGGTGGAGCAAGAGGGAGAACCCATAGTCTCCCCCTAACCAAGACAAACAGATACCTCAAAGCAATTACAGTCAAGCAGAGATTGCATCTTTAGGTGCCCTAAAAATGAAAAGATTTTGGTACCATCTGTGGGGAATCAGAACTGGCCACCTCGAAAAGTGTCTCTTTAGCTTGATTATTTTTAAGAACAAAAGACTCTGAAAGAAGCTTTGACCTTCCCCCTAGCTGCCAAAAAGAATTTAAGACAAAAGACCTGGCCCCAGCACAGGCCGTCACCACAGATGACTCTGGGTATCGGTAGACTGGGAGGGTCCCTGCTGGGCCCACTCTTCTCAAAGCTCTATCTACCAAACACTTGATTTCCCATTTCCGTGTGAATTGCCTTCCTCCCCTTTGAAATCCCAAACCACGCCCCACCCCACACCCTCCTTTGTCTTTAGCTGAAGATGGTGTTAAGCTGGCAGCCTGGCCATTTTGACGAGTTGCTCCCGTTTTCCTGGGTTTCTCCCATGTACACAGGTTATAAAGCTTGACTTTCTCCCGTTGTTCTGTCTCACGTCAGTTTAATTCGTAGCCCGACCAGAAGGACCCAGAGGGTAGAGGATTGTTCTCCCTCCGCTACACGTCCTCCTCGCCCACTACAAAATCCAAAGTAAAATTGGGTTTCGGAAATGACACGAATTTACAGCAATCACAAGGCAGCGTGCATGGTGGGGAGGGTCGTGGGCTCTGAGCCAGGATGCCTGGGTTTAAAGGAGAATTTGGGCCCGTGACTTGAATTCTCTGTGCCTCGGTTTCCTCCTCTTTGACTGGAGGTGATGACCACTTCTGAAAGTGGTTGTGAGGATTAAGGGGATAATACAAATTAAGTGCTTAGAACAAAACCTGTCACGGCGTGAAAGCCTATTAAAGGTATTATTATCATGCTTTTTAAAATGAAAATACCTGCTTTCCAGGTTTTTCAATTGCAAAAGACTGGATAAGTCATTGAAGCTGAAGGGTTTACCCTGCATGGTGCCCCCACGTGGGGGTTTGCCCATGGAATAATCGCCCTGCCAGCACCACCGTGACCTCTGAGGCCAGCAGCTGGCACGGCGCCAGAACTAGGGCTACAAGGAGCTGTGGGGTGGGGGCCTTAGCAGGGCTGCCAGGGCTGAGGGTCAGTGTCCAGTCACAGAGAAGGGACAGGGAGTGGCAGGAAGAAAGTCCTTCAGAGACAGGCCTCAGGGCCAGGCAGGCTCCCCCGATGGGGGTCTGGTGGGGGTCCGTTTGCCAGAACAAAGCTCTGGAGCACCAATGAAGGGAGGAGGACTCAGAGCCGCCCAAGGGCGCCCGGCTTCAATCCCTCGGGGCTGGGAGCAGGGTTGGCCCAGGCCAGCGGGGTGGGGCTCAGCCAGGGCACAGCCAAGGGAGAGGAGCTGAAGGACTGCAGCCCAAAACAGAGACCCTTCTCTCCTTTGCTCCCGGGTCCCCCTCAGAGCGGCAGAAGAAACGCAGGGGGTTTAGCTCTGTCTTGAAGCGTGGGGAACATCAGATTTTTCGAGCCACTCTTGGATCGGTATAGTAATTAAGCCCTCCAAAGGAGAGAGGTCTGCTGAGAACAACTTCGGGGTTGTCTGCCCAGCCGGCTCGTCTCCAGGGGCTGCACTTTGCTGTCTGCCACAGGGCTGCTGGGGGCCTCCAGCAACCAGGATTCTGCGCCCTCCACTCCACCAGCCACAAGTCAGCATGGGGTGGAGGAGGCATTACCTTGTCAGCGCCAATCAGAGTCATTCTCCAAGAATGTGGAGCTGGAGCAGAGGGATGTTCAGCTCCTTCTGAGGCATTTGGCATTGTTGCATGGAACCCGCAAAACCACAGAGGAGTTCTCCGCCGCGTGGACCAGAAAAGGAAAGGAAGCTGGCCTGCAGAGAAAAAAAAACCAGCAAGACGGACATGGGAAGATTTGTGTGAAGAGCAGAGATGGAAAGGGATGTTGGTGGTCTCCAGCTGGCTGTTCCAGTCCTGTCCTGAGGACCAGCTCCATCCCTCCAGGAGATGCTCAATATCTTTAGAGCAAAGTTCCCTTTATGACTGAGCCACTTTGAGTGGCTTTCTGTTCCTTCAACTGAGATGCTAACTATTATGTTTCCTACTGTCTCTGACGCCCTTCATCCTAAATTCCATCATTAATTTAGTAACAATGCGTACATCATTTTCACACGCATCCCATTTTCAGAAACAAAACGTGAAGCCGGGGAGGAGAAAGTATTTCTTATGCAATCCGGATGAACTCCTCTGCCCCAGGTGGCCCGCCCGCCTTGGTTCTACATTCAAAGGACACAGTCTGTCGGCCAAAGGCAATTAAAAAGGAATTCCAATCTGTACTTGAATCTCTCAAAGCATTGTAAAAGGATCCCGTTCAAACCCTGCAGACTCTTAGAAACCCCTTTCCTCCTTTCTCTTCCTTTCCCCAGAGCCTCACATCCTCCAAAACTTAAAATTCTTCCCCTCACACTCCCAGCTCTCTTGGCTCTCCTGTCTCTTCCCCTCTCCACCTCTTTGCCAGCAACTCATTCCCTAATTGTTTGAGGCTTTAGGCTTTTTTCCCTCTCCTTCCTCCCTTACCTTCATTTTCCACAACAAAAAAGAACCCTGAAATGACCCTGCAGCCAGAACCTCTGACTCTTCTGCCATTCCCTCCGTCTCATGGTCCAGTTCTGGCTCACAGAATCCTGAGGATGAGATTGGCCAGGACAGGATGCTCCTTAGAGGGCAGAAGAGGGGAAAGTGGAAAGGGGGGGGCAGGAAGGAGAGTGGGCAGACTGAGGGCATCGCAAGGCAGCCAGGCTTGGCCCTGCCCCTTTGAAAATGCATGAGCCATGGTTCAACATCCTGGTCTCACCTTCACCTCCACCTGGGGCATACAGATCTGGAGCCCCCAAGCCCCTCCGCCTCACACTCCCAAGACCCCACCCCATCCTGACCTCCAGTTACTGGCGGCCTCACCTCTGCTCCCATTTACACAAGGTCAAGTCCTCACATCTCTCTGGTTCTCCCTCTTTCCTGCTGCCAACTGGCCACCGGTTCTGAAGTTTCCTCCAGGCCATCTCTCTGTCCGCTCTCATAGACTGCCCCAGCCATCCATCACATCCACTCACACCTATCGCATCGCTAGGTCCACAGTCTCCCACTCGGCTCCTTCCTGCTAGTGCCATCCAAACTCCCAGACGGTGCTCTGGCACCTCCGAGACAGACGCACACCCAAACACGCAAGCGCACACGCACGCGCATGCACATGCACGCACAACGGAGATGGCTCTTCCTTCTTCCAGAAGCACCACTTCTTTTTTCTCTTCCAGTGGCTCCCCACTGCCTGGTGGATAACTTGCCATTTCCTCTCCTCGGCATTCAAGGCCCTCCACAGCTCGGCCCCTTCTCTCAGCCCAGCATCCCTCGCACCTCCCTGACACCAGCCCAACGATCCAGCTCAGCTCCCTTGTCCCCTCTGGGACGCCTGTCTCAGCTGGTCCCCCCGTCATACCACCGCACCTGTGTAAGTCCAGCCCCAGCCTGTGGGTCCCTAAGCCCGTGTCCCTTCTTTGCTCATATAACTGAGATCCATTTTTCCATGGCATGTCACTCCAACTGTAAGCTCTCCAGGGAAGTGCTTGGTCCTTCCAGATTTTAAGAGCTCCCCCCAGAAAAGAGCAAATCGCAGAACAGTAAGTCTAATACAATCCTGTTTTTGCAAAAATAAACAAGCAAAAAAACTGATGTAGGTGTGTATGTGTACGTAGGTGAGTGGACGGGTGTGTGTGGGTGGGTGTGTATGAGTGTGAGTGTGTGCATGCAGGAAAAAGCCTGGAAGGCCACAGTCAAACTTGACATTGTCTCTGGAGGGGAAGGCAGGAGATAGAGATGAAGAAACTGACTTTTTAGTTTACATTTCTTCAGTGTTTGAGTTTAGTATTGCAAGCACATATGGCTTGTAATTTTTGCCTTTCAAAAAGAAGAGCACTTTACAGGGAGCCAGAGATTTTGGTTCCCATCCTGGCTCTGCCACTAACTCACTGTGTGACCTCAGCCACATCCCTTGCCCTCTCTTGGCTTCCATTTCCTCTTCCACAGAACATGGGGGCTTGCCCTAGACAGCGGTTTTCAGAGGTTCTGAGGCGGCCGTGCAGAGTGAGAGGCCGCTGGGCTGCGGCCGCTTGTCCCTGCGTCTCTCTGAGCTGGCCCTTTCCTCTTTTGTCAGTTTTACGTATTAAATTTGCAGTCCTTTGGCCAGGCCTTCGAGAACCTCCGCAGTAAGTAACGAGGCACTCCGGGCGGGCTTTGGGTGGCATTGGCAAGTCAGACCTGCCCCAAAAAAAGGCAAGCACATGGCTGGGGGGAATGGAAAATGGAAAACAGCTTGACGGTTCCTCAAAAAGTTAAACCCAGACTTACCATGTGACTCAGCAATTCCTCTCCTAGGTGTCTACCCAAAAGAGGTGACAACAGATGCTCAAACAACACCCGTACATGGAGAGCAGTGCTGGTCACAACAGCCAAAAGGTGGGAACAGCCTGTTGTCCTCAACAGATGAAGAGACAACAAATCGTGGTGTATTTATATGCAATAGAATATGCTCATCCACGGAAAGGAGTGAAATACTGACATGGGCTACGACACACCTGAACCTCAAAAACATTAGGCCCAGTGAAAGATGCGAGACACAAGGTCACATAGTGTATGATTCCGTTTATATGAAATATCCAGAATGGGTAAATCCACAGAGACAGAGCACACTGGTGGTTGCCACGGGCTGGGAGGAAGGGAGACCGGGGACCAATGGCTCAATAGTTCCGGGGTTTTCTTCTGGCGATGGAAACGTTTTGGAACTAGATAGAGGTGATGGTTGTACAACACTGTGAATGTACTAAACGCCCCTGAACTGTTCGCTTTAAAATGGTTAACTCTCGGTTGTGTGAATTCCACCTCAATAAAATTTTCCGAAGACAGGGTGTCCGGTGGTGACGGAGAGTCTCGGGGGAGGGGACTGAGCAGCGGTCAGCAGGCAGTGGAGAGGCGGCAGGAAAGGGAGCACGAGGCAAGAAGGCTGTGAGGACAGCTGGCGAGGAGGGTCGGCTCAGATCGTGTGGGGAGCGGAGGGAGAGGGACGAAGCCTGAGGAAGGGGACCACCAGCTTTCTCCAGCTTCAGAGAGAATCAAGGAGAATGAGGGCAGAGAGAACCCCAGAGACACAGAGGTGGTGATGACCACTCACAGAGCAATAAGGGGATGTTCCCAACAATGCCCTTGTCTGGGCAGTCTTTGTCCTGAACACACCAGTACAAGACAGGACTCTGTGGTCCCCAGGCACCCATCCCAGCACCCAGAGTCTGGCCAGGGAGCCCCGGGCTGCTCTACCCAAGATCAGGGCAGAAACCCAAGTATGGCGTGCCTTCCTTCCCTGAGGCCCTGCCCCAGCACCAGGATGGACGAAACAAACCTCTCCACGTGGCTCAGGGGAGAGAGGAGTCCTCTCTCCTGGGTCCCCATGGCACATGGTTGGGCCTCTTTAGGGCCCATAACGCAGTCAAGGAGAACCTGGACCTTTGGAGAACAAGAGATTTCTACAGGAAGAAAGGGGAAAGGATTCTAGAAGGACCCTCGGAGGTGACCTAGACCACCTGTCCTTGAAAAGAATGAGGATGCCCAAGGGATAGGGAAGACGGACGCAGGCTGGAGTTGCACAGATTTAAAGTGGGAGGAAAGACAGGAGCGTGTGGCTTGAGGGGTCTCACCCAGCCCCCGGGCCGGGGGGTCTGCAGCTGGGAAGGACTTACTCACTTTATAAATAGTTACTGCAAGTCCCCTGGGGACAGGCTGTGCCTGAGGCCCTGGGACAGGGGTCCTGCCTCCATGTAGCGCACAGCCCCAAAGCTGGACTAGACGGAGGCCAACAGCACAAGGAAGGCAAAGCTGAAAGTCAGGCCAACTTTTCATGGAAGCGGTTTGTATCTAGAAAGTTCCATCAGGTAAACTTGCTGTCCTTCACTCCGTGTGTGAACTCAGACGTTTGCTTCCTGTTTCCCCGACCAGTTTGTATCCTCTGCATCAGCAGCTGTCTCAGCATCCTCTGACTCCCTCTGTCCCACGGCCTCGCCCCATCCCACAAGCACACGGTAGGTGCTCAGGGCCGATGTGGGGACACAGCCCAGGGCCAGGGTGGGGTGTCTGACCTTTGGAGTCAGACTGACCTGCATGCAGATCACACGCCTGCCCCTCACTCCCCCACGTGCGATCCTGAACAGCTGTTTTGCTCCCTGTGGTTTTATTGTGGTTTGCAGCCCTGTCTTCCTAACGCCTTCCTCCACGTCTGCAGCCCGCCCAGGGTGGAGCGGGCCCCTCTCTGGAGGACCAACAGAAGGTCCCCAGCCTTTCTTCTCCCCCTGCAGGGGAGAGCCCTGTGGGGACCTCTGATCTCCCCACGCCAGGCCATCCTCCCTCCCTCTGGCCCTACCAAGGTCACCACATAGAGAGATGAGCAGGGGACCAAAATCCAGCCCACACTCCATAACCAAGTCCCAGCCCTGCCCTGGTGCCGGGCTGCAACCCTCTGGAGAAAAGCTCTTTAACTAATTTGCCCAAGGCCATCACAGGGAGCTGTGGAGGCCCCAGCACAGGCCCAGGCCCAGGCCCAGCCAGGACAGAGGCTAGCACTGCGTGTCCTCACCAGGGACACAAAGACACACACGACATACTCTCCTTGAAGTGCTCTGGCCTCGCAAGCTGGACCGGAAGCTCATTATCTGGATACACAGTCCCCACCCAACCCAGAGAAACCCCACCCAGTAGCACCCACTCGGGTTCAGGCTGAGCTTCCCTGGCCCACAAGACACAAGCGAGAGGTGTCACAGGCATGTGGATGTGAGCGTCCAGGAGCCCAAGCTCCCCGGCATCAAGCAACACAGCTCGCTCCAATTGTCCAGTACGCAGCTGCCTCCCCACTGGACCGCGGGCCTCTCAAGAGCGGGAAGTGTGTATCCTTCTTCTCCTGGTCCCCAGTGCCCAGCTCAAGTCCAACCCAGCACATGGTCAATGTAGCCAAAAGTGCAGGCCTGGAGTCAACCTGCCTGGGTTCAAATACAGACTCCACCACTATTTGCTGTGTGTCCCTGGGTTTGCAACTTTACCTCTCTGAGCCGTAGTTTTCTCACCTGTAAAACGCAGCTAATCATTGTACTCATTTCTTAGGCTTGTTGTGGAGAATAAAAGGGATAATGTATAACAAGTGCTTAACACAGAGCACAGCACATCAGAAGTGCTCAATATTATTATTGCTGCTAATGTGATTACTTCAGCCCACGGGGACTTCTGAACTTCTGATTTCACAAAATCATCAGTTCTTGTATCCAGAAGGGTTTCCTTTTCAAATAAGGAAACTGAGACTCAGAGAGGTTAAGAGACTTGAGCAAGGTCACACAGCTAAAGGGAACCTAGAAGGCAAATTTCCTACATCAGCATTATTTCCACTGCAACATCCTCTGAATTCTTTCTCATCTGCCCGCTCACTCTGGCTTCAGATGACACACAGTCTTGTTTTATTGTTTCACTTCCTCATCTGTGGGTGTGCAGGAACATGTATTTGTGTTCGTGTGTGCATGTGTGCAAATAAACACGGGTTTGAGAGTTGATGGGGCTTGGTCGTGTGTGTGTTTCTATGCACGCTCAGGTATGTGTGCGCTTGCATTTGTGTGGGTGACTGTGTTTCCCCGTACGTTTGCACTGCTGTGTACGTGAGTGTGAGCATGTGCCCGCATGCACACAGATAAGTGTGAGTGCCTGCGGGAAGGTTTCGCTTTGCGCGTGTCTGTGCATACAACTGTTTAGGGACGAGTTTCCTCCCCAACATGATGGTATGAGCATTGAAGCCAGGGCTGTATCCTTCACATCTTGGGGTCCTCACTGTGCCTGGCATGCTGTTGGCCTCAATAAACACGAGTGGAATAGAAGCGGGCGTGTGTCCCGGGCGTGTGTCCCCTCAGGCGAGTGGAGAAAATTTCTGCCCCTTCAGCAGTCTTTGCAACTGAGCTCAGCAATTACAGGAGGAGGGAGCTCCCTCGGGGCCCCACCCAGCTGGGCCATCCCGTGCCTTCCCTGAATCAGGCAGTGAGTGCAAAAAGCAGCTGGCTGGAGCCCTCCCCAGGGGGCACGATGAGAGGGCGTCCAGGGACATACCCCCAGCCTGAGGGTGGTTGCTTAAGCGGCAGTAAAGGAAACAAAAGATGAAATATGTCAGCCATCGGCAGCCGTAAAAAGAGCAAAATCGCTCAGCAGAAAGCCGAGCGCTATCCATCATCCGGCCCTTCTCCACTTCAGCTGCTGAAGCAAGAGGGTTTTTTAATGCCCTCCAATTCATTTGCATTCACACTGCCACTCTTTTATGGTATCAGGGGTTGCCAAGAAGATCTGAGCGGTTTTTTAAAGACGTTGATAAACCATTTCCGCCAGGGAATAAAAGTTTTTTGGGGAAAAGGAAAAAGAAAGTTTTCCGAAATAATGCATTCCGTCTGCAGAGTGACGGGTAAGTGATTCTGCAGATGTATTGGCCCCATAAAACTGAGCGAGGAGTTTGGCTCAAATGTGCTCTGTGCTGGTGAGATGAGCAGTTCATTCATTTTGCAGCTGAGTTGAGACCTAAAACTTTGCAGAGTCCCTGAGATGAGCTTAAAGGCAGCCTACATCTTGTGTGTGACCAGGGCTTGTGACCCCTGAGACACATACACACTGTCAAGGTCTCTGAGCCTTACAGGATCCTCCAGGAACACCCCCCGGCTTTGAAAGTGCAGCAGTAAATGATCCAGCAGAGGGCAATTCTCCTTCCTTCCCTGGGTCTGAGAGCCGAAACAAGTAATCAGGTGTGACCAAGATGTTCCCTTGATGATACACCACCGTCCCTTACTCTCTTGCAACACTTGACTAAGCACTACCTCATGACCTGGGTTTGCAGCCAAACTCTGGCTCTATGACCTTGGCAGCCCCGTCTGCAGTCTGGGCTTCAATTTCTGCATCAAACAACTGAACATATTTTGGTATAAATGTTGGTCTGCTATAAGAGTCAGGTATCATCATTCCCACGTTATAGGCAACTGAGGCTCAAGGAAAGGCAGTTGCTCATCTAAGACCACCCACCTGAGGAAGGGAGGGGCAGGACTTGAACATGGGCTTCCTCATCCTCAGGGGATGGCTTTCTCCTCCCTCCCTTCCACATTTCCTGAACACATGGCAAACGTCAGGTAGTTGTCCACTACCTCCCCTGCCTTGCTGGAACCTGGGAGCAAGAGACAGGGAGAAGTGGAATAATGCCAGGACATCCTGGTTCTATTGAGAGGACTGCTGATGTCACCAAACGACGGCTCAAGCAAAAGGGCATGTAGTCCCTCACTCCCACTTAATCCCCAGTGAGAAGTTCTAGATCCTCTCTCACTCTGAGCTTTAAACTCATTACAGACGTCCATACATGAAGGCATAGCAGACAACTTCTGAATGTGTTGGTTTAACCAGCACCAGAAAGATCCGTGTGCCCCCAAAATAGCTGCCTTGACCCCATCAGTTGATACATTCCCACCATTAGTCACACCTAGGGGTCAAGGCATGGAAGGTACAGTTAAAATGCAAGTGATATCTCATTGGGGGAGCACAATAACTCACAACTCTCTGCCAGTTGCCCAAAAGGGCTGGAGGGGATGCTTAAGGGACAAGGGTCTCTGAAATATGGAGAGGTTTAGAGCACGTTTCATGAACAGTTAGGTATCTAGTACCGGTGGGATGGGCAAGACTGAAACAGGGAGGAGGGTGCCAAGACAAGGGGTGTCAGCATCCTGGCATAAGGAGCAGCTAATGAAAATGGTCATTATTTATTGAGCTCTTACTATGTTTCATCATTGAGCTGTTTTATCTCATTTGACCTTCTCATCAACATGCTAGGAAGTAATTTCTAATCATCCCACTTTTATAGAAAATGAAACTGAGACTCAGAGACGTTCATTAATGTGCCCAAAGTCGTACAGTAACAAGTCACAGTAGAGCCAGAATTCGAGCCCTATCATCCAATTCTAGTGCTGTACTTTTGCCAACTCAGGAGAGGACCACATCATGGGGTCATAGATTGTGGCAGATGTCAGGGCCCTGCCCACAAGTGCCTGCTAGAGACCCTTAGGAGGCTGTCCAGTGAACTCCTGCCCCTGAGTGTTTCCAGAATCTAATTCATGACCCTCCCTTCTTATCCACAGACTCTCGTATCCCTGCTGTATTCCAAAGCCACCTGGAAGTCAATCTCAACTCCTTCCTGTCGCTCACCCTCACATCTGATCACCCACCAAGCCCTGTCTCATCCATCTCTTGTGGGCCCCCTCCTCCCTGGGCCTGGGAGCTCAGACCCAGGAGGGGTCATTGACTCTTATTCCCATTTTCCCCTCTTGCAGGGCCCAGGGACCTGCAGCTTCCCACCCAGGCCATCGCAGGCCCTGGACTGTGATCTTCTGTCACTCACCTACTGATTGTGGGTCAGAAAATAGTCTGCACTACGTCCTGGGAGGGATCCAGGCTCTTCCACTTACTAGCTTGTCCACTTGGGCAAATAGCTTCCTTTCAAAGCCTCACTTCCCTCCTAGGAAAATTCCCATCAACAGCTAGAGATCCCAGAGGGAGATAAGAGCTGATGGTTGCATTTGAGGGGCTTAAAGTGTAGCAGCAAGACAGATATATGATAAGATAATTAAAATAATCTGATAAGGCTCAGAAGGGAAGCTATGAAACAGAAAGAACACAAAGGAGGGAGCAATTAGGTAATTAATAATGACAGCTACTGTTTATTGATTATCTATAATGTGCTAGGCATCTTACTTATGAGTTCATCCAATCCTTATGTTGAACCTTCCAAGGGATGTAATTATCCTACTGCTTAAATAAGAATGGACAGGCTTGGAGAAGCAAAATAACTTTCTCAAGGCTGCAGCCAGAATGTCCTCGGGATTTCCAACACTCTTCTTCTTATACTTATAATACGGTCTCATCCATGACCTCCCTCCAGTGGTGTCTGGGTCGACCTCAGTTTCCCCATTTACTCAGAGAACAGTAAGCGTAAGGTAATCTCTCCGTGGCCTCCATTTTCTCATCTGTAAAATGGGGATAATAATAAAACCTACCACAAAGAGTTGTATTAAGGACCTAAAGGAGTTAATACATGAAAACCATTGAGCACAGTGCCTCTCAGGGCTACATGGTGGCACGCTATTCTTAGTAATGTTATTTTTATTATTACCCCCAAGGGCACTATCTTGCCATGAGCCCATGGACTACCTTGGACTCACTGAGGACCCCATCATCTGTGCTTATCCAATGATACAGATGAGAGTCACATGCACTAACCAAGCTCTAAGTTGAAGCCTGCAGCCCCCTCCCACTCAACCAGCTCTTCCCCAAATCTCTTTGAGCAGGCCTCTCACATACCCCCATTTCCACCATCGCTAAGGGGATTCCAGCCCCCTCACTTCCCCAGCATCACAAAACAGGAAAAGGGAAGCCAGAGGGGCCTGAGAGAGGCCAGTGGAGAAAGGGGAAGAGTTGTTTTCCCCCAGGACTCTAAGGGAGGGATAAAAGGTGTGCCTGCAGTTCATGAGCAAAATCCCTTTTGCCTCCAGGAGTGCTGGGTGTTGGCAGCTGTATCTCTGGCTGGCCAAGAGACTCATGTCACAAACTGCCCATTCCTGGTGAATTTCAATGAAGTGCCCTTTCTGCAAGGAGGAGGAAAGCCACCATTTAAAAAATGAAGGCTGCTTTTGCTTGGCAAGGTATGAGGAAAGAGCACGTGCTGCCTTTGGGGTCAGAAAGAGAAGGCTGGGGTCCTTACCCACTGTGAGTTACATGCAGTGCATGTCAACAAGTTCCCTGCTCTGTGCTTGCCTTGGGTTCAGTGCTAGGACACAGGGACATGTCGGACACTGTCCCATAGTAAACAGGCAATTACTAGACAGAGTCAAAGTTACCAGGATAGAGAAACGCACAGTGAGCTCAGTAGGGGGGGAAAAATGGAATCACAAATGCAGCATGGGACAGAGAGGGTTTCACAGAGCAGACGGCTCTTGAGGAGGGTCTTGAAAGAAGAGTAAGAGTTCACCAAGCAAAGAAAGGGGCTGGGAGTGGGACAGAGGAGGCATTCCAAACAGAAGGAACAGCACGAGCTAGGACAATGATGTGTGTGAAAGCCCAGAATATGAGGGCATGTGTTGAAAGAACTTGCTACGGTACAGGGGAGTGGTGAGAAGTGAAATTGATAAAGAAGTTGGGACCAGTCTGTAAATGGCTGTATATGCCATGGTAAAAAGCGTGGATTTCCTCTTTTAAAGGACTGAAGAATTTCAAAAAAGGGAATGATATGGTGCATCATATGCTTGAGGAAGCATGGTGCATGGATTACAGGAGTTGTAAGAATGGGGACATTCTTGACGTTTCTAGACTAGAGGTAATAAGGGTCCAACCTGAGGTCTCTGAAGTGAAGCTGGGGAAAAACAAAGGATGCTGAAGACATTTAGCTGAGGACTGGACAAATTAATACAGGAGAATGCAGAAGGGGACCTTGGGTCACCCTCGGGTTACAGCTTGGTGAACCTGATGGACAGTGTCTGAGGATTCTCCAAGATCAGAGGCCTGGAGTTCTAGGACAGCTGGGCTGTGGGATCTGAGACCCTAGACTGGAAAGAGGTGGACCAAGAGCCAAAATGACCAGCCCATATTCCCCTGCATCCAGGAGGGCAAAAATATTTCATCCCACATGCCAACTCTGATGGATTGGTGGTGTCTACCTAAATTACTATCTGAAAAGGATTGTAAGACCATATCTGGGCCTAATGGGAAAGAAAGCTCTGTTTGACTAGCAACATCCATCACGGGCGTTGGGTTGGGGTGGGGGTGGGGTGTAGTACATGTGCTCATACTTGTTTTCCCTGCACTACATACTTAGATTCCCTGCCAAGAATTATTGAGATAAGTCTTGGGTGTCTCTCTCTATCAGCCCAGTTAACAGAAGGCAGATAGTGCACATCCGAGTGGGCAGTTATGGTTGGAAGCCATGAAGCTGACAACCTGTGTTCTTTGGACCTCCAGTTAGTGGAATCTGGAGGAGCACCAGGCAGCATCTCCATCCCTGAGACTGGTCCCTGGCACCCTGAATGGTGTCTTAGAGACTGTCCTGGGAAACTCATGGAATGCCCCAGATACTGACCAGTTGCTGGACCATTAATAATGCCCAAGTGTTCATAGATCATGCCGAGAGGAAGAAGCCATCAAAACTAAGAAAGGGCATCTTTCAGGCTTGGAATTCTCCACTTGGGACCCATGGATGAGCTACAAGAAGACTGCAAACCCCCTGAAGTTGTGTGCAAATTGTTCTAAGCATGTGCATTTTTCTCAAAGGAAGTCTTTTTATCAACCTCTCAATTTTTATCAACCTCTCAAAGAGAACCATGGCAAAAAAAAAAAAAAAAAAAAAAAAAGCCTTCAATCACTGCTGAAGATGAAGGAGAGTAATGAGATGCAAGCGAATTCTGCTGAGGTGAGGAAGACGGAAGCATCTATATCTCGGTAGGAAGTGAACTTCTAGGGGTATCACCTGTATACTGAGTATATTAGTGTACTGTGTACTAGTACAACCCACTCAGCCTTAAAAGGTATCCTCCCAATCTAGGATGCAAACTCGGGGTTATTTTTGAGTACTGGGTAGCTTGGAAATCCAGGGAGGCAGTTTTTCCTCAAAGAATGTTCTTATTTTTGTCAATCCCTCAAGGAGATCTATGCCCCACAAAAGGGCTTCAACTGCTGGTCAAGGTGAAGGAAAATAATGCTATCTATAATCAAATAACCAGGGAGGTTTGTGGGGCCAACAAAGGCAAAAAAAAAAAAAAAAAACTTGCCTTCATTGTTCTGGAAGAACAGTTAGAATTGGCCACCCTTGAAGGCACTGTCCACCCCAGGAAACTGTGGCAGGTGGGGAAGATGCTTTGGACGTTATGTTGGGAACTTGGACTGGTGGAAGCCCCTGAAAACTATTAGGCTTAGGAAATGGTATCAGATGGGGGTCCAGGGGTCTGGGTCATGGCTGGGAAATGGGATACAGGAACCTGGGTTGCCAGTCCTGGGCTTTGATGCAGGAGCTGTGTCCCTCTCCTTCAGGACACCTATGTCCACTTGTAAACACACATTCATTGGTGTACCAATGTGTTATCTATCTATCTGATGAGAAGTCTGCCAGCTCCAGGAGAGCAAGGTCTGGTTTCGCTCCCACAGTCATCTGGCAGAATGTTGGGCACGTAGTAGATATATCCAATAAATATTTGTTGAATGAAAATGTGGGTGGATGGATGGATGGATGGGTGGTCCAAGGTGATCCATCTGAGAGGTAGAATCTTGAAGAAAAACTAACTCCAATGTCTCTTTGGTTTGGCATTTGGGAGGCGATGTGGAGTCACAGCTCAGAGAACACACTCTGGAGTCAAAGTGCCAAGATTCAATCTCAGCTTTGCTCTTCATTTACTGTACAACCTTGGGCAAAATATTTCACCTCTCTGTGCCTCCGTTTCCTCACCAGGGATAATAATAGTGCCTACCTCAAAGAGTTACAATGAAGATTAAGTGAGATAATGTATCTAAAGGACTTGGTACCTGACACATAATAAGCACAAGGCAGTAAATTTTAAGAAGCTAAACAAATACAAAGAATCTAGGTATAAGGCAAAGGAACGCAGAGGGTAGCAAGTGATTTAAAGCAAACAGTGGGAAGTGGTGCCTTCAGTGTTGCCTTATAAGATGCTGCTGGTCACCCTGGTGTAGAATCTATGAAGGGTACTGACCAGGGCTGGATAACAGTGACTTTTTTGGAACACAGGGGTGAGAGCAAGGTTAGGGGAAAATGAGCTGGTTTCTAGATGTGACTATGGGCATCTGCAGGGTGGTGTCCAGTAGGGGAGCCTGGATTCAGGAAGAAGATTGTAATCAGCCGAATCTTGCTCAGGATAGTCAATTCTCCACTAGATGTAGCAAAATGGTGTGAGAAGAAGCCACTCTCAGAGTCCTCCTGACCCAAGTGGTCCATACTCTGCGCTCAGGCTACTGAACTCAGGCCCCTGCTGTTCCCTCCTAAGTCCTGCAAGGACTGTGCACATTGAGTCTGCCAGGCTTGCCCCAGAGGCAGCCCCTAGTCTCGCAAGAGAAACTTACCCTGCGGCCTTTGGGATTGATTATGTAGAAAAGGAAACTGGATTCAGATCATTTTCAAACACTCCGAGTGGATTCTTCAGTCCTGGGACATTTGGGTATCTCTAGTCCTCTCACACTTGGCGGTGAGAGGGAAGTGGCAAGATGGATTGGAAAGGACTATTGGAACCTCAAGATACCAGACTTTATATGGACTGTCCCACACTCAGCTTCTCCCAACCCACATCCCACCAAAACACTAAGCATCAAATGCTTCCCTACCCCCTATCAGAAATAAGAAGGGTAACAACCACTCATAACACACACTGCCTTAGCCACCTCCTCTGCTTGCCTTTTCAATAGTGGAACAAGCAATGCACCTACGTAAGGAATAATGTCTCTGATTTACAGGTCATGTTCAGTGCAGGCATATCCATAGTAACTTCTACCCACAAGCCAAATTATGTTGAAACTCATTACAAATTAAAGACAGCATGTCTCCTGGAAAACGTTCGTGTCAACTGCCATTTCGTTTCATGGTGGCAGAGTGAAGACATCATCATAGTGGCAATCTTGATCTTTTTGCAAGTCCCCAGATGTCCCAAAATAAGTCCATTTCTTCTAAATTTATCAAAGTGTCGACAGACAGAAAAATGCCAAGCTATCAATTAAAATAGAGACCTCACTCCGGTTTTCAAAATAAACACATTCTAAAGAAGTTTTATGGTGGGACTAGCGCTGGGCTGCAAATCAAAAGACCTGGATTCCAGTTCTTGGCTTGGTCATCACTGGCCATGTGGATTTAGAGGTCACTTCACCTCTCTGGGGCCTCAGACTGCCCCTCAGCTCTCATGTGCAACATGATGGAATTGGCCTCTGTGATATTATGCTGAGAAAAATAGAAAGTTTAATAATTCTCCATTTGCCCCCTTGCAGATGACTGAGTCATCCTCTTCTGCCCTTCCTCCCTCTGGTTGTTGACTGGCAGTGTTGCGAGCCGATTGGCCCTTCTTCCTTCTTCCTCCTTATAAATAAGTGAACAGGGCAGGGCGGGGCAAAGGGAGGAGCTGTCTGGGGCCCTCGGAGAGCTCATTAGTGGGAAAAGCTTCTCCACTTGTGACTTTTGATCTTCAGCCATGATTCACTCAAGCAGTCACAGCAGAAGGAGAGGAAAAGAGGAGCGGGGAGAAGTGTCAGTAGGAGGCATCAGGGACCCTGGGGTGGGGAGCATGACTGGCTGAGAAGAAGCAGAGAGTCCCTACAACTCAGGCACACTTTGGTGGCCTGCTCATGTAAAGACTGAGTCCCTCTCTGGGCCCAGGCCCTGGGCTAAAAATACTGGAGCCCCAGAGGATGACAAGAATCACTCACCAACAAACTGGACCCTTGAAGGATGTGAACCTTCAGAGAATCCCCCAGGTAGGTCAAAGTCACAGGCATCTCTCTGGAAACAGAGCTTGAGAAGGAGTGTTGCAGGGGCTGCTCAGAGACCAAGGTAAGAAGGGGGTTTGCAAAGGTTCTTTAAGAACCAGAGAGCTGGTGGGGATCAAGTGAGTTTGAGGATGAACGTCTGCAGAGGTGTGAGAGAACAGAACCCCTGTAGAGCTGTCCATGGTCCTGAAGTCTCTGCCTGAGGCTGTGCAGCTCACACCACGTCCTGTCTGACCTCCGCTGACTCCATAGCCAGATGCCTGCCCAGCTCTGCTTCCCGCCTGACCATGACTCTCTCCAACCTGCCCCAAATCATGCCTGGGCTGCCCTGGGCTGACAGCTCTGCCCCCTGCCTGCCCAGAACCATGCAGCTACTTATGTTAACCACTGCCTACATGTGTGGTCTGTTTACCCTAGCCCTTCCCAAGCTGGCAGCCTCATTCTCCACTTAGTTCCTGAAAACACAGCTGCAGGTGGTGAATAAGTCACAGGGAGAGACACTGGGACTTGGCTCGACACCAAGAAGGCCAGGCTGCAAGATCAGAGGCAGGGGAACAGACTCACTCCTCCCCATGCCCTACTCCCACCAGCGCACCCTAAACAGAGGGCAGGGCAAAGCTTCTCTGGCAACAGAAACTCATTCCCAGTGTCAGCTGGCTAAGCAGGAGCCCACCCCAAGTTGAAATTCCCCAGGAGTCTGCCTATGGCTCTACCTCACCCCACTGTGCCCCCACAAATTCACTGTCTTTAAGGAGTTCACGAAAGCTTTGTCACCAGCAGCCATCGGGTGACCAACCGTGGGACAATGGGCCTCAGCTAGGACAGATGTGTACCCTCCCCTTTCCTATGTCCCAGCAAACGACCTTGAGCAAGTCACTGAATTTCTCTGAGTCTCCGTTTTCCCATCAAGTTTGCCACACGGCCATTGTGAGATAACGGACATAAGAGTGCTGGTAAATTGTAGAAACTGGTGCATGGGGCAGTTACTCTTAATATCCAAATGCTATCCAGGCCTCCATATCACTCTGAGCCTTGTCGAGGAGGATTCTGGAGGCTGGTCAGTGAAGGAGAGCATGCAAGTATTTCTACGTGCCAGGGGCTTTCATATGTGCTGCTTATTTAATCCCATGAGGCAGATAGCACTGTCACCATTCTACAGATGAGGTTAAACTAATTGCCCAAGGTCACATGGCTAATGTATCACCAACCCAGGATTTGAACCCCATTCTGTTTGGCTCCAAAGCCTGTTCACTCTAACCATGACCCTAATCACGTCCCTCACACCTCGTTACTATAGCCCCTCCCATCAGGGCCAGACCCTGTTCCCAGGAACCCAGAGGAGCAGCCTCACCTCGAAGGAAGGCCTGTGATGCCACCTGCCCCTCAGATCAGATCTCCAGGCTGTGCTTCTGTTCGGAGCCAGAGCTCCCTCCAAACTGTCTGGATCTTGGCTTTGGATCGGGGTCCCCTGCGAGAGACAGCCTTCCTCGCCTCGCCAGCACCCAGGCTCTTCACTCAACCTTCTCCCTGTACCCCATCCCTTGGCCACTTCCTCTCTCAAAGCAGAAACACTGGAAATACTGCATGTGCCCTCAGCCAAATGCTCTCAAACATTATTATGCAGAAGAATCACTAGGAAAATGCAAAGAAAAATGCAAAGTCATCATCCGCAGAGATCCTGAAGCAGCAGATCCAGAGCGGGGCCCAGACATCTGAGTGTTTAACAAGGTGACTCCAGTGCCCTCCTTGCCCTGCACTCGCAGTCCTGCGGTCCTTTCCCTGGGCCAGAAGGTGGAACTGAGAGAAGACCCCAAATATTACATTTCTAAGGGGCTTCAGAGGTTGTGTAATGTTCCCTCTCTTCCCCAGGCCCCCCAACTTTACAGATGAGAAAATTGAGGCCTAGAGGGAAAAGGTGATTCCTTCAAGATCACACCCCTGGTTCCTGGTAGACCAGGACAGGGGCCTGGGGCTGCTGACAAGTCAAGGCAGCATGACATACACGAGGCCTGGAGAGCCGGGGCGAGGATGGCAGGCAGGAAAGCATGGCAGCCCCACAGCCTGTGTTAGCTGTGGGGCCACCAGAAGACTCGGAAGGGACAGGGGGCCTCTCACACTGATTTATGAGGTGGCCCCCCCAGAGAACTCCCAGGCTGGGATGCCATTTGTTACATCCCTGGGGAAGGCTCTAAACTGATGATCACAGCACACTGCCCCAGCCCACACGCACAGTCTCTCTTTAATAACTCCCAGGCCATCTGGTGCAAAAGCCACCAGGGCTCCCAGGCCTGGTCGTCAGGTGCAGGGGACGTGACGAGAGGTACTGCAGGGCTGGACTCTTTCTGCCAGCAGGAGAGGAGTTGGTGCAATACACTGAATTAGAATTTGGAGAAAACACAGGTGCACCCATACCAAAATCTGGAGAAGCTTGGGACCTCCTTGGAGCTCAACTTATTCAACATCACAGATCTAGAGCAGCGCTCTCCAATAGAACGGTCTGTGATGATGGCAATGATGTCTAACTGATATATGATGTCTGCTCTGTCCAACACTTTAGCCACTAGCCACATGTGACTATTGAATACTTGAGTGTGACTAATGGGACTGAGGAACTAATTTGTTTTATTCTAATAAATATTTAAATGAGCTAAGATATTAGCTCATTTAAAACTCACAAGACCTATGAGTTGGTACTATTATTTCCCCCATTTACAGAATGAAGAAGCTGAGGCACAGAAAGGTCAAGTAACTTGTCCAAGGTCACCCAGCTAGTAGGTGTTGGGGCTGAGAACTGAACCCAGGCAGTCTGGGTCCAGAGTCTTTTCCAAAGCGTTCACTGCTGACATGCTGCATTCCTGCCTCACAATCTGGGGCACACTGCAATATACACACATGCACGTGTGCACATACAGAAGATCTGAGCAAGGAGCCTAAGTAAGCACCTGGATGAGAGGGGAATCGTGGCTCAGCTCCAGAGGGAGACCCTAATTTAATGGAAAAGAAACCCCTATGACGTTGGCAAGGCCCAGGTCTAATGAAGAAAACACCAGTAGTAGCATTTGGAGCCTTGAAAGAGGCACAGGCCCTTGAGCAATGGAGTGACCAGTCTGATGGGAGAAGCTCAGTCCTTGCCCTGGAGCACCTCCCAGTCCGATGGAAGAGGCAGCGAAACTACAGGGGTTTGAGCTGGGGGTGCCATGAATCTGGAAGAAAGTGTCTTGCTAAATTGTTAGCTCCATGACTCCATGTCAGCTGATCCTAAGAAAGTCTTTGGGGTTCCCGGGACCCCCAGGGTAAGGCCTTCCTGCGCCTCTCTGAAAGTGAAGGTTTGGAGGAAGTGTGGCATCTCAGATATCTTTTCTCCACACTCCAGGGTAGGCGAGCCCGCCTACAGCTAATTAGGAAAATACATTAAGAACGCGACTTACAAATGGCCTCACGGTTCCCCACATCTCATTTGCATTGAGCTGTTGTTACCTTATTGATTATATTAAATTAGGAGATAGTCACACTGTCTGCAATACAACAATTATCATCATCAAACCAATTAGTATCAAATGGGATGTGGTCCCCGTCGCTCCAGCTCGGGGGATTTCCGACACCGTCAGCCCGGCCTTACGAAATAATTGTGTTTCCATTGAAACAGCGGCAATCAGCAAAAATCCTCCCAAGAGACCCACCCCTCTCTCCATAGTTCTGAGTCCGTATATCTTGTCACACAAGCACAAGCAAAATGATACAACTGGTATCTTTGGTAGCACAAGTCTCAGGGGATGTTTTAAAACTGCACCGGGCCACAGAAATCCTTGACCAATCAATCACAAAGTTTCAATCATAGACATTTTCACACACTAACCCCCACACACACAATCCACATGTGCACACTCATCATTCACACCCTCTTACAGCTAGAATGTACACAGAGAACACTCTCCTACAAGCACACATACATCTCCGTGAACTTCACAAACACACACCCCCTCAAACCAAGGTGCACAGCAAATTCACACACACTCACACAGACATCCACTGCCGTACCTTTCACACAAAGCCTACCCCCAACACACTCATATACAGCCACACATACAATTGTTCACTTAACGCTTACAAGCAAGTGAGCCAACCAAGGACACAGTGTCACACACACACCCCAGCTCACTCCCAAGGATTTATCACAGTCATACAAAGCACACACCTCACAACACACTCAGGGGCACACACCACTTTTGGAGACATTCCAGATAGAATCCAGGGGTCTCGCGGCTGCTAAGAAAGCCCTTTGCGCTGACGCACCGCCACCCCAGGTCTGACGCATCTGCTCTCAATGGTGTGGTCTGAAGCCTCGCCCAAGATCACTATCAGCTCCGCTGTTCTCCCTCTGATGACTCGGGAGGGGGCGAGTGAAGGAAGAGGGCAGAAAACCAGGGACTCTGAATTTCTCTACAAAGAGGCAGCCTTTGGAGAGGAGCTTCCCCATAGAGTTTCTTCACTCACGAGGGTCTGTTTTTATCTGGGTCACCATTTATAGAGCACAGACCCCATGCCTGTCGGGGGGTACCCCTTCACTTATGCAATAAATATTCCCTGAGTGCCCCCCAAGGGCTGGCTGCTGTGCTGGGCACCGGAAATTCCACGGTGAGCCAGAAGTCCCTGTTCTTGTGACACTTACAGTGTAGGGGGAGACAGACAATAAAGTAATAAACCACTACATATATAAAAGGTCAATAGCTGTGAAACAAATCAAGCAGGCAAAGAGGATAAGTGTGGGAGTGCTGTATTCGATAAGGGGATCAGAAAAGGCCTCCCTGATGACGTGACACTGGAGCAGAGACCTGCCAGAAGGAGGGGCGAGGCACGCAAATATCTTCAGGAGAGCATTCCAGGCAGAGAGAACGTGCAAAGGGCCTGCAGCAGGGGCAGCAAAGTGGCCAGCACAGCTGGAGAAAGGAAGCAAGGGAGGGGCAGAGAGCTGTTGCCTCTGTCAGGGGCATCATCTCGTTTAATCCTTGAGTCTCCGTAGAATAGGATTATCATCATCTCCAATTTACAGATGAGGCTCAGAGAGGTAACGTGGCAGTGCCAAGTCACACAGCTCTGGAGATACTGAGAGAGATGCACACCTGGGTCTGCCCACTCCAGGTCCTCGCCTGCCCTCATGTGCCCCTCTCTCTGCCAGGATGTGCCCAGCTCTGTTAAGATAGAATGCTCTAGCTCCCTCGCCACGGTCATCAAAGTCACGACTGATTAATTCATTGTTAGAGTTCTCATTACACACGTTATTACAACGCACGAGATGGCAGCTGTTAGCTTACAACTACAAACACCATTAATAACTCATCGCTCTTTCCATCACCACTAACGGGCGCTTTCCAGGGCCCCTCACACATACACCGGAGCTGAGGAGGGACTCAGTCCTCTGCTGTCTGTCCCCAGCTACCTGCCCCTTTATCCATGACAGGGAGATGGCCATGGCTCTGCCCACCCCAGAGCTCTCCCCTCCTTATAGGCTCTGCTGCCTGGGGTTGTTTGGATTCTCTCCTTTCTTTGGGTCTGAGAGGAAGAGAAGGCAAGCAGGACCCCATAACCTACAGAGAATTGAATGCTGACTGTGGATAATCCACGATTCAAGCTCCAGTATTAGGCAAGAAGCAAGCCCCTTATACAAAAGACACAGCGGAGATTCGAAGACTTCACCAGAACCCCTCCAAAACCAGGCGGAAAGAAGATTAAGAAATAAGGACATATTTTTGCGTCTAGATCTATGAAGTCAATGCTAGACGTAAACATTTTCTCATGGAATCTTTACAACAACGCTGTGAGAGAAGAATCATGACGCACATTCATTTTAGAGGTGAAGAAGCTGCGGCTCAGAGATGTTAAGCCACTTGCCTGAGGTCACACAGTCAGTAAGTAGAAGAGCTGGAATTTGAACCCAAGTTGATCTGGCACCACAGGCTATAGTCTTGCCCGAGTTGCCCAAATCAGGGAGGTACAAAGGGACTGAGGAGGGTCATGGCATGGCCAGCGACTGTCCTGCAGTAAGACACTCGCTTATCTGTCTGTTCCCCCCTCCCTGCAGGTGTCTGTGGAGAGTAGACTTCAAAGAGAGAGCAGAAGGGGCGAAGGGAATTGGGAGGAAGGAAAGAGAAGGAAGAGGAGATTGGGGGAGAGAACAGAGGGGAAGTTAAAGGAGAGGAGGGAAGAATAAAGGAGACAAAGGAGGAGGAGGTCCCCTGCCAGGTATCTGCCGCCCTCATCCTCACCCCTGCTCCATCCTTGTACTAGTGTTTGCCACACATGGTCCTTAATCCACACTCCAGGATATGGCAAGAATTAGACAGTCCAGTCCACAGCAGCAGGAGCCAAGGGCCACCGTGCCCCGGGTACCACCCATACATGATCTCATTTCGATCTTCAAAGCCACTCTCTTCGTGGAGGCTCAGGGACACGTCGTAAGTGAGCAGCCACACAGGACTATCGTCCATCCCCACACCCACGCCCTTCCACCTCTCCGTGCCTCTGCCTAGAATGTTATCCCCTCCCAAACTCATTGTCTGGCAAACCCCCCATCGACCCTTCAAGACCCAACTCAAGGGGCCAGCCCGGTGGCGCAGTGGTTAAGTTCACACGCTCCGCTTCTCAGCGGCCCGGGGTTCGCCGGTTCGTATCCCAGGTGGGGACATGGCACTGCTTGGCACGCCATGCTGTGGTAGGCGTCCTTCCTATAAAGCAGAGGAAGATGGGTACGGATGTTAGCTCAGGGCCAGTCTTCCTCAGCAAAAAGAGGAGGATTGGCAGCAGATGTTAGCTCAGGGCTAATCTTCCTCAAAGAAAAAAAAAGACCCGACTCAAGGGTCACCACCTCTAGGAAGCCACCTGTGACTCTTGCAGGCAACACTAGTTGAGTAATACAAAAGCGTATGAAAAGTTCATTTTCTCCCTCTCCCTGCTTTCAGTCTCATTTCCCCAAGGTCACAACAGATGGTACATATCCTTTCATGTAATTTTCTAGGCCCACACAAACACAAAAAAAATATGTGGGCTTTTTTTTTCTTTTTATTTATTTCTACTTATTTATTTAATTTAAAAAAATAGGATTCACATTACTCCAAACTTCTTTGTTCACTTCGTGTATCACGGACAACGCTCCGGGTAGGTACCATGGACAACGCTCCCTCCCTCTCTGCCTGTGTCACCGTCTGAAGCCTCGCTGGGCCGGGAGCTGCCTCACCATTCCGTCTCAATGGATGTTTACCTGTTTCATCTTCATCACTACACGCAGGGCTGTTATGAATGTCTGTACATTTGTCCTTAGATTCTGAGGTTTTATTCCCAGAGGATGGATTCCCAAAAGAAGGATTGCGAATCAGAGGGCATTCGTATCTTAAATTTCAATCGCTCCTGCTGATTTTGTTTGCTAACATTTAGAGCAATTCTCATGCCCAGGGACGCATGCGCAAGCCCTCATCCCACACTGTGGCCCGAATGGACGTCACCTGTCTTCTTTATTCTTGCCAATAGATGGGTGACAGTGCCTGCCTCATGGAATGCGTGACGTTTAAATGGGAAATACCGTATCCAGCACATAATAAGTCCTTAATAAGTATTAGCCGTTTACATAACTCTGGTGTCACGTTATTATCATACGTCTAAGGAAAGCCCAGGGTAAGTGAAGACCTCTAGGTTCAGCAGACTGTATTTTTCTAAAGCAGACCTGGATTGCAATCCAGCCTTCCCTGACCATCTGCGTGGCTCTCAGCTGGTCATTCAGCCTCTCAGAGCCTCAGTTGCTTCATCTACAAATGGGGAGGGTGAGCCCCACATGTTCTCCTTCATGAGGAAATAATAGAACTCAAACAAATTCGTGAATGTGGAAGACCCCGTGTGGGTAGGGACGACGATGCTCTCAGTTCCGCCCATGACCAGGCGTGATGCCTATGTGATTAACAAGAAGCCACTTCTTAGGAGAAAAGGGACCTTCACAGTCAGAGAAGAGGGAGGAGGTCCCCTCACGCTCGGTCCTCAACCCTTCAACCTGGCATTCATGCTCCAGGCATCCCTGAGGACAAGGGAGAAACATGAATACGCGCATGGGGTCATCCAAATGGCCCCAAAAGAATCTCCTGCTATCCACAAATGTCCCCTAACCCAGAGGATATTGTTAGATGCAAAATTTCACCATTAGACAGCCACACCCTGTGACACTACCCGGGGGACCAGGTCCAGTTCCAGGACACCCAGCATTATTTACCAAACTCTTTCTGAGCACGTGCTTGGTACCAGGCACTGTGCCTGGCACACGCGGTACCTCATGGTCAACTCTGTGCTTGGCACTATCAAAGGCTACCTCTCCAGCTTGGACTCTCCTCCATGCTGCAGACCCACATTCCCATCTGTTCACTAGAAATCTCACCCTCAATGTCCTGCAGGCACCTGAAACTCAGCACACCCCAAAATGACCTTAGCAGCCCCCTCCACAAATAGGCCCCTCCTCCTCCTGGCTTCCTCTAGGCCATAACATCACAAGCCTGAGCATCACCTGAGCAAGGAAGGTCCCACTCCCTCACCACCTGCAACCCGCCAGTTACCAAGCCTTATAAATCCAGCCGCCTTCTCCATCCCCTCACACAGGGCAGGACTAGGGGGAGGGGAGTGAGGCAGAATTTAAGGAGCCTCTCTCAGGCCCCTGCAAATGCGGACCCTGAGAGGGAGCGCCTCCTTAAATCTGGCACCCTAGGAGCCTCACCAGCCCACCCTCATCCAGGCCAGCCCCGCCCCCTGGATGAGGCCAGCTCAGCATCATCTCCCTGGGCTAAGGCAGCAGCAGTTACCCAGCCTCCCTGATCCCCTCTCTACCTCCAATCATCCTCTTCCCTGTGGCCAGATTAATCTTCCCAAATCCCAGCTTTGACCAAATCACATCCTCAAGAATGTTCCCGGACTTGCCATCATCTATTGAATTAAGTACCAAGCCTTGCATTCCCACAGGACAACTCAGCTACCAGGCAACAAACTTCTGCTTGAATCTACCCTGCCAAGGCTGCCAGCCCAGAGCTGCCATCTGATTGGACGATGCATGAGCACCTGACACAAGAGAGGCCCATTCATAGATTTCCTAATAGCCTATCCCACGGCCCGACACAAAAAGCTCTACGAAGAGACAATGATCATCAGCTGAGCCAATCAGATTTCTTCTCTCAGGAGTTGGAACTAGAAGAAAAAGGAGAAGAATTGCCTAACTGATAGCGGGACAGAAAAAGCCGACACAGGGAACTGAATCTGAATGGTGTTAACAGAGCTAATGAACTCCCTCCAGCTGCCGACTTCCTGGCGCCATCTTAAACCAGTCTGCCTCAGTTTCTCAGCCCTGTGACAGCTCCTCTTGTGGGATTTCCATAAGAAGGCCCCTATTATGCCACGAGGGTCTTGTGTGAGCTGGCTTGAGTGGATCTCTGATCCATAAAACCAACACATTCAAGGCTCTTCGCGATACAGCCCTGCTCAGAATCCTGGCTGCAAGCAACAGAAACCCCCTCAAGCTGGCAGGGTTGGGGCTTTTATTACAAAGATCCAGGGAATTTCGTGGAAGAGGACCAGAACTGGAATGCAGAAGGCCACCAGGAATCAGTCAGTCCTTTGTCTCTCTCCCTCTGCTGTCACTGGGCCAACTCCCAGCTTCCCAGTTAGAGATCCTAGTCCTGCCTTCTCCGAGGCCCAGTTCTAAATTTCCAGAAAAGAGAATCTGATTGACCCCATTTGGGTCAGGTAGCCAACTGGCCATGCACCAGGGAACCAGCTCCTGGGAGAGACACAAGCCTTGGAATTCTTCCCCTACGTTAATCATCGCCCTCTCCCGGGTCACCCCCACCCAGGGCTGTGTCCTCAGTGATGTTCTGAGATGGGAGCCAGAAGTGGGCAACCTGCCTTCCTGACCTTGTTGTCTGGCCCACAAGGAGTGGTACTGGCTGAGGAAGGCTGGATCCCACCAAGACCCAGGGCAGGAGACAGCTGTCTAGAGAGGGGTGTAAACCCCAGCTCCCACAGCCCTGAGCTTGGCTGTGACACCCACACACCCACGAGAAAAGGGGCATCTGATGTTTCTGCACGGTTCCAAAAAGCTGGAGACATCTCACACCCACAAATAATGATCATGATTTTCTATAATTATTATTTGTGTATTTTGCATAATTGTCATAATTATTATCATCAGCTCATCAGCCTCCCATCCTGGCATGCTCGCCTCCCATGCCTGGCCCTGAAACCCGATCATGTGGGGCACCCTCTCCTGCCTCTGACTTCCTCCCGAGAGCTGGTTCTCAGGGGTCCTTCAGAATGGGACAGGATGCTCCTGAAGGCTCTCCTGCTTTGCTTCTCCTCCCAGAACATTTCTGGGCCTCGGTGCTAACCGTGCAGAGCCTGTGCTCAGTGCTGGGAGACGAGACTGGCAGAAGGGCTGTTAAACATTTAGCAGCACACCCTCAAACCCACCCTCCACACTCCAGACCAGATGTTCTTTTAAGGCTGATATTGAATGGTGTCACTCTCCTTCAACGGCTCTATGCTACCCACAGGTGAAGTCCAAACTCTTCAGTGTGAGGCCTCCCAGCCAGCCCCAGCCCACCACTCTGGGCTCCATCCTTACCGTCTCCCCATGTCCTTCCAGATGTCTCTGTGCCCCGGAGAAGTCATCTCCAGGCTCCACACTCTCTGGCCTCCAGTCTCCACCACCACACGCCATCCACGCCTGAAACACCTTCTCCACCCGTGGCCTTCCCCCTTCCTCCTTCAGTTTTGGCTTCAGCATCACATCTTTCTGGGAAGGCCCATTGACCCCAGCCTGGGTTAGAAATCTTCACTTGAAGTCCCCCGTCCCCCACTGTCACGGCAGCATGGATTTTCATCAGGGGTCTTGCTCTCTGTGGTCCCACTAGACTACCGGCAGGAGGTGAGTCTAATTTGCTCGTTCTTTCACCTTCTGCATCCAGCACCGAGTCCAGCCATGTTGAACTGAGTAGACTCCAACTGAATTGAACCAAATAGAATCAACACCATAGTCCAAGACAGGCTGTGGTCAGAGCCCAAATAAAGGGCTCTGGTTGGTCAGAGAGAGCAGGATGCTTCTGATGGATAAGGCAGGACAGGCGTCCAGGATGCATCCCCAAGGAAGAACCCCAGGGGCACATGAGCAGGGCAGCACAGGCGCCTTCTTCCAAACAGCACTCCTTGCACCAGCTCTCTGCCTCCTGGCTGCTCTGCCCTCCCAGTGGGGCACCTCATGATGCCCCCTTGGTCCCTACCTGCTCCCGCTGGGCCTACTGCTGCACACTACCATGGTGCAGGAACCCCCACCACCACCCCCTCTTACACACACACACACACACACACACCCCTCCAATTTAGCCCCAAAAGTGGCTGAGGCTGAATTTCCCAGATCCCCCGAGGAAAAAATGGGGGCTCGATCTTACGTGGTGAAATTGATCTGAAGGGGAAAATGTGGTATTTCTCGTACACTTAAGTCTGTGGACTGAGATTCCTATATCACAGCTCACATCTACTGAGAACCATCGAGGAGCAGAACAAAAGCCAGCAGAACTAAGTTAAATAACAAATAAACAAAACCAAACCTGAGAGTTTTAACGTGCCAGACAAGGGTCCGTACCCTAGGGAAGATATTCCCTGAGCAGTCTGCTGAAGGGGAAAATTCAGGGTTTTCTCTACCAGAAAAGGGAGTGGCAGCCAATGGTGGCTCTGTTACTTAAGGATGAGAACCAATACTCCACCGAGGACTGGCTCACAGGTCCAGCAAATCTCCAGCTTGGTCCAACAAGGGTCTGGCATGTGTCACGTATGACAACAGCCTTCAGCTCTGATACCTCCTAGACCAGCGCTGCTCAAGTGGACGTGTCCCCTGTGTGATGCCAACACTTACTGCTCACGTCCGTGTCCTAAGGACATGGCAGCCTCTGCAGGAGGGGCAGTGGGGACAAGTTCAGGCTCAGGTGCCAGACCACCTGTATCCAATCCGCAGTTCCAGACCCTGAGCACATCACTCCCTGTTTCCTCGTCTATAAAATGGGAATTATAATAGTATCTGATCCACAGGGTTGTTTTGAGGACTAAACAGTACTTGATAGATAGAATCTTTTCAGAGTTGACTATTATTATTATTGTTATCATTATTATCTCACTTAATCTTGTCCTCAAGAGGGAGATGCTGTTCTTATCTCCATTTCACAGACGAGGCACAATGACTTGCTCGTGATCCTGCCATCGCCGCTGCTCGCCAGGGTCTAGGAATTGGTGGTGTCGTGCTGAGGATCCAAAGAGGCCTCGCTCATCATGGCCGTTACTCAACAAGGATTGCTGTGGAGACACCACCGTCCTGGCCCCCAGGACTCCTTCAGCTCCCCCACCAACACACGTGGCAAGGCTGGAACCACCCAGCCCCCCGGAGATCCTACTTTCTCCAAGGCCCTGCCAGGGAACAGACACGAGTCCCCTCTGCCTGGATGACCCCAGATTTCCTCACCTCCCTGTCTCCTGTCCATAAAGATTCTCCTTTAGTCGGGAGGAATTCTTCCCTCTCTTTTCAATTTTCTTTCCCCTCTCCCACCAGGACACCCAACTGAATCCCCTGAAGAGACTCCAGCTTTGGGGACCCATAACCCCACAGAGAAGGGTCATTCAGATGTGTCTTCCTTCCCAGTCACAAACCACTAATCTCCCCAGAGCTGAGGACGCTCAGACCGCTGCCCACCTAAGTGGATGAAAGACACAGAAAACATCACTAGCCCCAACTGTCACCTCCACCAGAGTAGGGGCGGGCACTGGAACCCTGCTCAGGATGGATCCCCTAGAAGTTGGAGTCTGGCCCTGAGGTACCAGGCTGGCCCAGGAGCATCCCTGAAATAGCCCCAAAGGAGGCCACAGTTTCGTGGGGACACACCCCCCAGCTGACCATCACTATGCAGAGCAGGGAGCTCTAACGGGAATTTGACGCTATTGCTGAGTGAGGAGCCATCAATTCTGCACGAAAAGGGCAGAGAAGTCTTCCAGGGAGGGGAGCTGTGAGCTTGGCCGGGCTGGGTGAGGAGAGGGCACCCGCCTGGAGGGGTGAGAGGTCCAGCAGAGAGAAGAGCTGGAGGCTTGACCTTGCACTGGTGCCAAGGAACCAGTGTGGTAGTGAGCACGGAGGCAGGGCAGGGGGGCGGGAAGAGAGGCAGATAAGTAGTCAGGGGTCTGGGGTCCTGGGCCAAGCAGCTTGGCCTTCCTCCTGCAGGCAGTGAGGGGTCTGAGGTAAGGAGGGATGTGCCCAGATTTGAGTTTTGGAAAAACATTCTGGCTGCAGTGTGGGGAATGACTGGGGTGGGGGCAGGGAGGCCAAATAAGAAGCCACTGCAATAGCTCAGAGACGTCAGATGATAGGGGCCCAAACTGGGGCCGGGGGTGGGGCTAGGGGAAGAAGACTCCAGATGGGCGGACTTGGGCCAGGGCAAAGTTTCTACGCAAACTGCCCCCCACTGTCCCTCCTACCTGAAGGACTATTTCCTTCAAGCCCACAGACAGGACCCTGTTGGTCCCCCAACGGCAGCATAGTTGGGACACCAGCAGAATGGAAACCCCCCCAACCCTCCCCGACCTTCAACTGCAGCCTGAGGCTGGGGAGGGGTCCTGGGGAGGCCTGCCCAAGGTTGGGCCAGCTCCAGAGCTAGGCTTGGGGCTGAGATCTTGACCCTGTCCCCAGGAACCCCACTCATGGACATGCACACCACACACTACACACCCCCACACATACAGGCACACCCACTTCACCCAATCCAATGGAAGGTGCATACCACAAACACACGCAGAGCCCCTGCCTCACCCCCCCACCCCCAACCAGCCCACCCAGCTCAATACTCAGTATATAAGAGCCACCTCCATCCTCCAGCAAGGACCACCACCTCCACCACACCCATCCTCCCCCACACCCAGACATCATACGTTCAATCCATCCCACACTCCACTCAGACTCACACCTCACACACCCACCACACAAAACACAACGTACACTGCATCACACAAACATCAGATATACCACTAACACACACAAATCCAGCACACACCACCACCTTCACACGTGTAAGCCCGGCCTGCCCTGCCACACACGCACCTGCAGGTACCCCCCACATCACCCAACTCAGCACTGAGTGAGGCCCAGGGGGTGAGCGGGGCTGAAGTCCCACCCAACCTCCGCCCGCAAAGTTGTGTGTCCACAGAGCTGGGGCAGCCCGATTAAGGCTCCTTTCTTTAACTCACAAAAGGCAGTGTTTACTTAGGTTACACATGGCCTGGCAGAACCAGCTGAAATTCTCAAACCAAACAATGCCTGATGGAGTCCTGTCTACGGGAACAAACTTTGTAACCATATCTGGGTAAGTCGCCTCCCTCCTTAGAGGGAGGGACCATGCCCCTCCAATTATAAATGACGAGAAAACTCCAATATCAAAGGCAACTCCAAATAAATTAAAATGTATGTTATGCTCGCTGTGTGCAATAAATCTCATTTTTTACCATGAGCAGATCACCATCTTTACTAACAGAATCACTTGTACCCGCTCCACCAAATAAATGCTGAACAGATACATAAGGAATATTGATAGAAAGTGGTGTTGAAGAATTAGCCTGCCCGGGAGGCCCTCGTGCTCCCACCTGGCCCTGCTTAACTCATTC
Source organism: Equus przewalskii (assembly GCF_037783145.1). NCBI lineage: Eukaryota > Metazoa > Chordata > Mammalia > Perissodactyla > Equidae > Equus > Equus przewalskii. Next base: position 20,019,128 of record NC_091832.1, on the reverse strand, counting down.
CCTGCTTTCCGAGATGCTGGGCAGGGAGGGGCGCTGGGCCCGGCACACTCAGGGGCACATAGTGCCTGCTGCTGGCCGCATCAGCTCTGAGGAGGTCCTCGCCAGCAAGACCGGCTGCCCACCTGGAGGCCGGCTGGAGACGTTCCGCCTGGAGGGGCTGTGGTGGATTTTTCTAAGCCCACACTTGACTCTGTCCACACAGAACTCGCCTGTGTGTGGTCTTTGGGGAGGCTGCCTGGGAGCCGCATATCGATCAGGCTGGAAGGAGAGAGAGAAAGAGGAAAAATACCTTCAAATAGCAGAGCTTTAAATCCACCTCTGGTTTCTAAAGACCCAAAAACATGAGCACACACAGGCAAGCCTGAGACAGCCTCACACATGAGACACAGGGATGCAGAGACACATGTGTGTACGCAGAGACACACGGAGACAGCCCACAGCCCCAGGCATAGAGCAATACTCACATGTGCTGACACATATGTGTAGCACAGACACAAAAGTACACGTTTCTGTGCAGACAGAACAAGCCCAAAAGTACAGGCGTGTGCCCATGCATATAGCTGCCCAGTGTCTTCACACAAGAATGTGCCTGTGTACACACACACAAAGATGCTCGTACACATTCATGGACACACACACTGCAACCCGCTCTGAACGCCTCGTCCTGGGGCGGGTGGGAGCGCGTAACTCTCACAGTGTGTCCTGCCCACCTTCTCTCAGCCTCCAGATGTCAGGAACCCAGGGCCCTTGGACCCACTCCTGTGACTGTCATGGTCTCGAAATGTAAATGATGCAGACCTACCCCAGGAGGGCAAAGACCATCCTGGCATTGATCAGCTCACTCTCAAAGCCCTGCAACCCAGTAATTCAGGGTGCATTAGAGCCACCAGGGTGGCTTTGTAAGTTACTGATGCCTGGGCCTCAGCCCCAGAGGCTCTGATGCACCTGCTCTGGGGAGGGCCCCAGGGGTGCGTGTGGCTCCCACAGTCCCCAGGTGATCCCAGTGCACTTCCAGGGTTGGAAATTCCTGGAGCGACCCATCTGGCCTCCAGGGTCCTGCCGGCATCCTCGTTTTCCAGCAGGACTGCCCTAATAAATGAGATCTGGAGGGTGCGGACGGGTCCCTCACCTGCCCTTCAGCTCGCCCAGGAAGCCCTTGACACCCTGGGTCTGACCCCCATCTTCCGAAAGGCCCTTTCCGAAGTGCCGGTGGCACAGAGCGAGCCGTGTTGGGGGGCGCAGCCATCCACGCGCTGCGGCTGCCCCCTGCTGGACGGAGTGGCCCTGCCACCCGGCCGCCTCCTGACCCGCTTTCCCTCCACGCCAGGGCTGACTCCGGCCTAAGATGCCGGGCTGAGATGCGAGGGGACGCAGGAGGGCAGGGCCCTGGAGAGAAGCCCCTAGACCCGCAGCTCTGCGCCCTCCTGCCGAGGCCCAGCACCTCTGTGGTCCCGACCATCTCAGGCCTGGGTGATCACCTTCACTCAGTGGTAGCCAGTAATGCCCATGACCCAGGCCGGCTGTGGCAGCTGGGGCTACGGAGATGAATAAGGAAAGGGACCAAGTGAGGAGGCGCCTCCAGTCCCCCCGACACCCACCCGTCCTCCAACAGCTGCCTGAACCGCCTCCCTCCAGCCCAAGGCATCCTTGTCTCCCCAACATCCCCCAGTTCTCCCACCGCCCTTCCCATAAAGCCCAGGCTCGGGGACGCGGCTGACCAGGCCCCTCACAGCCTGGCTCCTGCTGCCTAGTCTCCCTGGAAGGTCTTCCACCCTGGGCTGCCTGGCAAACTCTTACTCACTCTTCCACATTCTGCTCATGCCACCTCCTCTGGGAAGCCTTCCCTGGCCTCCTGGCCCCACCACTCCCCACACCCGTTAGTTGCTTCCTCCTCTTTTTCCTGAACAGTACATACCACCTCTTATAATAATTCTGTTTACACGCCTGCCTTCCTCCACCAGACTGGGGGGTCCCTAAGGGCAGGAGTCAGAGTCTTGGGGTCAATAAAGGTTTGTAGAATGAACGAAGCTTTCTCCCACCTGCTTGGTCCATAGGCAGCTCTGGCTCCCTCACACCTATGGGCTGAGCCCCTCACTCAGGAGCAATCCTTAAGACAAGGAAGAGACAATAATACCAACACCAACAAAATGCTTACTAATGCCAGCTGTGTATTTGGTTCCAAGTGCTTTCCTTCTATTAATTCACTTAACTCTCACAACAACAGGATTATCCCCATTTTACAGATGGGAAAACTAAGGCACAGAGAGGTTTACTAACTTGCCCAAACACACAGCTTGGCAGTCCAGAGCTAGGATGCAGCCCAGGAGTCAGCGCCAGAGACCACGCTGTTCACCACACTTCCCTCTTAAGGGGAGAGGATGTCGGTGGAGCACCCATGCCCCTCCAGCCCCGGCCTGCCCCCAGGTGCCTCCCGTGGGATACTGGAAGGGGTCTTCCCAGGAGAGGCCAGGCCCAGACTCTCTCCCCAGCCGGCAGTCCTGGGCTGTGGCTCTTTCACTTCCTTCTTCATTTTTCTGACGAGAACAGATGCCGCCGCAGCTGACAAGCAGCCTGCCGGTGTGACAGGGAAGGCGGATCCAGCCCTTGTTTGTCTGGTGAGAAAATGGAATCAGACAAGGAGGCAGCTGAGCTTTGGGGGACCTGGAGACTCCTGGGGTGGTGCCAGGAGCAGGAGGACTCTTGACAGGGAGTGGGGGTGCAGGGGGAGTTCCAGGATGCCCAGATACCCTCGGGACGAGCCCCAGCCTCTAGTCTGCCCTCCCTCCCTCCCTCCCTTCCTTCCATCCAGACTTGATGAGCGACTACCATGTGCTGGGCCTCTGCCGGCTACTAGGACACAAGGACGAAGTAGTCACCAGCATCCTCCAGAAGGACAGTCTGGGGAATCGGCAGGGACCCTGGCATGAGATGCTCTGATGGAGCAGGACTCCGAGGCCCGGCTGCCTGGTCCCCATCAGTCTCCACCACTTCCAGCTGTGAATCGCACAAGGCCCTTAAGCCCCACGGCTGTAAAATGGGATGCTAAGGACACCCGCTCGGTTGGGTGTTAGACAGATTAAACACGTTCGCACGTGGAACTCATTTGGTTACAGTGCCTGGCACACAGCAAGCTCCTTCTGCCCACATCCACATCCTAGAATAGTGGCTCCTCACCAAATCCTGGGAGCTCCTCTGCTCCTCTGTCGTCCCTCACACCCCCTCACCTCCAGAAGTGTCAGGGTCTAACCACCATGCTTCCAGCTGCAAGTCTCTTCTGATCATCACAGCAGACACCTGCATGTACCATGCACAGTGTGCTCCCCGCTGAACTCACATGTCCTCTGCCTAAGCCCACAGGGGGAGGGTCTCCAGAGGCCCTGAGACCTGATCTTGGAAGAGGGTTGGAGTTTGGCTTGGGGTGAAACGGCTCCCTGCCCCAAGCCAGGTATATGCACCTCACCAATCCCTCAGGCCCAGGCAGTATGTGGCACCCCTGACTGCAGTAAGCTGGCTTCCCAGCTGGACAGTTCTTCCTGGCAGCTGGCCTCAGGCTCTCCAGCTGCAGTGCCAAGGATCACATGCTGGCCAAGCAGAGAGGCTGCTGGGTGGTCTGCAGAGGCCGTTTTCCCTGACTCCACCCCTGCCCACGGTCCCAGGGAGCAGGTACCAAGGTGAGGGGTCAGGCACAGCTCTGGCCTTAGCAAGCCCCTCAGAGATGAAGCCACCTGTGGATCTGGTGTGTTGAGTGTGTCCAGAGGTGCACTTTGTCAGTGTGTCTATCTGAGTGTGTATGACCGTGTGTGTCTGGACGTATCTGGGGTAGGGGACAGGGTGACTGTGCGTTTGTGTCTCTGTGATTCGTGTAATTGGAGCTCACGTGTATGACAGTGTCTCTAGGTACCCACATGAGTGCATCTGTGTCCCTGGGACACTGTCCCTGGCTGCACACTTTGTTATCACTGCCAGGACCAGCGTTGCTATCACCCATCGAGTCCTCACTTTGTGCCACATGTTTTACCTATGTGGTTTCATCTATTCTTCATTCCGAAGTGGGGTCTTTGAGGCCCCTTGTAATCTGGCCCAAAGTGATTTCTCCAACTATGTCTCCTGTCTTTCCTTTCCTCAGCCAGGAATCTGCCCTCCTCTCACGTCCTGGAAACTGCTACTCACCTTGCAAGACTCAGAAAACATTGCTTCCTCCAGGAAGTCCTCCGCGATGGCCCTGCCATCTCTTCCAGGAAGCCTTCCCTGATTCTTCAAGAGTTGGCACCTTCGGCCTGAATGCTGCGTTCAGATGCTCCCCGCCCCCAGGAGGGTCATTACTCCTTCCATGTCCAGCTCCCCACCTGGCCGGGAGCATCTTGAGAACAAGCAGAGCCCGATTCCCCAGGGTCTCCAGCCCGGCACACAGCGAGCGCTCGGAAAATGTTGGTTGACCCTGTGATGCTAGGTTGGCTAGAAGGTGGTCAATGTCTATTCCCTGAGGCTTCCCCCAGCTTCATTTAAGGATGCAGCTCTGCCCTCTGTCTCCTGGCTCATCTGTAAGGGTCAAGGTGCTTGGTCCAGAGCAGACTGTGTGCAGCTGCCCAGCCCTGGAGGAGCTCCACAGGCGCGTGCCCAGAGCAGGCACAGACCTCTGCTTGTGGCTGGGCTCTCCCTGCTCCTGTTTCCCCCAGGACAGCCACGCCCCCCAGGCCGGAGACCAATCCCTGAGACCAGCCACGGCGACTCCCCCATCCCTGCTATCACCGCCATCACCATCACAGAGGCCTCCCTCAGAGGGGGTGGTGCAGAGGGAGGAGGGGGGAAGTGAGGTGGTGGAGGGGGATAAAGGCCAAAGGAGGCAGAGGGAAGGGAGGGGAGGGGAGAAGAGAAGCGGGTTTGATCGCCTGTTCCTCTCCGCCTGCAGCCTGATGCTTCACCAGTTAATTGCCGGCCATTCGGGCCCCAGCCCCTCCTCATTACCATGATTAGCATTGAGCAAGCTGCGCATTTTACGACTCTCCAAACCAAAAAAATAATTAAAGCAATTACTGTCATTAACACTCTGCCCTCTTCACCACCTTCGCTGAGAGTGAGCAGCGAACAGGCCCTGGGGCATCGTGATTGGACCCCGAGTGCCTTCTCTCCTCATCTTGCACTCCCCCCCCACCCCACCCCCCACCCCCACCCCCGCCGCCACCACCACCACCACCACCTGCCGCCTCCGGGAGCACCAGCCTGGACAGCTCAAGGCGCCAGCAAGGCTGGGAGGCCACGAGGAAGCCTCAGTGGGACCCCGGACAGACCCCCTGCTTGCCTGGAAAAGCTGGAGCCAGGCCTCTGAGAACCTGCACAGAGACAGTGCTGCCTCCAGGCAGGAGCCCAGCAGGCCCAATCACCCTGAGACTTGTCCCTCTGTGACTCCTCAGTGCCAGGTTCCCCAGCCCCCAGGCAGGGCTCCTCCAAGCCGAATCTCCCATCACAGCCCAGGGTAACGGCACTGCCACACCCCAGCTGGGTGACTTGTCACCTCAACCTCAGAGTTTCAGTTTCCTTGTCTGTAAAATGGGCTAGCTTAATCAGCTGGGGCTGCCACAATAAAGTACCACAGGCTAGGCTAGGTGGCTTAAACACCAAACGTTCTTTTCTCACAGTTCTCGAGGCTGAGAGGTCCAAGGTCAAGGGGCCAACAGATTCCGCTCCGGGTGTGAGCTCTCTTCCTGGCTGCAGAGGCCATCTCCTACTGTGCGCTCATGTGCCTTTCCTCCTCCATGCACATGGTCGGGGGGCGAGGAGGGGAAGAGAGAGGAGAGAAAGGAAGCATCCTGTCTGGGTCTCTTCCTACAAGGGCACTAATCCCATCACGGGGGCTCCACCCTCATGTCCACATCTAAACCTGATTACCTTCCAAAGGTCCTGCCTCCAAACGCCACCGAATTGGAGGACACCATTCAACCCGGAACATGGGCTTTGAAACATCTGTGGAACAATCCCTCCCTCAGGAACGCGTCTGAAGGTTAAATGACGTGAGCAACAGGAAGCACCTAAAGCAAGCCCCGCACCTAGTAGGCCCTCAAGCACCAGGGGTTCCCTTCCGTGCTCGACTGAAGCAGAAGAGGCATGGGGTGCAGCAGGAGGCTCTGCTGAGGAGGCTGCGGAGGGGCCCCCTCCAGGCTGTGGGGCTCTCGTGAACCGTGCTGCCTGTGCCCCCCAACGGGTCTCCCACCTCTGTCCCTGCCCCCACCCTTCCATTTACTCTCAGCGCGCAAGCCGAAGTGAAGCTTCAAAACATTAATCTCAGGGCACAGAGAATTTCTAGAACAGTGAAAATACTCCGTATGATGCTATAATGATGGATGCAGGTCGTTATACATTTGTCCAAAACCACAGAATGTGCAACAGCAAAAGTGAACCCTAATGTAAACTATAGACTGTGGGTGATAACAACGTGTCGATCTAGGCTCATCAGTTGTAACAAATGTAGCACTCTGGGAGGAGCGGGGGCTGCTGATAATGGGGGAGGCTGTGCATGTGTGGGGACAAGAGGTATATGGGGAATCTCTGCACCTTCCTCTCAATTTTGCTGTGAACCTAAAACTGCTCTAAAAAAGAGTCTTTAAAATGCCCCTTAAAAAATAATAAATACTTTTTTAAAAAAAAAGTCTGATCATGTCACTTCTCTGCTTAGAATCCTGCAATGGATCCCCATCTCACTCAGAGCGAAAGCCGAAAGCCTCATGATGGTCTCCAGGGCCACTTCCTCTCCTGCTCCCCATCCCTCCCACTCCCTCTGACCTCAAACATATCCAACAGATTCCTGCCTTAGGGCTGGCCCATCTCAACTCACCTCTTTCCAGACCCTATTCAAGGTCTTCCCAATGACGCCAAGGCATATTGTTTCCTCTGGACGGTCTAGCGGCGCCCAAGGACCTGAAGCAACAGAGAGGCCAGCACAGCCATGGACAAGCCATGTCCATCAGACCGTGCAGGACTAGCCTCCAACAGCGACACCATATGGCAGGAAGAAGCAACAGCCGCCGTGGGCTTTCTTGTTTCTTCCCGGAGTGGTCCTGGAAGGAGGACTGACCTCATTTTGACTGCATCGGCCACAGAGATTCTTGGCCAATCAAGACAAGGGGAGAGATTCTCAATCGGACTTTCTTCTAATAATGAGTGGCTCTCAGCAATTATTTTATTTATTTATTTGTTTATTTTTGAGGAAGATTAGCCCTGAGCTAACTGCTGCCAATCCTCCTCTTTTTGCTGAGGAAGACTGGCCCTGAGCTAACATCCATGCCCATCTTCCTCTACTTTATATGTGGGATGCCTACCACAGCATGGCTTGCCAAGCGGTGCCATGTCTGCACCCGGGATCCGAACTGGCGAACCTCGGGCCGCCGGAAGCGGAACGTGCGAACTTAACTGCCTTGACACCCGGGCCTGCACCTCAGCAATTATTATTTTTTTTCCCCTGCTTTTTCTCCCCCAATTCCATTATATAGTTGTATATTTTTAGTTGTGGGTCTTCCTAATTGTGGCATGTGGGAGACCATCTCAATGTGGCCTGATGAACGGTGCCATGTCCACGCCCAGGATCCGAACCGGCGAAACTCTGGGCCGCTGAAGGCGGAGCGAGCAAATTAACAACTTGGCCATGGGGCCGGCCTCCTCAGCAATTGTTTTAAAAACCAAAAGTTTTCACTTCACCTCCGTTACAATGGCTATTACTTAGAAACAACAAAATAGCAATTGTTAGCAAGGATGTGGAAAAATGGAACCCTTGTGCACTGCTGGTGAGAAGGTACAATGGTGCAGCTGCTATGAAAAATAGTATGATGGTCCCTAAAAAACTCAAACAGAATTATCATATGAGCCAACAATTCCACTTCTAGGTATATTGCCCAAAGAACTGAAAACAGGGATTTAAACAGATATTTGTGCATCAACATTCATAGCAGCATTATTCGCAACAGCCAAAAGCTAGAAGTGACCCCAGTGCCCGTCAATAAACAAAAGAATAAGCAGAATATGGTACATAGAAACAGGGAATATTACTCAGCCTTAAAAAGGAATGGAATCCTGATACATGCTACAATGTGGATGAACCTTGAAGACGTTATGCTAAGTGAAATAAGCCAGTCACGAAAGAGCAAATACTATATGGTGTCACTCATATAAGGTTCCTAGTCAAATGCAGAGAGACAAAAAGCAGAAGGGTGGTTGCCAGGCAGTGGGCAGAGGGGGGAATGCGGCTTTGGTGTTTTATAGGTGCAGAGTTTCAGTTTGGAATGATAAAAAATTTCTAGAGGACCAGCCCCAGTGGCCTAGTGGTTAAGTTCAGCATGCTCCACTTCAGCAGCCCAAACGTGGTTCCTGGACGTGGACCTACACCATTCGTCTGTCAGTGGCCATGCCGTGGCAGTGGTCCACATCCAAAAAGAAGAAGATTGGCAGCGGATGTTAGCTCAGGGCAAATCTTCCTCAGCAAAAAACAAAACAAAACAAAAGTTCTGGAGACAGTGGGTGGTGATGGTTGTATGACAATGTGTATATACTTAATGCTACTGAACTCTACACTTTAAAATTATTGCAGTGGTGATTTTTATGTTAGATATATGTATAATTTATGACAATAAAAAATTTTTAAATAAAAAAAAGCAAAAACAAAACTGCAGAAAATAAAAGGTTGGTGTGACTCTGAGTCCAAGGAGTAATGCTTCAAAGCATGGCACAGGGACAGGGACGGGCCATCTGCCCACCCCATGTGGAGCCCACCAAGCCACTGGCACCGACTAACCCCGATTTTATATGCCCCTCTTCACCATGTTGGGATCCAAGTTTGGCTCATATTTCTTTTCAGGGTCCATCTAATGATTCTGAACCCCTGAAACTCAAACCACACAGAGCATGTTCCTCTAGAAGGCTCCTTTCCCCTGGTCCTATTCAAAGCTTGGAAAAAGGCAACAAGGTGGCTGTGAGTCCTCTGCCCGTCCCGTCCCACGTTCCGTGCACCAACCAACAAGCCCGTCCAGAGTCAGCTGACTCTCCAGGCACACGGTCTGGTCTGGTGTTCTAATTCCTATTGATTGGGGTCCACGCTGTGTAAAGTTAGAAGTTCTTTCGTAGAAAACTGATAAGGTGCAAATGAGTCCCATCCAGCAGAGAAAATAACCCCAAAGGTTGTGGTTTCACGGCCCTATGGGATATTAACCAATTTTGTATTTAACGTCAAAATCTTATTCAGTCATTGTGTTCCATAGGAGTTTCTCATATCCTCCTTTGAACTGGCTTTGTTCAAAGATTCTCTCTCATGGAGTTAAATAACATTTTGATTGTGCTCACTATGTGCTGCAGGAGAATTAGGTTTTTCACATTTGGACAACTATACTTTGGCATCTGGAGAACCAGGATAGGCACTCGTATGTTCCACACATAGTCGTGGGGGGCTGTTTGGCCCCTGACTGTCTCGCTGTTCCTTCTCCTGGTCCCCTTCCTCTTGTCTGCCTCCCTCCCCCCTACTCCTCCCCCCCCCCACCCCCCGTTCGCTCTCCCTCCTTCTCTCTCTCTCCCCACACCTGAAAATCCCTGTTCTCCTCTGCTCCCACCTCAGGCAATAAAACCAGGTCACATCCACAGCAAACTTGGCTTGAAATGTAGTCATTACGAAACAGAATATTTACCATCTCCGTTTGCCTTTCCTGCATTCAGATTTCTTCTCCCAGGCCTCTTCCTAGAAAAACAGGTGGTATTTGCCTTGTATAAAGGACCCATTTGGTTGATTTCCTTTAGAAGGGTGGGGGAGGGGTCTAACTCAAGGTCACGTGTTTCCAGAAACAACATGGTTCCCAGAACCCAGCTATCCCCAGGGGAGCATCCTCATTAAGTATTAAAAAAAATAGTAAAAACCCTTTTCTCTGGATAAACCTGCTACAATATCTTAAAACTGATTAGTGTTGTTACAGAAAAAAGCTTTTGTTTCTTTTTTTAATTTTGTATCTGACATCCTCCTAAACTCTTTTATTTGCCATAATTAATTGTTTTGAGTTAATTTTATTGGGTTTTCTAGTGATAAAACTGTCTTTGGCAAATGATGATAATTTTCCCATAGCTAAATTTTGTAATCATGTTTTCTGTCTTATCGCATCAACTGGAGTATGTGTTCTTAGCTATGATTAAATGTGTTGTGCTTTTGAGCAGCTATAGAGAAAAATTTATTGGTGAGCAAAGAGGAGAGTGACTGAGTAAGCAGCCCCAAAAAACGGATCGTCATCGTTTGAGTGTGAGGTGATGGGGTGATGGGGGGAGGCGTGGACCAGAATCATGCCTGCAAAGGAAGAGCAACAGGGAAGAGAGAGTTCAGACGATGAGTCAGCAATGAGGGGCAGAGATGGAACATGACTCCAGCCCAGCGGTCCCCTGAGTGACCAGGTATGGTGGGCACCCGTTCCACCCACTCCTGTACCATAGCGATTGTTTCAGGGGTGGGCACCTGATCCAGACCCACACCAAACAGGCCCTGGCAGTCCCCAGCCACGTGACCCAAGTTGGTCGGATTGATACTCAACCTCTTAATCTCAAGTTCGTGTGTCCGATGTGCGGTAACCAATCCCTGAGCCCTCGGCGATAGGAGAAAGGTTTTATTCGAATTGGCCAAAACAAGAAGGCAGGAGGATGGGTTCTCTCAAATCTGCCTTCACAAGAGAAGAAAGCAGGGGGTTCATAGAGCTAAGGGGCTTGGCAGGAGGACTTTCAGAGAAACAGGAGTCATCGTGTTTCTTTCGCTCCAGAGAAGCCCCTGGGCAACCTGACTTCTGGGCGTCAACAGCAGCTGGGGGCTGGTCATCCAGGGATGGAAACCTCCCCCAAGGCATTCTCTTTCTTCTGCAAAACAAGCTCACAAATCCTGGAGATGCCCGAGTCACCCCTCAGGTTAAACAAGAAAACAGCAAATGGACAAGATCTATCTACGTCTGCGTTGGGAACAGGGTTGAAAGGCAATCTTGTCCTTTTTGAAGATCTACAATAGCCCTCAGGTACCCAGCTGCACAATGATAAGCGAAGCTCAGAAATTTTGTGGGATGGTTGGCCAAAGGGAAGCCCCCTCTCTCCCAGGATTTAGAGGAAGAAACCTAGGAGCTACAGGCACCAAACATGGAGAAGCTGGCCCGAGCATCAGAGGTAAGGCTCTCTAGATCAAACCCATCCTGAAGTCCATGCCACCTTTGGACTTTCAAATCCCATAACCTACACATTCCTTTTACTCGTTAAGCCAGTTTGCAGTGGGGGTTCTCTTACTCGCTATATAGAGTCCCAACTGATACACCAAGAAATTAACAATAATTTTAATAGATACTATAACTCTCTTACAGCATATTTATCTGAAAAGAGGTGTGAGGGAAAAAAGTAATTAGAATTCTCAGTTTACAAACATTTCCTAAAATGTAAATTCAAGAATCAAATTCACAAATATTTTAATTGTCTACTCCATTTCCACATTCTCACATTTAATCTACCTCTTCTCTAAATATATTAATTAACATTTTGTAAACACTTTTCCAGTTGACAATACAGCTTCACACATCTCAACTCATTTGGTTCCCACCACAAACAAGAGAGATGGTGTGGTAACAGCAGAGCCTCATTTTGAACAGCACTTGACAGTTTGCAAGCCTCTTTCTTGTACATCATTTTGTGTGATACTCATGTACCTAGCTCTTGCAAATTCTGGAGTCCAGGAAAACTGAAGTATGTGTAGTCCTCTTGGCCCACAGAGAACTGTTCCACATTTCTGTGTCTTCACTTATGTCAGTGAACACTGTCCTTCCTACCTTGTTCACCAGGTGAACTCCTATTCATACTTAAAAACCCACTTCAGAGGCCAGCCTGGTGGCATAGTGGTTAGGTTCATGGGCTCCACTTTTGCGACCTGGGGTTCACCAGTTTAGATCCTGGGTATGGACCTACACACTGCTCATCAAGCCATGCTGTGGCAGCATCCCACATACAAAATTAGAGGAAGATGGGCACAGATGTTATCTCAGGGACAATCTTCCTCAAGCAAAAAGAGGAGGAATGGCAACAGATGTTAGCTCAGGGCCAATCTTCCTCACCAAAAAAAAAAAAAAAAAACCCCACTTCAGATAGGGCACATCATGTCTCTCTCCCCAGGAAGGTGGGCAGGTGGTGTGGTCCTCAAGAAGTGTGTTGCCTTTGCCAGATTTGTCAAGGTCAGCCAGCTGGTTGTTGGTGTGGAGGGGGGGCTCTGCCTGTTTTGTGGTTTCCAGCAAACTCCATCCACCACCAAAGGGAAGATACCAGCTGCTTCCAGCCCCCTGGACACAAGAACCTACTTCAGGCTTGGCCACACTTGCTCTCTTTGTTGGATGGAAGGAGAAGGGCCAATGTCAGCCTTGGCCTCGGGCCCTTCTTATTGGTTTTATGTTACTGGCCCTCAGGCCAACCCAACCAGTCATTAGGCCTTCAAACAGGCCTCAAAGAGACTTAGAAATAAGGCTCAGATAGGTTCTCAAATTGGTCTCAAAGAGACCCTCACCTGGATGCCCAGAGGTCCCTCGGAGGGACCCTTCCACGGGCTTGAGTCAGAACACAGCCCTGCACAGCAGGCCCCCCCTCCGACCCCAGACGCTGCCTCAGAGACACCCTCCCGAGAGAGCCAGCGCCTGGCACCCACTGTCGGCGACCCTGCTGGAGGCCTGTCTGGGGCCTGCAGGGCTCCGTCTGGGAGTGTCTTTGTGGGTCGGAAGGCCTGACTGGGGAGGACTAAGGACGCTGGTGGTGGCCGTGACTTCCAGCTCGATTTCCTGACTCAGAGCCTGGGGGCGGGGGAGCCTTGCCTGCCCCATCTTATTGACAGTCTGGGGATTCCAGGAACCAGAGTGACCTCTCCGTGAACTCAGGGGTCAGAGGGCAGAAAGCGTGGGAAGAAAGCTGCCCCAGGGGGAGACAGAAAGAGTCACTAAGGGGAGGAGGGAGGTGGAGGGATCAGAAGAGGCAGCCCAGCCCTCTCACCGAAGCTGTGAGGCCTGTTTCCCTTGGGCTGCCTGGGGCCTGGGACACCATGGCGCAGGTCACAGGGTCTGGCTGTAACTGTCAGGGTGAAGCCGACTTCCCGTGTCTGCAGCACAGTTGGGTCCACATCTGGAGGTTGGCTGGTGTTGCCACACTGAATGCCTCCACTTCCCAGCCGGTTCAGAGGAGGGCCCACCATTGCCCAGCCTTCTCTCCCCTCCCCCAGCACCCACAGGTCACCTTGACTGCCCAGCCTGAGGTCCTCAACTCAGGCTGGATTCATGCCACCATGCTGAGCTAGACTCTGTCTTCCCACCAGCCTCCAGAATCAGTCTCCCAGAAACCACCTCTGCCTGTATCGATGGCTTCAGAACCTTCGATGGCTCCCCACTGCCCATGAGATAAACTCGAATGAAGCTCCTTGTCCAGTGCTTCACAACCAGGCTCCCATGGACCTCTCCAAATTCATCTGCTGGCACGCATGCTTCTTTGCAGCCAGATTCAGCCACATCCACTTCTCATCTCCACCCCTTTCTCCTGCCAGACCCCCCACCTGGCCTGCCTCCTCTACTGGTGCTATTTGCTCTGCCCTTGCGGGTTTCACACAGCTGCTCTCCCGTTGGGATCCCACGAGGTCTGCCCCTCCCTCCTTGCATTTCAAGTGCTATTTTCACCATTTCTACAAAAAAAACCCAAAAAACAAAAAACCCCTGCACTGGGCGATAAACACTCTGAGTGACTCACTGCTGAGTTCCATGAATTCACGCCCGAGTTCCATTAATATTGTTTGCTGGGATGAAGTCATTTGTTCACTCAATGACTTTTGGGGAGCGCCTACCACGCTCCGGGCACTGTCTGGGCCCCGGGGCACAGCTGTGATCAGGGCGAGGCCCCCACCTTCATGGATGGGACTCACACTGTCCCAGAAGATAAGTACCAAGTGAATTCTGGCTCTTGGCAACTTTTCCCGGATGCCTCTCTGGACTCCAGCGTCCAGGACCCCAGAAATCCGAAGCAGCCGACCCTATTTGCTCCTCCCCCACAATCGCCTGCCATCGGAACGTGCAGAGCAGGTGTGCACACGGACACCTGGGCATGGGGGCCCTGGAGCGCGGCCGGGAAGGTGAAGCCTGCAAGTGACCCCAGGCCGGACCACCACCGCCCTCCTGGACCCTCCAGGCGCTCCCGTCCTTGCCCCTCCCCCAGCCCCGGCCCCGCCCCCCCCAACACTAGTGGCTCCCAACGCACCGCGCTCCTGTTCTTTAATTTTGCTGAACACCGAGTCCCAACCCCGTGTTAATTGGTTTTACTCCAGCCTTTTGTGCCTCCCATTAAATGAGGAAATGCCACCCATAAAATTTTAATTTTAAAAGCCAACTTGTTTGTTTTATATTGAAATTCCCCGGGCAGCTCCAGCAGAGGGAAACAGACACATTTTCGTTTCATTAAAGCAACTTGAGTCAAGATAAAAAAGAAGCTGAAAAATTAGATTTAAAAACAGAGCAAGAAGCATTTAAAGAAAATGAATGAAAATGAGCCGCCGCAGAGAGCGGCTGGGATCGGCTGCACCTCGCTGGCCTGCGCCTCCTGCAGGGAGACAGCGAGACGGAGGGGAGCCAGTGGATGCTCTTGGCTGGCACCCCCAAAAGGCTGGACCAGGGACTATCTCCCCTCCCGAAAATTGGCCCACTGGGTGCCCTAGAGGAAGCAGGCTAGAGGGACGCCACCCCCGGGCCAGCAGCATCCTCTTCCTCAAGGACAAACTGCATGATGGTTAAACCAACTGGTGGCCCTGGCTCTAACAGGTGCATAACGGAGGGCACGTGGCTCAGTTTTGTCATCTGCAAAATGGGAATAACAATGTTACCTAGTTTATAGGGTTGTTGTGAGGATTAAGTAGGTTAATACCTTGAAAATACTTAGAACTGAGCCTGGTATGCAGTAAGTGCTTAATAAATGGTCTCTCTGTTATTCTCACCCAGCTGGCTGCTTCTAACACGTTCCCCTCTGCTGAGTGCACCTGCCTCCCTCCCTCATCTACACAGTGCTTCCCCACTCAAAGGTCCTTTTAATGATGCCCCTGAGCAAAACAGAGCTAGGAGACGCTGGGGGAAGGTCTGAGGAGAGGCTTGGGGAACCCCCACTCCTAAACCAATTCATTAAAAATGGTTAAGTTTGGCACACTCGGCTTTGGTCGCCCGGGTTTGGTTCCCTGGCACAGACCTACACCACTCATCTGTCAGTGGCCATGCTGTGCCATGGGTCACACACGAAAAGCGGAAGATGAGCACAAATGTTAGCTCAGTGTGAATCTTACTCAGCAAAAAGATGAAGATTGGCAACAGATGTTAGCTCAGGGCAAATCTTACTCAGCAAAAAAAAAAAAAAAAAAATGTATAATCCTTCCAAGGAAAGCTGGCCTCCCTGGGTTCAAATCTCAGCTCCACCACTTACCAGCTGTGAGTTCGTGGGCAAGAGTCTACTGGGCCTCAGTCTCTCCACCAATAAAATGGGAACAATAACTGGATCGGCCACTCGTTATCCTGAAGATCCAATAACACCAGCTCTGCAGAGTGCCCAGCACAACTAAATGCCCAGCGAGTGGCCGCCGAGTGACTGCAGAGGTGGAGAAGGGGCAAGGCAGGTGGTTCCATAATAGGGCGACCTCGCCTCCCATTCTCGGCTCTTGCCGTGGGGTAGTTACTATGGGCGCTCCCTTTCATTCTCAAAAATGTCCTAATCTGGATGAGCAATCATATGGTCATGCTATTCAAATCCCCCACACCAGCGAGGCGGGGGGGGGGGGGGGGGCCTCAGAGCTCGCCCCGGGGGAGGTGGGACAGGATCCCGCCCCTTGACCTGTTTTCTGATTGCCTACTCAGTCCTAACCTCCGGCCCTAAGCTCCAGCTTGGCTCCGACTGAAGCAGCTCACTCCTCTCAATTAGCATGATAAAGAGTCGGGGTGGGGAGAGGCCCGGCGGAAAGCCTAGGTGCCGGGAAGGTGGTGGGATTCCCGGCCTCCTCTTGGCGCTGAGGGCAATTTACGCAACCTCCACCTCGGATCCTAACTTCCTCTTCTCTCCGGGGGTGGAATTGGTAATGGGATGATCTTACCAAGGGTTGCGAAGACCAAATCGAACTAGCGAATGGACGTGAAAGTGTTTTGTAAACTGCAAAGCGTTGCTCACTGGCTGACGAGGACCATGATGAGGTCAGTGACCGCTGCTCCAGCCACTCAAGCAGAATTCCCAGGTTCCGTTCCTGGACGTGACCAGAGATGGGCACACAGAGAGTCACAAAGGGGCACGGATGGGGTAGAGACGGTCAGCCCCGTGCCTCGGCACATGTAAGTTCTACAACACACAGTGTCCTGCAGACTCTGACCCACTTCCCATAGGCCCCCAACACCTGCCCAGGACCCTCTGCACCCCCTCAGAGATCCCTCGTCCAAGCAGGAGCCACCGCTGCCCCCAAACTCTATCCCACCGTTTGCTAGAACTACCTCAGGGCAGATGATGAGCCAGCTGCCTCCTGGGCTGCTTCTCAGCGAAGCTCAGAGATGATGTTTCAGTGGCTGAAAGCAGCACCCTTTTTTCTAGGCAGAATTCTTTGCCAGCGGTTCCCAAATTGTGCACCAAGGAACCCCTTGGACTTAAGGACAGTTCTGAGACAGTGGGACCAAGTGGTGGGGCTCCAGGCACACTCTCTCTCTCCCTCTCTTCTCCTCCCTCCCTTCCTCTCTCTCCCTCCTCTCTCCCTTTGCTCTCTCTCCAACCAGAGCAGCTCTATTTTATATATTCTCCCCAAGATTCTGCTTGCACAAAAATTTCCACCGTTAAAAGATTTTTTCAAAAACGCTGTTCTGCTCCTCGTCTTCTCTTCCTTCCTCCCTTCCTGAACCATCCAGTACCCTAGCCCCAACCCTAACCATTCAGTCCTGAAGCCCTCAGCTGCTGCACAGCAAGGCAGACACCTGCGTGGCGGTCCAGAGCAGGGTGGGGAGGGGTCCGGGGGGAGGCAGCCAGGCACAGGCTCAGAGCCCCGACCTCGTGAGGAGAGCGTCTCTCATCTAAGGGCAGCCTGGCTGGGGGTTGTCCGAGTACAAATGGGCTGAGGGGGCAGCCACACATGGGTCAGCCCGGTGTAGGTGTCAGACCCCAATCAGAGTTAGCAGGGCAGCCATGTGGGGGGCTGGGCCCAATGGGGGAAATCAGAGGCTGAGCTGGATGAGGAGGGGTCCACAGGGGGCCCAGGCTGGGAGAGGGAGGAGGCAGGGTATCTAAATGGAGGGAGGGGGTGACCCTGTCTGGGGGGTCAGAGCCTGAGAGGGGGTGGAACAGAGAGAGGAGGGACTGCCCAGATCACCCATCAGCACAGTCTCAGGCCTCTGCCTCTTTTCCACCTGCCCAAGTCCTTTCCGAAGCCAAGGAAGACACTCAAGTCATCGAGTGTTCCCTGAGCACCAGTGATGTGCCAGGCAGCCTGCTCAGTGCTGGGGAGAGAGTTGGGAGGGAGCACATAGCCCGGCAGGTGGACAGACATGGAGCCCAGCAGTACAGAGTGGGAGCCATGGGAGCACATGGCGGGGGGCTGCGTGGCCTCTCACGGGGGCTCAGGAACCACGCAGAGAGGAGACAAGCTAAGAGGTGAAGGAAGATGAGTTGGCAGAAGGGCGGCAGGCCAGGGGTGGCAATGAGCCTGGACCTCAGTTTCTCCCCCTGCCCATCCTCACCTGCTCATCCCCGGGATGGTCAGGCAGCTTCAGGGGGCCATCTCACTTCTCTGGGCAGACCTCACTTCCTCTGGGGGCTCCCTCCATGCAAGGCTCCTCCCTCTGCTTTTCTCTCTGAGGTCTGACATCCCTCATAATTGAGAAGTTCTGCCTGGAGTTTAACTCTGACCCCTCCTGCTTTCTATTTATTTATTTTTCTTTTCTTTTCTTTTCTTTTTTTTTTTTTGCTGAGGAAGATCAGCCCTGAGCTAACACCTATTGCCAGTCTTCCTCTATTTTGTATGTGAGTCTCCTCCATAGCATGGCTGAGCAGTGGTGTATGTCTGCACCTGGGGTCCCAACCCGGGAACCCAGGCCGCAGGCCACGGGAGCAGAGCACACCCTGGACTTAACCACTACACCACCCCGCCAGCCCCTGCTTTCTCTGTTCTTAAGAGAAATGGCTAACTGAGCCCCTTCACCAATATGGCTGAAACACTGACAAAATCTGTCCTGGAGGAGGCGTGGGAAGAAGCCGCCCAGGTCAGTGGGTTGGGGGCTGCACCTATACAGTCCCTCAGGCAGAGGCCTCCCTCTCACTCCTCCCCCCCACCCCCACCCCCACCCCCACCCCCATCCTTATTTTTTTCTCACAAGCCCTAACCTACAATCCTTCCTTTGGGGGTGCCTCTGCCCTTCCCACGCCCAGGTGAGAGGCCCCCTCTGGCACCCACCTGCGCCACAGCACTGCCTTACTCCGCATGGGTCCCCCTCCAGTGGTCCCCTCCCCTGGGACCTCAGGATGGCCCAGCCCAACCTAGAAAAAGAACTGCTTGGACTCCATAGGACATGATTCTCATGCTTCAAACAGCCCCAGGAGAGGTCGAGGCTCGACCCCAGAAAGGGCTTCCTCCTGTTCAGAGCTGTGGCAAGGGCGCGCCGGTGCCCCGCTCCCTGCGGTCCCCAGGAGAGGGCGCCGCAGGCCAGCCGTCAGCCGCGCCATCTGAGGACCGGGCCGCGCGCCGGGCAGGAGCGAGGGTCGGGGGCGCTGGGGGCGCCGGGCGCGGGGCAGCAGGCGGAGCCGTCGGAGGAGCCGGGAGCCCCCGGGCGCAGGCGACGCGCCCCGCGCGCGCCCAGACACGGGAAAGGGAGCGGCATCGCGTTCTGCCTAGTCATCGCCTGCAAAGGCGCGCGTCACCTCTGATGTCAGGCCTTCAAGGGGCTTCGTTCCAGCTGCGGGCTCCAGGAAAGGGCGTCGCGGGGCGCAGAGGTTACACAACTTCCCCAAGGTCGCGGTGGAAGTCACCGGCGGGGCGGGGATTTGAACCCGGGTGGCTGGGCGCCTGCCACGCGGGCCCCGCGCCTGCCGGCCGGCACAGGGTGCAGGTGGCGGCGCTCCACGTGCCGCCCTGGCGAACCCACAGCTGGAGCCCGAACGGCCTTGGCCTAGCTTCCTCCTTTCTTGTCTCTAAAATGGTCTTTCACGGTAAGATCTCCTTGGCAGCTTTATAATAAAAAGGAGCCTCTGAAACCACAGATGTTTTCAAATGAATTCAGGTCCCAAATTCCCCGGGGGTGGGGGGGGAGGCGGAAGATGATGGTAAGCCTGGGGCCCCGCGTCTCCGAAGTGTCCCCTTTTGAAAACACATGGGTCCTTGAGTTCTGAGTGTTTTGAGTTCGGTCCATTATGAGAAATCTCCTTTTGAGGAGGGACGTATTCAAATCCAGATGTGGTCCCCGCAGCTCGAAAAGCTCCCTCCAAATTCTCTTTATCAAGTAGGTTCTCATCCTTTGAAGGAATAACATCTCTTGGTAAGTGGAATTTTTTTTTCCCCTCCGGCCAAGAACCTGCTGCTCTGAATTTGTTAAAACCGGTTTAATAGCCTGTCTCGGTTCCATTTCAGATGACAGGATGGCGGTGACAAGGTGGAATGTCACCCGCTGATGGATTCAATAGATTGAGTATGGTGCCACTTAGAAGAGAAGGTTGGATTTTTAAAATATGTTCTTTATTTTGATTCATTTCTTTTAATTCAGGACATTCATTCAAACGGGACAATTGTAAGATGAGACACAGATTGTCAAAAAACCTCCCCACTCATACACTGCTGATTCAAAAATGCCTGAATAACAACTTTTCAGGAAAGAACGATTGATTGTAAGTCAGTCCCAATTTCAGTCATATTCATTTTTTAAAGTGTGCTTTAAAATGGAAGAAATGTGGATTACATATTTGTTGACTATAATATGTGTATATATATAGCCAACCAGTTTTTTTTTTTCTTTTGGTGAAGAAGATTGGCCCTGAGCTAACATCTGTTGCCAATCCTCCTCTTTTTGCTTGAGAAAGATTGTCACTAAGCTAACATCTGTGCCCATCTTCCTCTATTTTGTACGTGGACCCTGCCACAGTGTGGCTTGATGAGCAGTGATGATCATGGGTCGGTGCCCATGATCCCAACTCATGAACCCCAGGCTGCCAAAGCACACGAACTTAACAACTATGCCATCAGGGCAGCCCGCCGACAAAGATTTTTATCAGCACGATCTAGTATTTGTGTTGAAACTACCTGAGAGCTCAAAGCAGGAGTCTGTCCTCACTCTCCTTGCACACCCCTGGAGATGGGGTTTTCACTACCTCTGAACACAATCCTTTTCATTGTGGGACACTTCTGACAGACACAGAGGTTGTTCTCAGCCCCTCGTTATCTCCACGGGTCCCAGTTCTGCCCCTGGAGCCAGGCAGGATTATATTACTACTCCTCCCTGTGTGCCTGAGTCTCTTTTCTCCAAGGTTAGTATCCCCAGTTCTTCACTATCCTTGGCCCTCTACAAATTGGACTGTGGTCTCTCCCTGTCCCCTCAAAAGTATGGCAACTACAATTGAACACAACCCTCCAGCTATCACCTCCCTCATTCTCAACCCTATACCTCTACAGATGCAACCTGAGATCACATTAGTATGGGGCAGTCATCTTAACACGGGATTATATTGAACCTTCAGCCCAAACCTTTTTCGTGCAAAATCTTTTCCTTTTACATCCATCCCTATTCCACTTTACTTCAGGGGGTTTAGGCTATCATTTCATCCACTTTAGGTGCTTTTGAACGCTAGTTTGGGCCTTGAAAATGCCAGCCACTGAGTCTAGCACATTGAATACGCTTTCTGTGCCTTTCCCCCAGCTGTTTATAGACCTGTCGCATGATGATCCTGACCCAGCCAGCCCGTGTCTCTGGGACCTCAGTTTCCTCATCCAATTACAAACAAAAGGGAAGTGAGGAGTCTATTAATAGAGTTTGCGTATTATGTGTCAGACGCTCTGCCAAGCCCTTTGCAAACAGCATGACCTCTAACTCCTCACACCAATTCTCCCAGGGAGGTGTTATTATCATCCTCTGGTATCTGCAGATGAGGAAAACAGGCTTTGCAGGATTTGAACCCAGCTGTCTGGCACCCACTCCAATGCTTTTAGCCACCGTGGTTCATGGCCCCGCCCCGGAGCAGGATCTCTGGTACACGGCCTGGAAGAGAGCCCTGAGGCCCACCAATAGTGACTTCTCACGAGCTGCTCACCAGCGCTCCTTGGGGGCCCTCGAGCACCCCCAAGTCCCACTCGTGGATCGGAAGCAGCGGAGAGCTGGAGGGTTAAGAGGACATGAGAATGGCATGACAGATCCTCAGCCACGAGGATCAGCACATGTGAGAAGGATGATCCCAGAAAAACGGGCCCTCCCCTCAGCCCACGCCTTGATTCTGCTCCAGAACGCGGAGGATGCAGAACTTCAAGAGGGCTGTGGCGAAGGTGTTGGCCAGCTCAGTGGACCCGGCACTTTGGCGTCAGAACTTCAGGTAGGCTGTGGAACGTAAAGAAAGTGGTGTTTCTTACACACCTGAGTTGGAGTCTGGGAGCCAGCCCCCCAACGCCCCGGCGCCAAGGAGTTAGACGCATGGGCTCATTCTGGGTTCCCAACTAAGAGGCCCTTTCCCAGATCCCGCAGGGGACGTGCTTAACTTCACACCTGTAATTCTTCAGAGAGCCCCTCAAATTGCATACGCTTCAGGCCCCCCAAAACCTTCTCCTGTTATTAGCCCTATTTTATAGATAAAGAAAAATATGGCACAGAGAGGTCAGGGAGGTTACTCGAGGAGGCAGGGCTGGGAGGTGCTGAAGTCAGGATTCAAACTCTTAACGCACTCAGATGAACCCTGAGTGACCGAGGGATTTTCCCAGGGGATTCGTGTCTTGAAATGCAACAGTAGCCTCTGCTTCTATTTTTACATTTTAACCCATGACTAAATCCTTATTTATTAATTTTTTAAAGGAAATTGTTTGAGACACTAAGTATGTATCAAATGACGATTCATAGTTACTCAGTCTTTTTTTTTTTTTTTTTTGCTGAGAAAGATTCGACCTGAGCTAACATCTGTGCCAGTCTTCCTTTATTTTGTATGTGGGTTGCTGCCACAGCATGACTGCTGACGAGTGGCGTAAGTCCATGCCTGGAAACTGGACCTGGGCTGCCAAATTGGAGCATGCCAAACTTAACCACTAGGCCACAGGGCCAGCCCCTACTGTCTTTTTATCCCTTGGCTGAACACTGCCAGCCCCTGGCTTAGCTGTGCTATGAAACAGTTTTAAATTATTTTTTATTAGAATAACAAATTTAGAGTCTATACCTATAATGGATCACTGTTTAAAAACAAAAATTCTAAAAAAAAAAAATTAATGCTGAAATACAAATTAATAGGGAAAAAATTTTCGCAAGAATATTTCTGCAAATTCCTCCTATCTGAACACTCCTTACATCTGATCACAGTTCTCACACGTGATTTGATAAATGCCGTTGGGACCAAGTGTCCCCCAAAATCAGTAAGTTGGGTTCCTACCTTACGCCTACGCCAAAATTAATTCCAATAGATTAAAAAACTACACATTAAAAGAGAAACCATAAATGAGTTAGAAAAAAATGGGAGAATTTGTGCCATAAGCTTAGAGTGGAGAGGGCTTTCTTAAGTCTCACAGAAAACCTCCAAACCAGGAAGGAAAGGGTCTGTTTGTCTAAATCAAATTGAAAATTCTTTCCTGGGTAAGGAAAACAGAAACTCATGGACGAAGTCAAATAACAATTGACTAATAGGAAAAGAAAATATTTGAAACAGATCACAAAGAGCTCATTTCCCTTATCTTTAAAGAGCTCCGATGAATCAATAAAGATAAAAGACCAATAATTCAATAGAAAAATAGGCAAAGGATGTAAACAGCTGGTCACGAAAACAAGGCAAATCGGTCTTAAATATTTGAAAAAACAACCCTCCGCCTCACGTCTGAGGGAGATAGAAGCTGGACTACGATGAGACTAGACGGGCGAAGATCACAATGTCTGATGACCCACGGTGCTGGCGAGGTTGCGGTGTCACAGGCCGTTTTCATCACCGCTGATGGGAAGGTAGGGTACCATTTCTGTGAAGAGCACTTTAGCAATATCTTCCTAAAGGTAAATGCTCATCTACCCTTTGTTGTGGGTTGAGTTATGTCCCCTAAGATTCCTATGCTGACGTGTGAACCCCCAGGACCTTGGAATGTGACCTTGATTGGAGATGTAGTCAGTTAAGATGAAGTCACACTGGCATAGGGTGGGCCCCGTATCCACTATGACTGTTATCCTTATCAAAAGGGGAAATTGGGACGCAGACACACACAGGGGGAAGGCCACGTGTACACCAAGGCAGAGATGGGCTGATGCGTCTACCAGCCAAGGAACCCCCCAAAGGGGCCGGCGACCCACCAGAAGCGCGGGGAGAGGCCTGGAACAGATTCTCCCTCACAGCGCTCAGAAGGAGCCCACGCGGCCCCACATCTCGATCTTGGACTTCCAGCCTCAGAACTGCATCCATTTCTGTTGGAACTGAAATAATTCCCTGTGAAATAATACATTTCTGTTGCTTCCCCACCCGCCGTGTGGTACTTGGTGATGGCAGCCCGAGTGACTTAGCCGCTGCGATGCAGTGAGGTGGATTTATCGTACTGCGTCTGTGCACAGCTGCAAAGTGGGGCAGAGACCGGGGTCTACACGGCAGGATTGTTTGTCATCGCTAAAGACTGGAGCAACCCAAATCTCCGTCAGTCAGCAGCTGCCTCAATACGTGATGGGACATCCTGACGGGGGGATATTTTCAGCGAGGAGGCAGCGTAGCATGTGCAGATGGGAATTATCTCAAAGGTTGATTATGAAGTGAGAAAAGCAAGATGCAGTGGTGAGAGAGAGGGCCTCATCTGCAGGAAAATACAGAGAAACAAAGCAGAAAATAAATGTGCAAATATTTGCTTGTAGCTGCATACATTCTATTGGAAAGATAGAGGCGAAGCTGCTGAATTCACTCGTTCCCGGCCTGCAGAATCTCTTTGAGGCTCACAGAAAGATTTCTGCTTCCACTATAAACACACCTGTCCCTTTTGAACCTTTTACACTGTTTATGTATTACCTGTTCAGAAAAAAAAGTCTTATGGGGAACATCAAGATGTTTCTCGTACTTCAAAACCCAACACTGAAAAGAGAAAATACAGGCGTTTTGGCTTTTCATCTTTTGGACATAACAGCTCTTCATACCTGAAATAGGTTATTTCAGGAGATGATACCTTCTCTCTTATCTCTTCGTTTCGAAACAAAGCACAAAATTTGTTTTTAAAATACCTAAATAAATCATAAAAATGAAGCATAAGATGCAAGAATTCTAACGCTTTCATGGATTGAAAGCAAGCATATCTGTTTTTTAATCCCTAGCATGTAAATTTCAGTCGACAACGATCGTTTCAGCAGATACGCAGGCCCTAAACCAAGCCTGACAAAATATTTTTAATTCATTTGCCTATAAATCTTGCTTTTCCTCCTAAAATTAATCTAAATTCTATCGAAGAGTAGGCCTGACTTACTAAATAGAAAAGGGTCAAAAGTCACCTTTAAAAATAAGGCTTCTGATGAAATATGAACTTTTTAATACAATCTTTGGGATCAGACTGATCTAAAATAAAATAAATTTATTCAAAATACCTTGCAAAAAGGATGAAATGATTTTTTTTTATTCAAAAAAGAGTTTGCGAGGTCATCAATTGCTGTGCGTACAATCTGAGGGTCCAAACACGTTGAGAAGTGCTCCCGAGGCTCACCGTGTATGGTTGTACAAGTTGCGAAGAGCACAACTCCAGGGGGGACCATTCAGATCATAATTCAAATTGTGCAGTGCACCGACTGTGCAGCTGTGCATATCAACCCTGGGGCTACTGAAAATACTGGGGAGCTGTGAAAGGCTTTTGGATAGGGGAGGGTAGGTGTCAGAGCTCGGGTTACATGGATTGTGACCTCATGCAACCTCCGGTTGGCCTTGATTTTGGAGGCTCTGGCAAAAGAAATAACCTAAGTTTTCTCTGAGCCTCATAACCTTGATTTTCCTAAGGTCGGGGAGGAAGGACCATCCGCCAGGGCCCATAGTCACTTCCTTGGCCTGTGCAACTCACAGTCTTCTTCAGTCACTCGGCAGCTGGGAAGGAAGACCAGAAGAGGGGACTCTGTCATGCCCTCATCTCTGCTCCTACACTAACGGAGGCAGAGGCAGCTAGCACAAGGAGCTGGGTGGAGGGGGCTGGACCTTCAGTGACTCTCAGGACATTAGGCCTCCAGGACCAGCTCTACTCTGCCTTTCTGTGGGACCTTTGGCAAGTCTTCAAGCCTCTCTGGGCTTCTGCCTCCCTATTTGCAAAATGCAGAGGATTATTGCCATTCCTTATGCCATTATGTGCCATCTCCACAGACCTCATATTTTGTAAGATTTTATTCCCTAAGCTGTACTTAGATTACTTTATATATATGTACTTAATAATTATTAATTATTGTTATCATTATAAAGGATATTTTTGGTTGTGAGTGACAGAATTGATGGACTTACATAGCCAAAAAGTCTACAACTAGGAATAGCTTCAGGCAAGGTTTGAGCCAGCAGCTGTTACCGAGGATCTGTCTTCTTTCAGTCTCTTGGCTCTGCCTCCTATGCTGTGTTGCAAGGTGGCTTCCAGAAGCTCCTGGCACTACTTGCTTTTCTCATTTGTGATTCTGTACAAGAATCAGGGAGCAAGAAGTAGAGAGCTTGCTTCCCCGTTAGCTCAAAGACAAGATGTGGAATGAGACTCATTAACTCTGGTTGGCCTGATTTAGGTCACATGCCTTTTCTTGACCAATTTCGATAGCCTGGAGGACGAGATAGTCTCATTTGCCTATGCCACTTAGGCCCTGCCCCTGGAATGGGGTCATTTCTGACCAGATCACATGGCTGGGAAATTCCCAGGCACTATTAGGAAGGGAGAAGGGGGCAAAGGGTGCTGAAAAGACAACCAGCAGTTTCCGGTGGCGTGTTTATTAGCCAACGATCTCTGGAACAGTTCATCAGAACTTCTGATCAGCAACTGAGCTGCACATGAGTGACCTCCAGGATCTTCTGAGCCAGTTGCAATGACAACCCCATCTGTGGGTGGCCAGACTGATCACGTGAGCTGACATCAGCCGGGCCGGCAGCAAGCTCCTGACTCTGTGGTTAGATCTGGCCTAGATGCAAGTTCATCCCTGTCCCACTTCCAGTTCTCTGCTCCCGTCTGAATCTTCCAGATGGCTCAGTTGGAGATTGCGAGTAAATCTCAAGGTGACTTCCCAGGCCTGTGACTGCCCTTTTCAGATACAAGGGGACCTCCAAGAGCTGGACTCGGCAAAGAGGATGCAACAGAAATGGCCACAACAAAACACAGCCCGAACGACTCCTGCTTACTCGTGCGTTGACGCACCAAGCATCTGTGCCAGATCTTGTCCCAGGGACCCATCTCCACGGCACCACAGTTAGGTGGGGAGAGGGGGATGCCCCAGACCATTACAGTTCACTGTAGAAACACAGTGAGGGAGGCTGCAGGGGTGCCCTGGGCCGCAGGCCCCTCCCTGTCCCAGGCCAGAGGAGGTGAATGTCCACCCCAGCACACTCAGCAGCAGGGCCACCTCAGCCCAGCCTGTACCTTCCTGGCCCTAGGAAAGGCCAGCTGCCTCTCTAGCAGCTTCAAGATTATCATCAAGGTCGTGTGCCCCGGTACAGAGGAGGGGTGTTCAACCCCAAGGCTGGGGCCCCAGCCCCTTTGCACACCCCCAGGGCTCTGCGGAATTGTCTCTGGTCATTCGCTGCAGGGGCTCTGGGGCAGGGAAGCGGGGCAGGCCCACTCACCCTTCGCCTACCTTCAGACCCCAGGTCTTCCTGGATCTTCAACCAGATGGGGTCACTGGTTAAGGGAGTGCACAGTGAGACCAAAGGGCAAACGTCCCCAGCAACTACGCTCTCCAACAGACCCCTGAGTTAGGCATGGCCCAAGGAAGTGACCAGTACTTCTGAGCCTCTGTGGGTTTGATCCCCTTGTCTGCAGCAAATGGGGCCAGGCATGCCTGGGATGGAGAGAGCCTGGCTGGTCCCCTCCTCGGCTTTGCCTAAATTAATGGGCTGTGTGGCCAGGAGCAAAGCCCTTTTCCTCTTTCAGTCTCCCCATCTATAAAACAAAGGTTAATCGATCTCCTGGGGCTTTCCAGCTCTAACAGTGCAGACTGCGAGCATTCCAGGTTCCGAAACGAGGGAGCAGGGGTAGCTGAATCGGGGGACAGGGGGCCCGTCTGGCCAGGGCCCCAGAGACACAAAAGCCCCAAGTTTAGACTTTGGACACCATCTCCCAGTGGGATCAAGCTCGGTCACAGGATCCATCTATACCAACAGAACCTAGCAGATCCCTGGCCCTATTACCAGAACATGGTGCCTGGAAGGCCCATGAAATTATACCTTTTTTTTTTGAGGAAGATCAGCCCTGAGCTAACATCTGCTGCCAATCCTCCTCTTTTTGCTGAGGAGGACTGGCCCTGAGCTAACATCCACGCCCACCTTCCTCTACTTTATATGTGGGACGCCTGCCACAGCATGGCTTAACAAGCAGTGCCATGTCCACACCCGGGATCTGAACCAGCGAACCCCGGGCCATGGAAGCGGAAGTGCAAACTTAAGCGCTGCACCACCAGGCCGGCCCTACACATTTATTTTTAAATAAACTTTATAATTTGGGAATTAATTTTAGATTTACAGAGAGTTGCAAAGATAGCACAGAGAGTTCCCGTGTATCCCTTTTGCCCCTCCCCCCAGTTTCACTTTCCCCTAATGTTATCATCTGACGCGACTGTGGGACACTTGTCAAAACTAAAAAAAACAACCTTGGCCCATCTCTGTTAACTGCAGTCCAGACCTTATTTGGGTTGAACCAGCTTTTCCATTGATGCTCTCTCTGTTCCAGGAGCCAACCCTGGGTACCACATGGCATCCAGGCGGCGTGACTCCTAGTGTCCTCTGGTCTGTGACTCTTTCTTTCAGTGCTTTTTGTGACTCTCAGTTTCGAGGAGTCCTGGTCAGATATTTTGTGAATGTCCTTCAGTTGGGGTTTGTCTGATGTTCTGCTGTGGGGTTATGGGTTTCGGGGAAGATGTCACAGAAATTGAAGTGACCCCTTATCCCATAATATCCGGGGTACATGACATCCACTTGACTACACTGGTGATGTTGACCTCAGTGACTTGGTCAAGGTCGTGTCTGCCAGGTTCCTCCACCGTAAAGTTACTATTTTTCCCATTTCCTACTCTATTATTTAGAAGCAAGTCACTAAGATCAGCACACTTTCAGGGGGAGGGGAGGGGATAATTAAACTGGAGCGGGGAGAATTTCCATATATTATTTGGAATCCTTTGGTAGGGAAGATTTGTTTCTTCTTCCCCAGCTCATTATTTACTCAACAATTTATTTCTATACCATGAGTACAGACTCAACAAATGCATGGTTTGTACTTTGGGATACAATCGAATACTCTGTTATTTATCTTATTGCCTAATTGTTGCAGCTTTGGCCATTGGAGCCATTGGGCTCCTGGGTCCCTCTGACACATCCATCCTTGTGTTTGGAGCACTTCCTACCGCAGGCACCACATGCTCCAGGCTCACCTTTTCCCTGCCCTAGCCCTAGAACCAGCCATTTCTCCAAGGAAATCATATATTTTTAAAACAAATCTTCGAATTACCTTGTCAATAGTCCAAATATATCGCACTGCATTTGAATATGTGATGAAAAGAGTTCCTTTGCTCCATTACAGTTTAAAACATACCTCAATTTTTGTGGCTCTATGGGAACAAGTCTTTTTTGAATATACCAGGAGCCTCAAAACATGGGAGCCACCTGACTTTTTCTTCACTTCCAGGGGACCTTGTTCAATTTAACCTCTGCTGCCACTCTGCCAAAGCTTGGGGGTGGCCTGCCCCCCCTTTCTACGAAGGTGACCTAGCTCCTGTGTGTTCCCCAGTCTGAGCTGCCCAATGGAGCAGCGAAAGGCCAAGGTACTTCCTGGGACCGTTCCCTCTCCAGCCTTCCCACCACCCCCTACCCCCCCCCCCACCCTTCCCCCAGGGGGTGACCAGCCCTGGAGCTCTGCAGACCACCCCCAGGCTGCCCAGGTAGGAAAGCAGGTGACAGGAGAGCAGGCAGGCTCCAGGAAGGAAGCTGGCAAGCCCAGCCACCCAGACGGGCGTGCAAGGGGCAGAGGGGGGTGCCTGCGCACCGTGAGATCCAGAGGGTTCCTGGAAATGGGCGACAAGGTTTGCAAAATCCAGCTTTAAGTGGAGCAGGGGTTCCCCGGAGCCCTGGGTTCTATAGAAGAGAGTCAGCTTCCCAGGAAAGAGATGCTTCCCAGAGCCGGAAGAGAGGGAGACTGCGGCTCACTCTGGGAGAGCAGAGCTGCGTGACTCATCGCCCAGTCCTGCCGGCTCCCGCTGGCACGGTGCTAGGCAGCCCGGGGCCTGGGAGCACGGGCGGAGTCCCTCTCCCAGTGCCAGCCCCAGAGGAGGTCCCAGGCAGGCGATCACGGTGAGGCACGTAGGGACACAGCAGCACTGAGGAAGTAACTCAGCATCTCGGGAGCCTCGGCGGGCTGCACCCAGGAGTTGACATCATCACAAAGAGGAAGGGAATTGGCCAGGCAGCGTTGGGGTGGGAGGGAGGGGTGGCACTCCCGGGCCGGGGAAGCAGATACAAAGGCACGGAAGTGTCACCAGTGCTGGCGCAGTGCCTGCACCGAGTGAGCACTCCTTAAGTGAGGCATTATCGCTGTGGTTGACTTCTCATCCTTACGATACCAACCTGCACTCATTACTTAATATTGTTACCGTCTTAGAGGCAGTTACTACAGTGAATAAATGTCTAACGTCACCGAACTTTTCTCAACTATAAAAGGGACTATTGCAAAGATGAGGGGTGCAGCATACGCAGCGCTCAGTGGGAGCGGTCGTGAGCAGGACGACCCCAGCACTGGATCTGAGCTGGCACAGGGAGGGGGCTTGTTTTCCCCTCTCCTTGGTGGCCAGCCCCTGGGGTTGCTGTGCCTGGGGGCTACAGAAGAGGGAACCCTTTGGGGTCTTTAATGGTGACCAAGCAACAAAGCAGGGACTTGGCTAGGTGGGGTCGGGCAAGCTCACAGGAACAGCTTTGAGACCGACTAGAAATACATGCTCCCTCCTCCCTGGGGACTTCGGTGGCCTCCCGGAAGAAGCAGATGTAGATGTGGAGAGGGACACCCTGAGGAAGGTGTGAATTCCAGCTCTACCAGCGCCGGGACCCTGGGCAAGAGACCTCACCTTCCTGAATCTCAGCGTCGGTTTCTCAACTCTACAATTAACATTAAGATATTTACAAGAATATTTAATGCCCCGGCTTTGTAATAGCAAAAAATAAAAAAAATCCTAGAAATAACATGCAATAGCAGGGGAACGGATAAATAGCTAGTAGTAGACTCCTAAAATGGAATGCTATTCAATAGTGAAATAAGTTATAGGTACACAGGCAATAGAAATGGATTTTTAAAAAAACATAATGCTGTGTGAAGAAAGGAAGTCACATAATTAGAGAGTGATTCCATTTGCACCGTTAAAAAAAATCAAAACTAAACGATATATTAGGGATTCATACAAAGGTGTAAAACTAACAGAAAATCGAGGAGCTGATTAGCATCATTAGAACAAAATCCAGGAAAGTGGTTCTTCCGGAGGTCGCGGGGCAGGCTGCGGTGGGCCTCAAAAGGACTGGCACGGGTCTGTTTTCTAAGTTGGGTGGCGGAAACGTGGAGGTTTTATTATCATTACTGGCATCCCTTCAGCTGTATATAGATATAAATACATAAATGTATAGAGATAGTGCATATGGCATCTTTCACAATAAACAATTTGAGGCTAGAACCCTAATTCCTATGAGGCAGAGGAGATGTCAGTAAGGTATTGCAACACAGCAAACACTCAGTTTTCAGTGCTTTGGCTCCCTGGGCCTCAGTTTACCCATCTTAAAGTGAGCTGGTGGCACTGCTGAAGCTTTGTCCTCTAGCACGTGGTTCTGGGTCTCTGTTCCCACACACACACAAATACACTTGAGAGCAGGTGCTAGGCCTCATCTTTGCACCAGAAGAGTGTCCCCTCTGCCCTAGGCCACTGGTGGTTTCAAAAGTGGCAATGGTGGCACTTGGTGCCCTGGAATGGAGCTCCTGGTCCTGGTTCCAAGTCTTGCCAGCTGTGACAATCAAGCTTTATCTGAGCATCTCAAGGGGAAAAATGGCATCATAACCTCTGTCGTCCTCACCCACGTCCACGGGTAGACACTGTAAGGTGTGTGCTCGAGTGAGGGATCCTGCCTGGTTGACCCGGGAACCTAGAAGCATCCTCAAGGGGCGGGTGGGTGCATACTGAGCTGGGTAAGAGAGCATTCTGTGGGGATTCGTGTCAACGTACCTCCTTTGCCTGGTTTTCTGCTTCAGTCGTTGTGTGTCTGCTTGCTGGACCTGCCTTTCTATTCCGCTAAGGGCCTTATTTCAGAAAAAGTGTGTCTGGCCCTGGGGGCGGCCCCACCTCTGTGCGCCTGCTCCTGTCACGCTGTACCTGTTGGGTGTTCCTGTCTCAATCTGAAAAGTGCCTGTCTGGGTGTCCCTGTCTTTATAACCATGGACCTACCTCCAGCGGTGCGTGGACCGGGCTTTGAGGCCCTGATTCACTCAATGCGCCCCTGACTGGACCTCCGTCAGTGGAGGCGTACCTGTCCAGCGTTCTTAGGTCTGAACGTACCTGGCTCTACCTGTCCCTGGGTCGCAGCACGCACCTGGGCAGTCAGTGCCTGACTCGGTGCGCATAACCGCTTCGGCGTGTCTACCTTCCCCATGCGGGCCGTGCACGCCAGCCCTCCGGGTCCCCCAGCCTCCGGGGCGTCGGGGCGCGCGGAGGCGACTGCATCCCCGCGCCCCCAGCGAGGAAGCGGGGCCCGGCCGGGCTCGCTCGGGCTGCGGGGGCGGGGCCGGAGCGCGGGGGCGGAGCAGGAAGGGGCGGTGGCCGCTCCGCCTCCTGCCTCCCGGGCCGGTTATCCCCGCCCTGGCCCGGCTTCCGCGTCATGGTCGTTACCACCACCTGCCCGCCCACCCGGCCCGTATAAAGACGCCGCCGGCCTTGCCCCCGGGACTCGGCCCCATGGAGACGCCGCCGGCTGCGGCGGACGCACGGCGGGGTGAGCGCGCGCGGCGGCCGAGGGGCGCGGGCCTCGGGGTCGGGCGGAGGAGGGGGTGGGGAGGGCTCCGGCTGGGACCGGCCGGAGCGGGAAGGACGTGGGGCCGGTCTCCTTCGGCCTCGCCGGTCCTCGGGACCCTCCTCCTCAACTTAACTCAAGTTGGGGGAGCCTGGGGGAAGGGGCACCAAGATCCAGAGGGGGAGCGCGGGGCTCGGGGCCGGGACAACCTCCGCGTCACCGAGCGCGAGGGCCAACCAGAGTTTCCCAGCAACTTTTCTCGCTCATGGGTCGCCCCGGAAACTTCCCCTCCCCCGGTCCAGGAGTCTAGCTACGGGCCTTGCGCCTCCTGGGCCTGGACTCCGAGCTCGCGGCTGCGATGGCCTCTGCGGGGAAGCCCCCGGCCCCCCCACCCGCCAGCGCACTTCCAACCCCGGGTTTCCACCTAAGAGCCCCGCCCCGGAGCTGTAGGGTCTCGGCCAGGTTTTCGGAGGCCTCCCAGGACTTCTGAGTTCCCTGGGTTGGCTGTGGGGCTGGGGATAGGGTGGGAAATGGTGTCGGATTGCCTAAGTTCAAATCCTTGCGCCACCAGCTAACAGCTGGATGACATTGAGCAAGTTCTTAATGTCTGTGGCTCAGTTGCATCCTTTGTATGATGGGATGTGATCATCTCTAGCTGGGAGAGCTTCTGAGAGGACTGACAGAGATAACACGTGAAGGTGGTTTTGCATAGTGCCGCTAGGCCCTATTGGCCCATCCTGTTGCGTGGGGAGGAGGTGGCAGAGGGGTGGGAGAGAGCCATTCTCTATGCCTAACCCTTGTGGTTGTCCCACAGGAGCTGTGACAGGTGCATTCCGTGAGCCTGAGCTGTGAGTGGCCGGTTGAGAGAGGCCCACCCTGGAAGCCAGCCCAGCCATGAGTCGCTGGGAACTTGAAGACAGCCACTGCTGCCAGGGTGCCCCCAGGCCAGCCCAGGAGCCCCCTGCTGAGGACGCATCAGCTGCCGAGCTGCAGATGAAAGTGGACTTCTTCCGGAAACTGGGCTACTCGTCCTCTGAGATCCACAGTGTCCTGCAGAAGCTGGGCGTCCAGGCCGACACCAACACAGTGCTGGGCGAGCTGGTGAAACATGGGTCAGCAGCCGAGAGGGAGCGCCAGGCCCCATCGGACCCCTGCCCGCAGCTCCCTCTGGTTCCCCGGGGCGGGGGCACCCCCAAGGCTCCCACCTTGGAGCCTTCTCCCCCAGAGGAGGACAAGGATGGCAGTGACCTGAGGCCCGTGGTCATCGACGGGAGCAATGTGGCCATGAGGTACGTGTCACTTGTGTGGCCAAGACCGTGGCCAGCGGCTGGGAACGGTGGCCCTGTGTGTCTGAGCGTCTGGTCGAGCGGCCTCCAGGAGAAGTTGGACCTCTCCTCGCAGACTGGGCTAGAGGAAGGGAAGACCCTTTACTGAGGCCCTACTGTGTGTGAGGAGGCTCCCTTAATCCTCGTGGCTTCTTGGAAGTGAGTTGGGGATGTTCTAGGGGTGAGAACGGGGGCTCGAGGACATGCTCAAAGTCACACTCCTGGCAGGGAGTGGAGCAAGGATTGGAACTCAGGTCTTGTCTCCGGGGCTTGGCTTGTGCTCTTTGCCTCTCCCCGAAGGCCAGCGCTCTTAGTCTCAGTTCCTCTCCTGTGACATGAGGCAGTATAGCGTTAGGGATCCGACTGTGGGCTCCAGCTCACTTGTGGAGGAGCCTCCTTCCTGGGCCTCTTCGGCCCCCCGAGGTGGTTGGTGGTTATGAGGAGTGAATGCACAAAACCTCGAGAGAAGCGAGTGCTCAGTAAACAGTCGGAGAAGTTGTTGTTGTTGTTATTATTATTCAGGCTCTGGAGCTTCTGAGGCCTTGTTGTCCCAGATCTGGGCTGCCGTGGAAGCAGGCCCAGCAACCAAGGCCTTTGTAGCTGTGACCAGGAGTGACCTGGGGGGTGTGTGACCTGGGGGGTGTGAGATGTGACTTGGGTCCCGTCTGATTCAGCTGGAGCCCCGTGGGCTGGACTGGGCTCTGGTGGCTTGCCCGGGGCCAGAGTCAGCACTCAGCTCCAGTAGCTCACCCCCACTGTGCAGGTTCTCACGGGAAGCAGGTCGGGTGGGGCCGGGGCTGCCACAGACCCCAAAGGCCTTCAATCCAGGCCCCGCCCTCTGGTCCTGCTTTCTCCAGTCCCTCCACGGGGCGGGCGGGCTGGTGAGTCACGGCTGGGTGGATCATTCACAAGGAAAAGTTCCTGTGGGTGTGGCTGGGGAGACCCCAGACCTGGGGTGGGGAGTGGGGAGGGCTCCTTTCCTGGCTGCCCTGAGGGATCTCCCAGGTGGGCTGCCTGAGGCCTGGATGCCCTTGGCCCCTCCCACTCCTGGCCCTGCTGGGCCAAATCAGCTGTCTGGCTAGTCCCAGCCCAGCTCAGCAGGAGTGCAGGTGGCCTTCCTCTGGCCACCTTCGGGTCAGTCTTCTCATCTCTGAAACGGGCTGAGCCTGGGTGGGAGGTTGAGGAAAGCTGAGGCCCGCATGCCAGCGGCAGCTGATCGCATCATGTGCTTTGAATGTTAGGGGGTCCCCTTTCAGCCTCCGACCCTGTACGGCTGGGCAAGGAGTCAGGACGGGTCTGGGACTCCTTCCTGGGGTGGGGGTGGGGGCTGGCGTGCTGAGCCCCCGGGGGAACCATGTGCTGTGTGTGTTTGTATCCTGGCAGAAGGAGGAGGGGCCTGGGAGGGAGGAGGGGCAGGTGGTGGCCGGAGAAGCCAAGCCGCCGGGGCTTTCTGAGCTGGGGCAGGAGCCGGAGGGGAATTCCAGCCTCGAACTTCCTGTCTCAGCTGCTACTGGGTTCCTGCCCTGCCGCCCCCTCCCCCCTCCCTGAGGGCAGGCGGGCCAGCCCCCACCGTATGCAAATTGTGGGGAAATTCACCTCTGTTTCCTTCTAAGGGAATTTTTCTCCACTAGCTGGGCCCAGCCCAGGCAGATCTTTTCACCTGGGCAGCTGGTCCTGCCCTGCCCTCTGTCCTAGGGTGGGAGCAGCTGAGCTGGAGTCTCCTAGACTCACACATCTTCCCAGTGTCTGATTAGCCAGGCTAGGGGACAGACCGGACTGCAGTGGGGGCGGGAGGGTGTCTGGTTTTCCTGTGCTGGCAGGGCTTCCTCTGCTGCAGAGAGAGGGACCAAAGTTAGCTGTGCAGAGACTCCGGGCCTGGGAGGGGGTGTCGGGATCCACTTGAGGGACTGGATATGTGTGTGTTCTCCTTCTGCCAAGAGTAAGGCTCTGACCACCTGCCTGGGGAATATTCTGGGGGCTAGGGCAGCTGAGAGCAGACTTGTCCCCAGCCAAGGTTTTTGATGCCCAGAGGGCATCCTGGAAGCCTTGGTGTCCAGTGAAGTCCCAGGACTTGCAGATGCTGGCCTAGGGTGGGGCGTACGCATGCACACACGTGTGTATAGAAGGAAGTAGGTGGATGCATGTGCAGTCTGCATCTCTAAGATAGGGAGCCAAGTAGAGATGCTCACACCTCCCCACGGTCTCAAGCAGGCAGAGCAGGAGGCCCAGGGAAGGGAGTGATGTGATGAGGGAAGCAGTACACCTTGTAAAGACAGACCAGGACCCTGACCCTTCCTGGAAGGTCAGGGAAGGCTTCTCAGAGGCGATGACACCTCACACGGGTGTCCTGAAAGAGGAGCAGGAGTTTGCCAGATGCCTCATTTTTCCTGTTCCCAGCCTGTTCCTCCCTCTTAACACTGTTCACGCTCAAGTTGGGGAGCTTTTTTTTCTCCTAGATAAACTTCAGGTCTTGCTGTTAGGGACAGCAAGGCAATCCAGTGCCCCCAGACGTGGGTTCCAGTTCTGTCTCTTACCACTAGCCAGGGGAGCTTAGATGAGTCTCGGAGCCTTGGTTTCCTCACTGTGGCTAGCCTGGTAAGGATGAGGCCAGGAGGTGTGCGATGCGCCTAGTCTCCAGTAGGAGCTCTGTCCTTGCCGTCAGGCTTGGCACCTGTCTTTGTACCTGTCCGACATCCACACCTGTGGTGGTTATGAGCACAGGTCTGGCATTGCATCTCTGTTCCACTATTACTGCTGTTTGACCCTGGCTACTAACTGCCCACTGTGGAGCACAGTCTCCCCTCTGAATAAAGGGGAAAGGGGCCTTTAATGATATGACCCTCCTCAGAGGCTTGCTGATGATTCACTTACGCTCTTAGTCCAGGGCCTGGCTCGCAGCTCATAGTAAATGTTAACTTTTATTATAAGCAGCTGGCGGACAGCAGGGTGGCCCCACCTGGCAGGGACAAGCACTGCCTTCAGGCTGGACTTTGCCTCCCCTACAATCTCCAGGGACCTTCAGACCCGGGAGCCCCAGGCAGCCCCCGTGCCCCCCTCACTGCCCCACCTCCCTTTCTGCCTTCTCTTGGGGCTCCAGCTCTCACCCCCTAAAGCCACCCACAGGATGTGGTCGACCGTGGACTTGCCTCTTTTGCGTAACGTTGATTCTGTTTTATTTGCCAAATATGAGAGTCTGAGTTATTCACTGAGGGGTTCTGAGGGGCGGGGGCTGTTGGGGAGGGAACCTCCCCAGCCCGGACCCAGAGCCTTCCCATGACCCCAGTGTTACCTGGGAGCCCCATCCCCCTCCCATCCTCCCACGAGCAGTTGGAAGCTTCACTTGGTTGGACTGCCTTTGGCCTCAAGCAACAGGAAAGTTGTCCCACTGACATGGGCCCTTCTTAAGGAGGCTGCAGACTGGGCCCATTTTTCAGATAGAGAAACTGAGCTAGCAGCATCACAGGGCTTGCTTCTGGATCTGGCCCCGTTTGGGTGGGTGAGGTCTGGTCATCAGACTACAGAGGGGATGGCCCATCTCCCCGCTCTCCTGCTGACAGGATCCCCGGCATCCTGCAGACCATCTTTCTGTCTCGGGGTGGGGGCCGGGGGAGGCATGCCCTCTCCAGAGGGGTGAGGAGAGGATGGGCTGTCCAGGTGTTTGGGGGAACCGGTCCTCTTGGGAGGAAAAGCAGTGTCCTTTCATTTTCCACTTAGGAAAGGCCCCTGAGCGGCCGCCTCCGCTCTGTCACTGCCTGCCCCCGTGTTGGAGGCTGGCATCCTGGCCCCTTCTCCTTCGCCCTCCTCAGGTCCCAGCCCCAAGGGGTTCATGCAGGACTCAGCTCTACTCCAGCTCCAGTCCAGAGCAATCTGGTTTCTCTTCGGTTAGCCGGAGCTGTGCCTCCCCCACCCCCACCCACAGCCCTGCCTAGCGGGGTGAGAGAGGCTGGTGACTCAGTCTGCATGTGTAGTCTGTCCCCGTGGTCCCGGCACCCCCCGGGGTGGGGCAGGAACCAGAAGTCTCCAGCCGCCTTTCCCCCACCCCCAGGTGTGTTGCAAGCGACCTGACCCTCCCCCACGTGGGGAGCGGGTGGTGCCAGATTCCTGGGCGTTTCCTCACTGTCGGGAGATGGGACCTCAGGGAAAGTCCCGGGTCAGCCATTCGGGGTGCTGTGGGAACCAGCAGGGAATGCAGGCCTTGGGCCCCCAGCCAGAGGCAGTAGGCTGAGCCAGCGGCTCTGCCACCCAGGCCAGGGCAGGGGCTGACCGTGTCCCTCCTGTCCCTCCCAGCCATGGGAACAAGGAGGTCTTCTCCTGCCGGGGCATCCTGCTGGCAGTGAACTGGTTTCTGGAGCGGGGCCATACAGACATCACAGTATTTGTGCCATCCTGGAGGAAGGAACAGCCTCGACCGGATGTGCCCATCACAGGTGAGTGGCATCTTGGGGTGGGGCATATCCCACTGCC
The DNA here is from genome assembly GCF_037783145.1 of Equus przewalskii. NCBI lineage: Eukaryota > Metazoa > Chordata > Mammalia > Perissodactyla > Equidae > Equus > Equus przewalskii. The sequence goes on along the minus strand of NC_091832.1, from coordinate 19,980,960 downwards.
CCAGGAGCCCTGGTTCTCCCTAAGGGAGGCCCTTTGGATGTGACTGACAACTTCCAGGCCTCAAGCAGGGAGCAGCATTTCTTTTCCCAGCATTTGCTACCCTCAGCATCTCTGCTCTGAACAGTGGTCACTGGAGGTCACCTTGTGCAGCCTCTGCCTCCAAGTACCGGGTTCCTCCCTCACTGAATGGTGAGGTGCTCTTTCCACACCCCCGTGGCACAGGGGCAGCATAACATAGTGGCTGAGCCCGTGGCCTCTGGGGTCCTTCTGGCTCACTTGTTCTGAGCCACCTGCTCCTCATCTGAGACATGGGGTTGGGGGTGTGATAACCTCACGGGGTCGTTGTGAGTCCACCCATGGTAAATGCTCAGACGAGGGCCTGGCACGTGGTGAGTACTCAGTAGATGCTAGCTGTTGCCCTCGTTCTTACAAGTGCCCCCAGCCTTTGCGGATAGAACCGAGTTTATCTCCCTAGATGTCTTGAGATCTGGGGGCAGGCTGGCTGGGGTCATCTGCTCCAGGAAAAGTGGCTCTGGGAGCTGTGTCCTGGTTATGGATAGAGCAAGACACTTCTCCCTGGGGCTTGTTCACAAACCCCTACAGAACAGGCCGGGTGAGCCAAGCCAAGACCCCCTCTGCCCTGAGCAGGCCTGATGTCTGGAAGAGGGAAGGAGAAGGCCCGGCTCTGTGCTCGGGAGCCCTTGCTGAGTGGGACCTGCAAGCCCCCTAGGTGTTCCTGGTTTCCAGGCAGCAAACTGTGACTGGCCCAGGTGAGGGGCTGAGGGGTGGCGCTGGCCTCAGCAGAGCCACTTCCTGCCCTCATGAACTGACCACCGGGAGGCTGGGGAGCCGCATGGGCCTAGCTCTGGGTCCAGGCTGGGCCCTGACTGGGCCCTTGCCGCCTCCCAGACCAGCACATCCTGCGGGATCTAGAGAAGAAGAAGATCCTGGTGTTCACACCATCGCGGCGCGTGGGCGGCAAGCGGGTGGTGTGCTACGACGACCGCTTCATCGTGAAGCTGGCCTTCGAGTCCGACGGGGTCGTGGTCTCCAACGACACGTACCGGGACCTGCAGGGCGAGCGGCAGGAGTGGAAGCGCTTCATCGAGGAGCGCCTGCTCATGTATTCCTTCGTCAACGACAAGTATGTTCCCGCGAGGGGCGCCCGGGGGGCTTGGTGTCTGGGGGGAGAGCAGGGGTGCCCTCGGGAGGGGCGGGGCTCTGCTGGGGGCCACGGCCTTGCATCCAGGCTGCTTTGGGAGAGAGACAGACATGGCACTGCGTGAGAAGGGTTGGGCTGGGACCAGGCCAGGGCAGGAGTTTTTTCATTTAGGGGATGGAGCAGTGGCCTTTGTGATGGAATATGGTCAGTGGTTCCCCGAGAGCCTCGCCAGTTCCCAGCCCTGAGTCTCTGACCAGAGGCCAGTGGACGCAGACTGAGCCTCGGATCTTCAGGTTGCTGGCCTCCCTCTGGCCTCAGAGAGTTCCCAGCACGAGAGGTGCCCACGGCTGTGGCCCTCTGAACTGGGACCTCCTCCTCCCCTCCCTTGGGGCGATCCCACCCAGAGCCCAGGGATGTCCTGCTGGCCCGGCACGAGTTTTCTAGGAACTGCCTCCTATTCTTCCTGGTGAGGCTCGGTGCCCCCCAGCACTTAGAAGTCTCCATTCATATCTCCCTCCTGTTCTGCAGGTTCATGCCCCCTGATGATCCCTTGGGCCGTCACGGGCCGAGCCTGGACAACTTCCTGCGTAAGAAGCCGCTCACGGCTGAGCACCGGAAGCAGCCGTGTCCCTATGGTAAGACAGCCGGGTCCACCCTCCACGGCCCTCCTCACTCTTCTCCCTTCCTCTCTCGCCTAAGTCGGCCTGGGCCCTAAGTTCTTCCTCTTGGGTCCCACCCAACCCAGAGTTTCCTGAGCCTCCCCCTTCCGCCACCCACCCCTGGTCACAGCTTCCCTAAGGTCCCTCTCACTTCTCTTCCAGGGAGGAAGTGCACCTATGGGATCAAGTGCCGATTCTTCCACCCCGAGCGGCCGAGCCGCCCGCAGCGCCCTGTGGCTGACGAGCTCCGTGCCAATGCCCTCCTCTCACCCCAGAGGGCCCCGAGCAAGGACAAAAGTGGCAGGCGTCCTTCACCTTCGCCTCATTCCGGCTCTCTGCCAACAGAGCAGGAGCAGTGCAGCCTGGATGGGAAGAAGCTGGGAGCCCAGGCATCCCCGGGGCCTCCCCAGGAGGGTCCGACCCAGACCTTTGCCCCGGCGGGTAGGAGCCTCCCGCCCAGTGGGGGCAGTGGCGGCAGCTTCGGGCCCACAGACTGGTTTGCGCAGACCCTCGATTCACTGCCATACACCTCCCAGGATTGCCTGGACTCAGGCATTGGCTCCCTGGAGAGCCAGATGTCAGAACTGTGGGGGGTTCGAGGAGGAGGCCCTGCTGAGCCAGGCCCACCTCGGGGCCCTTACGCTGGCTACAACCCCTATGGGGCTGAGCTCCCAGCCACTCCGGCCTTCTCTGCCTTTGGCCGGGCTGTGGGTGCCGGCCACTTCAGTGTCCCTGCTGACTACGCCCCCCCGCCAGCTGCCTTCCCACCTCGAGAGTACTGGTCTGAGCCGTACCAGCTGCCCCCACCCACCCGAGTCCTGCGGGAGCCCCAGCTGCCGGGCCCAGGGAGTGACAGGAGCCCGTGGGGTGGGGCAGGCAGCCTGGGCAAGGAGCGAGCCAGTGTGTACACCAAGCTGTGTGGCGTCTTCCCCCCACACCTGGTAGAGGCCGTGATGGGGCGCTTCCCGCAGCTCCTGGACCCCCAGCAGCTGGCGGCCGAGATCCTCTCCTACAAGTCCCAGCACTTCAGTGAGTAAGCAGCCCTGGCGGCCCTCATGGGCAGTATTCCAGCCTCTGAGGGTCGTCAGGCTGGGCTTTGGGCCACCAAGCAGCCCATTTGCAGGCCCGGGGCCCACCCTGGAGGCTTGACAGAGGGAGAATTAAAGTAGGGAAGGGAACCCACAAACCAAAGATACTGTAGGATTGGTCCTGGCCCGCGTGGCGCCTCACCGCTGCCTGCGCAGGCCAGGAGCGATCGCCCTGTTGATACACATTGTATCTCTGTAGTTTAAGGAGACGCTGCCGGTACCGGCCGTCAGTCCATGGCTGAAGCCCAAACCCTCCTTTCTCTCGGAGGGCGGGGAGGGAGGCAGGGGGAACAGAGGCCTGGGCTGGGGGCCCTGTGCAGGCCCCCCACCTCCGCCCCGTCCCTGGGATGCCGGCCTCGGCTGGCTAGTTGGGCACCGTGTGCCTGCCCTCCAAGGGCCCCTCCTCTAAGCCAATGAGGCCTCGGCCGTGCTCTCTTCGGCCCGAGGTTTCATGTCAGTAAGCAAGATGCTTCTTAATAACCCACCTTCTGTCTCACTCTGTTTGCCTAGCCCGTTGCCCCTGCCGGGGTCAAGGGCCCTGTGCCCCCACCCTTTCTTCCTCCCCCTTCCTCTGTACTTGGAGTAGCCTCGCCCTTCCCCAAGGGTGAGGGGACGCATGTTATGTGTGTACGGGTGTAATGTTAAATATTTTAAGTGGAAAGTCCTTGTCTCCTTAACACATCAATAAAGTACAACATGAGCCCCTCTAAGAGGTGATGGTCTTTGTTGTGCTGGGCTTGAGCTGGCCTTTGGGGGATAGAAGGTCAGCAGGTGGGCACCCAGGACCCACCCAGTTCCACCGGCAGTGCTCCGGCCCTGTGGGGCCGAGGCATCCATATGAGGCCTTGGGCCAGGCCATGAGAGGAGGCTGTGGACATGTGGATGGGGCTGGGGGACAGTTGGGACGCAGAAGTATGAAAGGGCTTGGAGCCCTGAGGCTGCGGCGTAGGGATGGGGTGGCACTGTTGGAGGGACTGGGCTGCTCCCCTTTTCTGCCCTGTGACCCAAGCCGGGGCTAGGAAACCACCTGGCTGAGCAGAGGCTCCAGGAGAGCCTGAGGGAGCGGGAGTGGAGGGCCCTTGGGTGCTTGGCTCTGGCCCCGTCCTCTCAGACATGGCTGTGTCCTAGGCCCAGAATCGCTGGTGGAGTGGGGGTGCTGGAGCAGAAGCAGGCTGGGGAGGCAACGCCAGGGTGACCTCCAAGTGGGGGTTAAGGGTCCTGGTCCCAAACTCAAGAACTGGCTCTGCCACCTATTGTCACCTGGGGCAAGTGACTCCCCACTCTGGGTCTCAGTTTCCTCCTCTGTGAAGCGGCGATAATGATAGCACCTACTTCGTAGGGTTGTTGTGAGGAGTCCCTGGGCCTGGCACATAGTAAGTCCTCATTAAATGGCCTCTGGGTGGCTCTCCGTGGGCTGTGTTCACCTCCAGCCAGCCATCGACCTTCTCGTCTGCCCCTAGAAGGAATGAGGCCCAGGCAAGAATATGCATCCTTTTTTTTGTTTTTTTGCAGGTGGAAAAATGAGGTAAAACTGTAAAATATTTTAAGTGAAAAGCTTGGCTGTCATATGATCCCCAAACAAACACCATCAGCTGGGGAAAATGGAAAAAATACCGTTTTAATAATTCTGTCTTTGAATATCTCACCTAATTTGTATTTATTGTTTATGAAGCTTTCATAGTGTCTGTATTTTTTTTTAGAAACTGCTTTACCACAGAACAGCTGTGTAGCACGTTGGGGAAAAATGCCACATTGGCAATCTCCCTGCATGTCAGCCCCTGCCCCATTCCCCCTGAACATTCTTCAGGGTGACCAGGATGGAAATGATGTCAGCCAATGTTACCTCGAAGCCCCCACTACATGCTCTTCAAGGTGTCCCGTGCCTGTTGCTTCCACCCTCGTCGGGAGCTTTTATCTGCCCAAAGAAACGTCATTGCCTTATTTATAAAATATTTTTTCCAATCAAGAACTGTATTCCAGATTAAGAGGCTATTTATGGGCCTTTGTTTTTACGGGACAGGAAGCTAAAATACCGGACTCTCCGGTTCATTATCAGCCACTGGCAATGCCGAGTGACTTGTCCAAGGTCCCACGGAGGAGGCCAGATCGGGGCAGGGCCTCGAGTGTGGGTCCCCAGGTTCCACAGACCTGAGGAAGGGAGGGCCCCAGACACTAGTTTGCAGGGACTCTCAGGCTCCGGAGAGGGATGGAGGCAAGAGGGGCTGGGAGCAGGAGTGCCCTCAGCCCCACACCTCACAGCCCTCTTAGGTTTACAACGTCCACGTAGGAGTCCCTCCGGCACGACAGCTGACATGACCCCCTTTCCACCTGCTCAGCGGTCGGTGCCCCAGCGCCCCCGCGCCCCCGCGCCCCCGCGCCCCCGCGCCCCCACCCACTGAGCCCCCTCTGTCTAAGCCCACGGTGGAGCGTGAAGGCCGCGAGGCCTGGGGGGTGGCGTGGAAGGAGCAGTAGTGCTCTTGCCCATCGCACCAGCCAGCTGTCCGTAGACTTCGGGGCTCACATTCCTTGACCAGAACCAAACTCTTGGTCATTTGCTGCTTCTGCTTTGGGGAGTGTGGGGGAGAGAGCGGATGCCACAGGCAGGGGGACAGTGGGCAGACGGTCCAGGTTGGCTGTGGTCAAGAGGCCGTGTCTGGCCCAGCTGCCTCATTGGCAGGCACCCTGACAAGGGCAGCAGAGCCCACGTGGCAGGTGCCGGGGGGAGGGCTGGGCTCCGGGGCGGCTTGAGTCCTTTCAGTGCGCTGTCACTCAGCCCAAACATCCCCTGCTTCCCCCAGAAGCCTGGCCATCCAGGGTTTGGAGTCTCCCCTCCAGGCCTCTTTCTCAATCTGGCTTCCAGGTAGAGCCACTCAAAGGCTGCCAGGCCCAGTACCCAAGGATGTTCCTTTCCCACGACTAGGGGTTTAACTGTGAAGTCTTCCCTGCCACATTTTGCTTCATCTGCTGAAGTACCTTTACTCACAGGGGCCTCACTGTCACCACCCATACAAGAGACACAAGGACTCCTGCATCTCTCTAGATCTGATAAGAGAACACCTCAGTTTGTGTGGTGGCAGCATGAGAGAAAAGAAAACTTGGGTTCAATACCCCCCCCTTCCTGGGCATGTGGCTTAGAACAGCTCACTGCTTCTCCACATCTCAGCTTCCTAGCCCGCCCCCACTGGAGAGCCAGGAGGTTCCGGGTTCTCATGAAGGAGAGGGTGGCGGGGCCGGAACGCGATCCTGAGACAAGCTCAAGCCACCGAGGCGCTGGAGGGGACCAAACTCGGCAGCCGCCCTGAGCCTTTTCCTCCTTCTGTTTTCCTGGTTCCAGGAGCTGAGAAGCAGACGGGGAAACCAGCGAGTATGCAAATTCCTGCACTGTTGGGAAATGATCCTGGAGCTCCCCAGCGTGGCCTCCTGCCAGCCCTTCCCTGAACCCCAACAGGCCCCCACTGACCCAGTCTTCTTGCAAGTTCTGTCTCGCACACATGGGTTAACCAGGCTTGGGGTGCACAGTGACTAAGGAAACCTCGGCATCCCTGGTGGAAACGGAACCGCCCAAAACGGGATGAAATTCCCTGCCCTGGATGTCCCCGCCCACTCTGTCCCCATCCCACTTTGCCAGCCTGAGGAAAACCCAGCAGTCTCCAAAGATCTGGGGACCTAAATTAGGAACATGAGGGCCTTGGGGCTTCAGCGGAGCGGCTCTCCCAGGCACCCCCCGCCAAGTGCTATAACACCCCAAACCTCACTTGTCACCTGCAAGGTGGTGTTGGGGAGTGGCTGGGACGAGGCCAACGCTTACCACCTAGCTGCCACTTCCTCCCTCCTCCCACCAGCAAAGTTCTGTGCCCTCCACCTGTCCCCATGTCTCCTGGAAAAGCCAGAGTCTGTCTCGCCTGCACAGAAGGGCAAGCCCCCCGCCCTGAAGGAGGTGCCGGGCGGGTCTCCACCAGAGGCAGCGAGCGAGTGAGCAACAGAGAAACCGGGATTCGTGGGACACAAGGCTATGAGCTGGGGGGAGGTGGGGGTGCTGTCAGCCCGAGCGCTGGGCACAACTGCTCCCCGGGGGCTCTTGCCCCGCAAGAAGGCAGGCAGTCTGAGGATCCTAGCACATTTGCCCCAGGGCTTCTCAAACCTGGCTCTTTTTTTTTTTTTTTTTTTTCCAGAATGGGTGGAGTAAAGGGTAGTGAGTAAGAGCCTGTTCTGGGGGCCTCCTAGTTCACGGGATGGGTGTGGGAGACTTGGCTGAAAGAGACAGGAAGTAGGGCCCTACAATTAAGGAAACCCAAGCCAGCCCGGGCCACGGTATGTAAATCTTCCCAGCCAGTTCCTGGAGCAGGAGGAGGCCCCAGGCTGTCATCCTGGGGTGTGGCCTCTTGAAGCCCATCTCCAGGCAGCTGCCAGCATCTTCAACTACTCACCCAGTTAAGAAATGGCTACAAAACTCAGTGGGAGAAAAGGATCGGACAACCCACCCCACCCCACCCTGAGCTGGGCACATTGCTGGGAAGCAGGTCACTGGGAGGGGTCCAAAGGCTCTGATTCTGGCTGCTCTCCTGAGAGCCTGCCAAAGCCAGAGGTGCTGGTGGCGCTCTGCCTGCCACCTGCTGGCGCCTCCTGGTACAACCGCCTGTAGAGCAGGGGGCAGGCTCAGCCCCCACGGCCACCCGCCCTGCCTGGGGAAGGGCCTAGAGGCAAGGATCTCCAGCAGGATCCACAGATGAGAATCTAAAGAGAATTTACGGGAAGTAAGCACTAAGGCAAAAACGGGATTCTTCTTTATTTTCTTTGAGGAAGACTAGCCCTGAGCTAACATCTGCTGCCAATCCTCCTCTTTTTTGCTGAGGAAGACTGGCCCTGAGCTAACATCCGTGCCCATCTTCCTCTACTTTATATGTGGGATGCCTACCACAGCATGGCTTGTCAAGCGGTGCCATGTCTACACCCGGGACCTGAACCGGCGAAGCCCAGCCCACCAAAGCAGAACATGCAAACTTATACTGCTGCACCACCGGGCTGGCCCCAACAGGGTATTCTTAACGGCATTTGCGGCTCCACCCTGGAAAGCAACACCAGAGGTCCCAGTCATGCCTTCTGCAAAGTTTAAAGCTCCAGAAGATTCCAAGTGTTCCAGGTAACAGATTACCCAAGAAAAATTCTCAGGAACTGGAGGAATAAGAAGGAAAGAAAAAGGAGACAATAATGCAGGCATTCCCATTTAAAAAGTGATTTGGAAGATAAAGTCACAATGAGATCCATGGGTTGTGACCCTTTGGGTCAGCAATCCCACTGCTAAGAATCACGCTTGCAAAATGATGTGGGCAACGCACTCCAACACTGTCTGAAACAGCAAAAGATGGGGAACAAGATCAACGCCACCAACAGGGGGCTGGTGAAATCGGTTCTGGTATACACGTGGAAGGGAATATGAAGCAGCCAATAGAAACGAGGCAGCTGCATTTATAGGTTTTCCAAGCTGTATTACTAGATGAAAAAAGTATGCTACCACTTTTGTAATAGACACACGTATGTGTGCATACTGCTCATATATGTACACAGTTCCCCTAGAAGGACACACGAGAAACTGGCTCTGGGAAGGACAACCGGTGTTTGAGGGGCAGGTGGACTATTCATTGACCGTTCAGTACATTTGAATGGATGCCACTGGCAGGTATTACTTACTCAAATTAAATATTGTAAAGCCCCCTAGGGGTCAGACATGAGTTGTAGGGTTGGGGGTGGGGATCTGAAGGAGGGCTGTATTGGCCAGGGGTCTCCAAAGTTTATTCTTGTACATGAACAGTGAAAACCTGCAGCATACCGACCCCCATCATGCATTAGTTGTTAAGCCATGAGAACTGCCATTTTTGAAGATCAAAACAGTTGAATATCAGCAACTGCTTGTGGTTCAACCTAACATTTATTCATAAGTTACCTACATGTACTCGTGAGCTAATATTTACATTTATTATATAAACATTCAAAGTGAGGAACTAAATAAGGCTGAGCCTGAAAGTAAATATAAATCGAAGGCCTGACTGTTCCTCCTGCCCCCATGAGCCATCCTCCACGCTCCCCAGCTTGGGGGCCACTGCCCCACGAAGTGGGGATCAGAATCGGCAACATCCAAGCCCATCCCAGCGACGAAACTTTCGCTCTACAGAAGCAGTTTTTCAAAGTGAAGATTGTTTCGAAGCGTGAAGTTCACCCCTTATAAATTCCAGACAGGATAACATTAACTTAGATGGACACAGGAACGAGAATCCCAATTCCTTCTTCTCGTGGTCTCTGCCTCTTCCGCACACCTCACCTTCCCGGGCGCGACAGACGCCGGCGGCCTGGGAGCAGTGAACGTGTGGGAAGCAGCACCATCTGCTCTGTGTCCACGCTGCACCCACCCGGCGCAGCCCCTGCGGTCCGGCTTTGGGCGCGCGTTTTTAAGCGTAACAAGGCCTCAGTAATCTGGAATAAGGCGGAGAGGCAGGGAAGTCAGAATAAAAGCCAAAAATAAGTCACAGAGTGTTTCAAAACGGCATACATGTTACTGCCTTCAAGCTGAGGCCGTTCAGCATTTGTTTTCATTCCCTCACTGACCGTATAGATCAAGATGGCAGGAGTCCTCCTTGGGACGTTTAGAGGACTTACATGACCCCAAAACCCAGAGGCTCAAGCTTGGAGCTGGAAATAATTCTGATGCCTACTTCCTACTCAAGCAGGGGGCTTTCTTCTAAGCAAACAGTATAAACTCATCGCGGAGAGAACAGTTAATCTATTTCTTGGTCCTTTTTTAACGCATTTTGAAGGCCCTCAGCTTCAGACATGCCCAGCAGCTCTGACAAGTCCACGCTCTCTCAACCCACAGGGGCCCTGTCCACATTCACGACGCTGCCCTTCAGACCCCCCTGGACCCCGAGCAGCTTCCAATCTTTTACTTTGTGGTTGTTCCCACTCTCCATCTTCAATTTGTAGGGTCTGTGGTGTTTGGAACATTTTGAGTTTGAATCCTCTTTCCCCAGCTCCCTGGAAGAGCATACTTGAGACTCCCCAGGACACAGGCAGCCAACTCCCAGAATAAGACATAAAACCTAACTACAAAGTGCCTGGACTTCTTGTTAATATCTTATAACTACCAAAAGGAGCAATAGGACAACCTGCTCCCATCGTGGAGATGAGAAAGCTCAAGCACAGAAAACCAGGTTTACCCAGATGGCAGAAACCAACCAGTAGGACTGCCCTCAGCCCTCCCATCCCCTCTTGTCCCCTGGATTACTGGAGAGGGAAGAGGACACAGCACAGGAGCCATCTTGCAGTTTGGCTCTAGTTCTTTAAACCAAGTCATCTTCTTTTCCTAAGACCTGAAGCCAAGTACTGTTCCAAACCCAGCTAACCTAGTGAAGGCAGCCCAGAAGGAACGCCTTCTCGGTGCCCCTGGGGGTGGTCCAGCTCAGGGACCACTGGTGGGGGCTGCAAAGATGGGAGGACACAGGCCACCCAGCAGACCTCTACCAAATGTTGTAGGTGGGTACTGCGAGGGCAAGTGCCACCTGAATGAACATGTCTCTCTGTGTTGGCACGTTTATTCTTTTGATCGATGACTTAATCAAAGTCATTACCTTATCCTCTTTGAAAGTGGAGCCAGTTAGTTTATAACAGAAGTTACAAACATCTCAAGCACGCGGGCAGGGATGCCTTGCGCCCTTTCCCAGACCACCCAGATGTAGGGAGCCTAGGCGGTCCTTCAGGACTTGAGTATCTCCAGCACGCCTGGCCGACGTACAGGAAAACTGAGAGGTCCTCTAATCAGTAATTAAACTTCATAGAGAAAATAAGCATAAAGCCAGCAGCCTGTCTCTAACTACGATTACATACACACGTGGGTGTATTGGTATACATAGATAGGCCTGTAAACAATACGTCTTCTCAAGAGCAGTCCTACCATAGCTCTAGGAAATAAACTATGAGAGTCAGCAATGTCTCCTGGTTTGCTTTGTGCTTCCTCAGAGCTCAGGAAACTGCAGGCACTCCTCCCTCCCAGAGGAGACAAACCAACAGAGAAGAACGCAGATGCTTCTGGTTCCCATTGGTTTTAGTTGCTCTTGTTGTTTTTTTAAGGAACAGTCTAAATATACGAAACAATTTCCTTTAAAACCCTGACACTGGAGTTCTGCCACCAAAGACACACCTGAAGACATCTAAACAGCCACAGAGTCAAAAAAAAAGTTTATTTGAGAAAAGAGTGAAAGCTTTTGCACATTTGACAAGTAGACTTGTTTTGATAATAGATGCCATCCATATTCAGCTCTACCAAGATTATCACAAAGGAAACAGCTTTTCTAACAAAGATATGGGCATAAGTAAAGGACTACGACTAAATAGAGTCAAAGGAAGGGTGAGGCCCCAAATCTCTCCCCTGGACTGATTCACAACCCAGGATTTAAATGAAACCAGCCCGTCTCCCAGGGCAGTGGTTCTCAACTTGGCTTCCGACCAGAATCCCAGGGACTCCTCGAAAGGAAATCCCAATAACTAGACGGCCCCCGGGCAGAGTCTCTGGGTGTGGGACCCAGGCATCAGTGTTTTTTAAGCTTCCCAGGTGATTCCAACGTGCAGCCGAGGCAGCTCACCACTGCTCGGGAGGCAGGCAGCCAGTGTCGCCGCGTTCCTCAGCCCGTCAAGCCCTGTGAGGAGGCGGTCTGCTGGGCCTCGCTGGCTCTCCTTGATCCTATCTTTCACTCTGCTCAAGAACTTCCATACGGTATCAGCTTTGGGTGCAATTCTGAGCCTTTCTATTTGTCTTAGTGATTTTTAGAGCAACATTTAATCAGGCAAATACCAGCAAAGAGAGAAAAGATGGAAAAAGAAAGAAATTTCCATAAGGCATGATATGAATAAATTATTTTAAAATAAGTGAAAAAATGATCTCAGGTTTAAAAGCAAAGCATGAGAAGTCAAAGCCCGTGAAAATTTATTTATACAAAAAAATAAAAATATCTATTTTTAAAGGATTGATTTAAACTTATGTTTTTCAGCTTTTCCTGTTCCTTGAACATGAAACTGCTTCCAACTCAGAAAGATTTAAGATAGGTAATCATTAAATAGACACTCTTTACCTTCCTCCTGCAAACAAACAGAGCCAAATTCCCCATTTTATTTATGGTGAACCAGATTATCTTCAGTTAAGAACTTTGGCAACTGCACGAAACAGATGATCAGCTCTGTCAGCGGGAAGGTACGAGCTGGACATCGGCAGGACAAAAAGTCCCAAAAGAAAATAAGATGGTAAAAACAACAGTAGAAAAATAATAAAACATGAACAAAATAAGAAAATGCCAGATATTTACAGCCTCCCACTGCAGGGTGACCTGTCGTCTACTTTCAGCATAAAACAAAAGCAGAGGGCGTTTCTTGATGGGTGTCACAGATGAAGCTGGCGCCAGCCAGTGGGGGGACAGTCATTCCAGGAAGGGAGAAACACAGTTGGCGACTTGCTGGGGCTGTGACCAGGTCTTGGTCCTCCTGCAGTTCTGTTACTAAAAATGACACACGGCGAGCGATCCGATGCGGTCTTACAGAAACAACTTGTTTGTCACCACATTTCAGAACAAACTACTCAGAGTCACAGGCACTGGGTCTGGGAAAGCAGAGGTGGACGGCCACGCACGCAGGTGAGGTCGGAGGAGGGGAGAGGGCTCTACAGCCTGGAAGCTTCTGTGCTAAGGAGTCTTCTAATAGTCCTAAGGAGAGAGAAACAAAGTCCCAGCTTACTCTCAGCAGAACATGGGTTTGAAGCTAAGAAAAAAAATGTCATAAACAAGTCTGCTAGGGGGTTGCTCTGTAGCCCCAGACTATTTCAAATGCAATGGACGATACTTCACATCTGAAAATGGCCTGTCGAGTCCATGAAGGGACTGAAACCCAATCAATTCTGCCCCAGGAGACCTCCTGAGCTCACCAGTCACTAAGAATAAATAAATGAATAAAAAGCTAGTATTAATAATTGATTGTTTAATCAAAGGGAATTTTTCTTCCACAAAAATGTGTGACCCCTCTCTCTCTCCAAAATATAAAAACAGTAAATAACACCTCAGACTTGAAGTGTACCCAGATGGCCCTCAGACTTTAGAATGGGCGTTGTGACTCCAGATCAGGAACACTCAAGTTCTGAAGACGAAGACATTTTTCTAATCATCTACAAAATTACCGGGCTGTCTGAAATGGTCTGGCTGATACTTACAGCTCGTGGTTTTTTGTTTAACTTCAGATCAATCCTGCGATAGGAAAGATAAAAAATATTTGCATTTTACTTTACAGAAAAAGGGTCCAAGAATCAGCTACTGTACAGGGCACAAGCTATAACAAAGGCTATTTGGTTAAGTAAAATCCACATTCTTCCTTAGACTATGTCATATTTAGTTGTTTACCCAGATATTATTAAGCAAGTATTTAAAAACATGAGCAGATACTCTTGCCACAAGGCAAACTTAAACGACTCAAGAAAGAAATAGACAGCAGTCACGAAAGCCAAATCATTTTTTAAAATTACTCCAAAATTACACGTTAAAGAGACTGGATTAAGAGGCATGCTCCACGTTAATGTGTTAGCTCTTAACTACATCCCTGATAGTCACTGAGACACAGAGTGATTAAGAACAGGAAGGAAACTAGGACTTTGTATTTCTGGATAGGAAACACAAAAGAAATTAAACGAATTTCAATTCTTAAATCTTTCCAAAGCCAAATATCAAGATCTTAAACTATTAATCTCCTTACGAAGCAAAGCCAGAAAATCAATTTAAATATAAAGTAAAGGTTATCTAGTTTAAAAGAAATTAAAATGCATAAAAGTGAAGTTTACTTAATTTTGCTTAAGTTATTAAATAAAATGTTACCTCCATCACGTTTTTCTGTTTTAAAAAAAACTTCCCAGCCTAACCTAATATACATACCTACAATTAAACAGATAAACTATGGGTTAGAAAGGTCTCAAAAAGGCATATTGGTCTCTACACACTAACAACACAGCACAAATACTAATTCAAATCAAACTTACTCAAAGTCATAATCAAACATGCCAGACGGGCTGAGGGCAGCATTTGAAAGGAAGAAAGCAATAGAAATTAATATACTAATTGAATAAATTAGTTGATTAGCCACCCTAGCAAGATTTATAGAAACAAAATCAGCTTTAAGAATCTTAAGCCATAAAGTTTTCAACATCAAGGCACCAAAGACAGTGTGGTTGGCAGAGTCCCTTCCCTCAGTGAATTTCACATTAGGACAGACCACGAAAGGAAAAGTCACGTCATTAGGAACCTGGACCCCTGCAGGACTTCTATTAGCTGCCCGATTCAGAGTTAGAGCTTTCAAAATATTCTATTGTAATGAAAAATATAAATAGGGCATTAGAAGAAATAGAGAAAGAGGGTTTAGTCATATAATGAAAGGTGCTTTGAAGACAGTACTAATAACTCAGCATAATATACTTTCACTAAAGTCAAAGATAAAAACATGACAAATTTTTTAAAAAGAAAACATTCTGCAACTTTTAACTCGAGTTCTATGTTCCAGCGTGTCCAGGGAGCGTGGCACTCCTTTTCTACAGCATTCATCCTAGAAGCCAAGGGTCGAATGCAGAGTCTTGTTCCAGAAACTGCAGAGCCGTCTTACTCTGCCCCCTGAACTGGTGGCGGCAGTGAACGGCTTAGGTCAGGGCCGCAATTGCGGAGCACCGAGGTCTGCAGCGCCCCTATCAAAACAAAGCAAAGTTGCCATCCACGAGCACCCGAGCCTCCGGCACCCGGAGGGGAGCAGCACAGAGGAGGAGGCCACTTGGGGCCATTGCTGCTAACAGACCGTGGTCCAGGCAGACCTCCAAGGCAAACAGTAACCAAGATTGTGACACCAGCTCCTTAGGTGGCTCCAACGCCTTTCTGACTGTAGGCATGTGGTAAAACAATATGCAGAATAGCTGTCTTTCCCTCCTAGCCAATGTTTGCAAGAGCGAAGCTGGAAGAAAGCTTAACTTCAATATCCCTTATGCAATAGCTTCACCTGACACATCTGGGAGAGTATACGGTAAGTGTACAAACTAGTAACTATCAAAAATTTAACTTTCAGCCTAACTCAACTTTGTTCATAAATTAAAGGAGACTGTACCTACTTAAAAACTATCTTCAAAAAACTTCAAACTATCTAGAAGAATTCTAGACATTGGTATAGTATAAAAACCTATAAGAGCAGCTATAAGTTATTATTTCAACTTTTTTAAAAAAAGACACTGGGACTTATTCAGATGTCATGTAAAACATAAGAATTCAGAACACTGTAATCATTTACGAATGCTAAAAATTATTTGATAAATTTTCATATTCCTGAAGAGTACAAATTCAAAAGCTGTTCTTTTTTGCTAAAGTACCATATTTATTTCCACTTTGCTTTACTCACCACTAAACAGTGCCTGGTACATAGGAGGTACGCAGACGTTTGCTAAAATAATGTCCTATTGACTTTACTGACCATACAGGGTGTGACACGTGGGAGGAGAAACAAGGACTGTGCTGAGGGCAGACTTCCAGTGTGTGTGGACCGCCCACCCCATCTGTCAGCCCCACTCAGACATCAGTCAGGGGTCAGGGGTCGGGGCCAGACACAATTCCAGGCTCAAGACGGCAGGAGCCTGAGAACCTGAGAACCGTAACTGGCCATGAGGAGCCATCGCAGGTGCACTGAACTGCTCTTCCCAGCAAGAAGGCAAATCAGCTCCACTCCGCTCCCCTGGGGCAGACGAGTGCCTGAGGTCAAGGAGAAGCCCAGCCAGATACCAAACCAGGGAATGACAAACAGAGCCTGTTCTCAAACAGTTCTTCCCCACTTGTGGGAAGCAGTAACTAACATCAAAGATCTTTATAAATCCTCATATTTTTCCGGGAGTTAGCTCCTAGGGCCAGGAGACGAAGGAAGGGTAGGAAGAAGTGCTGTCCCTGTGGAAACCTCCTAGAAACCTACAAGAAGGAAGTGAAGTTCAAGGCCTGGTTCCCTTTATCAGTCAGCCGATGACGTCATTAAGGCAAATGAGGTGTTGCCCGAAATAGACAATAGCTATCGAGAAAGCTTACGGTGACAGATGGAAAAAATGTCCCAGAAACTTTCAAGGAATTTTCCCCCTGCTCTGGACACTCCGAAATAGGAAAAGAATCATTGCTTTAAAACGATGCGGGAGCAAATTTAATAAAAGCTTCACAGAGCATGATATTTAATTATCTTGACAATTAAAAAAATATTTTTAAGAGTATGGTTCCCTGCTACTGTTTGTGATAAGCTGGGATCAGTCCCATCACAGTGGTCAAATAACGCAGAGCCGTAAAAAAAAAAAGGAGATGATAGGCAATTTTTGCTATTTCTTAGTGCAGTTATGAGATTGGCATGGTGATTCCTGGTTTGCAGAAAACATCAGCAGCAGTCCTTTGTTGCTGTTTGGAGGAAATACTATTTCTGCAGTCTAAAAACCACCACCACCGCTGACAAGCAAAACTCTTAAAAGAATTCAAGAACCAGTTGATGCCAAGGAGGCTTAAACCAGTTAGATTAATTCTCCATTATCCCCGGGTCTCACGTCCACAAAGCTAACAATCTTCACACCTTGGGTGCATGAAGGAATGTGCTGCCCGTGTGTAAAACGTCCCAGCCCAGAAGCAAACCGGAGGCCAGGAGCCCCACCCACTCCTGCGTGCCCCTCATTTTTTCAGCACTCGGGCTCCCAGGAGGAGCGGGACAAGAGCCAGCCTACGGAGACCCGCTTTTTATGCCTCCCAGAGGAAGGTGTGAGGCCAGAGCAAGATCCTCACTCTGGAAACTAGGCATCACCCTCTCTGAGGGCAGCTGTGTGATTTCCAGTTGTCTCAGTTAACAGGCCTCAGCATTACCGTACAAATGCCATGCAGCGTGAACGCTAAAATCCTCTCTGGGAGGCACCTGCCCCTCTGTCCACGGAGGTCATTCCTATCTCATTACGTACTGCAAAACACACAGTGGCAAAGATGATCTAGGAAGGCACTCCCACATCTGATAGACTTTACGTTGTTCTTCTGAGATCTGAAGCCAGCATATTGCAGAGATATATAAAAACAGAAATCACAGACAATCAAAACACTTGTATTGAAAAAGAAAAACAGCCCCGTGAGATCAGTTCTCTCCATCCACGAGGGAGTAATGGGCAGGGATCAGGACCGAGAGCAAAAGACTTTGCCCCACTCCGCAGCTTCCCAGCACGTGCTAGGACACACATTCCGTTTCTATTTCCCCTTTTCCTCTCCTAAAAGCAGGCCAAATCCACCACACTAAACATGTTTCTATGGAATAAAATTCTTCTGCACTAGAAACAGTGAGAAGGATGGCCTCCTTCACGGTCACTCTGATGCCCACCAATTCCCCCCTTAGAGACAGAAAAACTCCTCCGTTTCACTGGGACCAAAGGGATTTCTTCCCATCAGAAATAGGAAGACTGCACTGATGCTGAAGATTCTTTTTCTAGTAAAGTCCCTCCCCAGCCATGGTCACAGAAGCTCCGGGTGGGCGGGGGTGGTGTGAGGTGGGGAGTGTGGGGGTCCCCGCCACTGACCTGTGCCGGTTTTTGTTCTTTCGTTTTTTATGGCTGCTGTGGTGGCTCCCTGAGGAAGTAGAAGACGCAGCCTTCTGAGGTTTCACTCCCTGCACAGATCCATCCAGATCCTCAGGGTCCTCCTGGCTGGGCTCATTTTCCTGATTGTGGAAGTCTGGAGAAGTATCACTTTCTGTGCCACTTCCTGGCTCCCCTGGAGGAAAGAAACACAAGTCCCCAGAAACATCATCAGTCTCCTCAGGTAATCTGTTCACCAACGAGGACAGACTTTTTGAGCACTAATATATATGGAAAAGGATTATTTCTTATCCTCGAGGACCAAATATTCTGATTCACACCAAGATATATACAGTCAAAGCATCGAAGTTACCAGAATTCTTGAAAAACATGTAATCTGAAACAGTGTAACCAGAGGCAAGAGATCTAATGACGGCTGGGAGATGGGACCATACAACCAGGATAACCTCACCGCATACAGCTTGTTTAGACATAGAATACGCTGATGAGATTAATGATTATACGAGAAGCGTTACTAAAAACACTTGGGGAGGTGAGAGATGACCTTGGGAAAACATCCTACAGCGGGCCCCAGTTCCTTCCCCAAACCATACAGGAATCCTGTCTTTCTATCAAGAAAAAGGGCTCGAGAGGAGAAGAGCCTACTACCTACGTCACTCTGAAAAGTCTTAAGAATATTTAAAAAGTGATGATAATACTCTTGAGCTGACACAATATTCCCAATTTTAAAACATCCCTTAGATATGTTAAATAAGCAAGTTCAAGAACAATTTGTATACATATAATTTTTAGGGAAAACTACATATATTTTGGTAAATGTATACTTTTCTTCCCTGACAGGAATTTCTTGAAACTCTCAACAGAAAAAGATGCGGGAAGACTTTCACTTTACTGAACTTTTCAAGGATCGTAAATATGTACATTATCTGTTTCTAAAAATTGTCAAAAAACTGTGGACAGCAGGACCAGGGGCCAGTTTTCTTCTTTTTTATGTCTTTGTATCATAAACTGCTGGGAAGAGATTTCAAAGTGAGTAGCACGTGGCTATGAGAAGTAGAAGAGGCAGTCCCAAACAGCAGGAGAAAGAAAAAGAACCACATCTCCCAAATCATGAAACCCTGTTTTTGAATATTTCACGAAAGCAACAGAAGAGGGAGCTGTGGAACTAAGAGGCTAGAAAAAGCACACTGACCCGTCCTGCCCTCCCAAAGTTCAGGACAACCGATTTCATACAAAAATCAGGAAGAGAACTTCAAAACTTACTACACAGAGCTAGAGCTAGAAGACAGTGGTAATGGTGTAGGAACAGACACACAGATCAAGGGAACAGAATTCAGAGTCCAGATACAAACCCTTACATTTCCGGTCAACTGATTCTCAAGAAGGTTGACCAGACAATTCAGTGAAAAAAGAATAGTCTTTTTGACAAATGGTGCTGGGACAACTGGACATCCACGTCCAGAAGAATGAAGCTGGACCCCTATCTCACTCCATACACAAAAATTAACTCAAAATGGATCGCAGACCTAAATGTAAGAACTAAAACTAGAAAACTCTTAGAATCCACTGGATTACGCAATGGTTTCTTAGAAATGACCACAGAAGCAAGCATGAAAAAAAGAAAAAACATATAAAGTGGACATCATTTATATAAAACACTTGACCTGTAAATGACATCACCAAGAAAGTAAAAAAACTACCCAGAGAATGGGAGAAATTATTTGCAAATCATATATCTGATAAGCACTTGTACCCAGAATATATGAAATCTTAGAACTCAATAATAAAAAGACAAAAGAACAAATTTTTTAAAATCGGCAAAAGATTTGAATGGACATTTCTCAAAATAAGATATACAAATGGTCAATAAGCACATGACCATGCTTAACATCATTAGTCATTAGAAAAATGCAAATCAAAACCACAATTGGGTTGTTTGCTTTTTTGTCGTTGTTTTCTTCTTCTCCCCAAAGCCCCCTGGTACATAGTTGTATATGCTAGTTATAGGTCCTTCTAGTTGTGGCATGTGGGACGCTGCCTCAACATGGCCTAACGAGCAGTGCCATGTCTGCGCCCAGGATCTGAACCGGCAAAACCCTGGGCTGCTGAAGCAGAGTGCGAGAACTTAACCACTCGGCTACAGGGCCGGCCCCAGTTGTTTGCTTTTTGTTGTTGAGATGTAGGAATTCTTCATATATTTTGGATATTAACCCCTTTTCAGATACATGGTTTGCAAATATCTTCTCCCAATTGTTAGGTTGTCTTTTCATTTTGTTCATGAAGACTTTTAGTCTGAGGTAGTCCCATTTGTTTATTTGTTCTTTTGTTTCCCTTTCCTGCCCAGGCATAGTATTTGAAAACATGCTGCTAAGACTGATATCAAAGAGTGTACTGTCTATGTTTTTGCCTAGAAGTTTTATGGTTTCAGGTCTTACATCCAAGTCTTTAAGCCCTTCTGAGTTAATTTTTGTAAGTTGAGTTAATGGTGTAAGATAATGGTCTACTTTCATTCCATTTTTTTCCCCCTTCTTCTTCTCTCAAAAACCCCCCAGTACATAGTTGTATATTCCAGCTGTAGATCGTTCTAGTTGAGCCATGTGGAATGCTGCCTCAGCATGGCCTGACCAGCGGTGCTAGGTCCACGCCCAGGATCCGAACCAGTGAAACCCTGGGCTGCTGAAGCGGAGTGCATGAACCCAACCACTCGGCCACAGGGCTGGCCCCCTACCTTCATTCTTTTGCTTGTGGCTGTCCAGTTTTCCCAACACCATTTAATGAAGAGACTTTCTTTTCTCTATTGTATGTTCTTGGCTCCTTTGTCAAAAATTAGCTGTCCACAGATGTGTGGGTTTATTTCTGAGCTCTCGATTCTGTTCCATTGATCAGTGTGTCTGGTTTTGTGCCGGTACCATGCTGTTTTGATTATTATGGCTTTGTAGCATATTTTGAAATCAATGAGTGTGATACTTCCAGCTTTGTTCTTTTTTCTCAGGATTCCTTTGGCTATTTGGGGTCTTTTGTTGTTCCACATAAATTTTAGGATTCTTTGTTCTACTTCTGTGAAATAGGTATTGGAACTTTGATAGGGATTGCACTGAATTTGTAGATTGCTTTAGGAAGGATAGACATTTTAACTATTTTAATTCTTCCAATCAAAGAGCATGGAATATCTTTCCATTTCTTTGTGTCTTTTTCAATTTCTTTCAACAATGTTTTATAGTTTTCAGTGTTATGGGTCTTTCACCTCTTTGGATAAATTTATTCCTAGGTATTTCATTCTTTTTGTTACAATCATAAATAGGATTATATTCTTAATTTCTCTTTCTGCTACTCCATTGTTAGTATACAGAAATGCAAGTAATTTTTGCATCCTGCAACTTTCCTGTATTCACTTATTATTTTCAATAGTTTTTGGTGGATTCTTTAGGGTTTATATATATAAAATCACGTCATCTGCAAATAGTGACAGTTTCACTTCTTCCTTTCCAATTTGGATCACTTTTATTTTTCTTGCCTGATTGCTCTGGCTAGGGCTTCCAATACTATGTTAAATAAGAGTGGTGAGAGTGGGCATCCTTGTCTGGCTCCTGTTCTTAGAGGGATAGCTTTCAGTTTTTCTCCGTTAAGTATATTAGCTGTAGGTTTGTCATATATGGCCTTTATCATGTTGAGGTACTTTCCTTCTACACCCATTTTATTGAGGCTTTTTATCCTAAATGGATGCTGTATCTTGTCAAATGCTTTCTCTGCATCTGTTGAGATGACCATGTGATTTTTGTTCTTCATTTTGTTAATGTGGTGTATCACACTGATTGATTTGCGGATGTTGAACCATCCCTGCATCCCTGGAATAAATTCCACTTGATCATGGTGTATGATCTTTTTAATGTATTGTTGTATTCGATTTGCTAGGATATTGTTGAGGATTTTTGCATCGATGTTCATCAGTGATACTGGCCTATAATTCTTTTTTTGTGTTGTCCTTGTCTGGCTTTGATATCAGGATGATGTTGGCTTCTAGAAGGAGTTAGGAAGCCTTCCCTCCTCTTCAGTTTTTGGAAGAGTTTGAGAAGGATAGGTATTAAGTCTTCTTTGAATGTTTGGTAGGATTCATCAGGGAAGCCATCTGGTCCTGGACTTTTATTTTTGGGGAGGTTTTCGATTACTGTTTCAACATCTTTACTGGTGATTGGTCTATTCAAATTCTCTATTTCTTCTTGATTCAGTTTTGGAAGGTTGTATGATTCTAAGAATTTATCCATTTCTTCTAGATTATCCAATTTGTTGGCATATTGCTTTTCATAGTATTCTCTTATAATCTTTTGTATTTCTAAACTGTCTGTTGTAATCTCTCCTCTTTAGTTTCTGATTTTATTTATTTGAGGCTTCTCTCTTTTTTTTTGGTGAGTCTAGCTAAAGGTTTGTCAATTTTGCTTATCTTTTCAAAGAACCAGTTCTTAGTTTCATTAATTTTTTCTATTTTTTTTTTTAGTCTCTATTTCATTTATTTTCACTCTGATTTTTATTATTTCCTTCCTTCTAGTGATTTTGGGCTTTGTTTGTTGTTCTTTTTCTAGTTCCTTTAGGTGCACTGTTAGATCGTTTATTTGAGATTTTTCTTGTTTGTGGAGGTAGGCCTGTATTGCTATAAACTTCCCTCTTAGTATTGCTTTTGCTGTGTCCCATAAATTTTGGCATGTTGTTTTTTCATTTTCATTTATCTCCAGGGATTTTTGATTTCTCTTTTGATTTCTTCACTGACCCAATAGCTGTTCAAGTTGCATTTTGTTTAACGAATTGTTGAAGCAATTACATCATTTGTTTAAGCAATTAAAAAATGGGCAACTGATCCAAATAGACATTTTTCCAAAAAAGATTTACAGATGGTCAACAGACACATGAAAAGATGTTCAACATCACGAATTAGTAGGGAAATGCAAATCAAAACTACAATGAGATATCACCTCACACCCATAAGAATGGCTATAATTAATAAGACAGGAAACAAGAAGTGTTGGAGAGGATGTGGAGAAAAGGCAACTCTCATACACTACTGGTGGGAATATAAACTGGTGCACCCACTATGGAAACTAGTATGGAGATTCCTCAGAAAATTAAGAATAGAACTACCATATGACGTAGCTATTGCACTGCTGGGTATTTATCCAAAGAACATGAAAACACAAATGCATAAAGATACATGCACCCCCATGTTCATCACAGCATTATTCACAATAGCCAAGACTTGGAAGCAACCTAAGGGCCCATCAAGAGAGGAATGGATAAAGAAGATGTGGTGTATATACACAATGGAATACTACTCAGCTATAAAAGAAGATGAAACCTTGCCATTTGCAACAACATGGATGGACCTTGAGGGTATTATGCTAAGTGAAATAAGTCAGATGGAGAAAGTCAAATACCATAGGATCTCACTCATAAATAGAAGATAAAAACAACAACAAACAAACAGATAGATACAGAGATTAGATTGTGGTTACTAGAAGGAAAGGAGGGGGGCAAAAGGGGTATCTGGGCACATGTCTATGGTGACAGATGGTAATTAGTCTTTGAGTGGGAAACATGATCAGAAGTCAGAATATACACAGAAATCGAAATATAATGATGTACACTTGAAATTTATATAATGTTATAAGCCACTGTTACCTCAATAAAATAAATTTTTTTAAAACCACAATGAGATATCACTTCTATCTAATCATAAAATTGGAGTTGGGAGGACAAAAGGGAGAGTTCTCATGCCCTACCTCTACACTGACCCCAAAAGGAAGGAGGGGACTTCCTCTTCTTGCCCAGCAAGAGCTCAGCCAATGAGAGACTCAGAACTCAGCCAATGCAAAGCCAGTCCACAGAGAACACCCACTTCCTCCAAGAGACCCTGCCGACTTCCTCCTCCCTCCATAAGAGAGTTTCTCCTCCCTCACTGTTGGGGGACTTGTACATGGCTTCCCATGGTTGCAGACTCTGAAGTGCAATTCTTTGCTGATCCCAAATAACCTATTTTTGCTGGAGAAATAACTAGCTGTCTCTCTGTTTAAAGTCAACACTTCTCATTCAGTAGGATGGCTATAATGGAAAGACAAACAATAACAAGAGTTGGTGAGAATGTGGAGAGACTGGAACCCTCACACACTCCTGATGGGAATGTAAACGTGCAGCCACCTTAGAAATCAGTTTAGGAGTTCCTCAAAAGGTTAAACATCAAGTTAGCAAATGATCCAGTAATTCTACTCCTAGATATATACCCAAGACAAATGATAACATGTTTACGCAACACTTGTCACGAACGTTCACAGCAGTATTATTCATAGTAGCCAAATGTCCATTGACCGATGGATGTACAAATAAAATGTGGTTTATCCATACAATGGAATATTATTCAGTATTAAAAAGAAATGAAGTACTAATACATGTTTTGTTTTGAGTTTTTTTGGTGTGATTAGTATCAAGAGCCTAACATTTATATACCTACCATATGATCCAGCAACCCCACTTAAGAGCATTTATCCAAAAGAACTGAAATCTGCATCTCAAAGAGCTATCTGGACTCTCATGTTTACTGCAGCATTATTCACAACAGCCCAAAGGTGGAAACAACAGCAATGTCCATCAACAGATGAATGGATAAAGAAAACGTGGCAAATACATACAATGGAATATGTTATTCAGTCTAAAAGGCAGGAGATCCTGTCACAGGCTACAACAGGGAGGAAGCTGGAAGACACTGTGCTCAGTGAAGGAAGCTGGGTGCAGGACAAACACTGCATGATTCCACACACAGGAGGCGCCTGGAACAGTCGAGCTCACAGAAGCAGAGTATAGCGGCGGGTGCCAGGGGCTGGGGACGGGGAAAGGGGGAGCTGCTGCTCGCTAAGCATAACGTTGCAGTTACGCAATGTAAGTTCCAGAGATCTGCAGCACAACACTGTGCCGACAGTAATAATATTGTATTGTGCACTTAAAAACCTGCAGATCTCACGTTTAGTGTTCTTAACACAATTTTAAAAAACCCCTACCATTTAGAGATACATACTGAAATATATATACAGGAAAAAACGGTCTGATGTCTGAGATTTCCAATATAGTACAGGGGGTGGAGGTGGGCATGGGTGGGACGTGGACAGGGCAGGGTCGGCCATGGTGTGACGGTTTGGGGGCAGTGCGATGGGTACACAGGGGTTCATTATTTTATTGTCTCTCTGTGTAGATTCAAAATTCACTTTAATAAAAGTAAAAATGTGGGGCCGGCCCTGCGGCCGAGTGGTTAAGTTCATGTGCTCCGCTGCGGCAGCCCAGGGTTTCGCTGGTTCGGATCCTGGGTGCGGACATGGCACCACTCCTCAGGCCGTGTTGAGGCGGTGTCCCACATACCACAACTAGAAGGACCCACAACTAGAATATACAACTAGGTACTGGGGGGCTTTGGGGAGAAGAAGGAAAAAAAAATAAAAGAAGATTGGCAACAGATGTTACCTCAGGTGCCAATCTTTAAATAAATAAATAAATAAACAAATAAATACAAAGTAAAAATGTAATCTTTTTTCCCCTCTCATTTTATCCCAGTGATATCTATAACAGGCCCTCCCAAGGTATGCTTTTAGGAATGTGAAGGCAAGAGTCTTTTTGGAAAATCTAGAGTGCTCTCCAACACTAACAACCAATTCCCCAATAATACAGACACCAAAAGTTCAATTTAATTCCGACACTAACTACTCCACAGGTTCAGGGCTCAGTCCCATGACAGTGCCCCACTTCAGACATTGGTTGCCAGTCCTGGGCTTCCCATACTTGACAGACCAGTTATAAATGAGGGGTACCCACAGCCCCCTCCTCAGGTTTGATAATTTGCTAGAACTGCTCACAGAACTCAGGAACACACTTTACTTACTGTTACTGGTTTATTATAAAGCCGTCAACTCAGGAAGAGCCAAACGGAAGAGGCGCACGGGGCAAGGCAGGGAAGCCCCAGGCCGCTCTGGGCGCAGCATCCTCCCAGCACCTGGGTCCACCACCGGCACTCCAGCGTTCAGGGGCTTTTAGGGAGGTTCATGAGGAAGTAAGCCATCAGCCGTCAATGATTAACTCAATCTCTAGCCACTCTCCCCTCCCTGGAGGTTTGGGGGGTCAGGCTGAAAGTTCTAAGCTTCTCATCGAGGACAGGTCTTTCTGGTGACCAGCCCCCATCCTGAAGCTATCCAGGGGCCCCCAGCCACTAGCCCTTTCACCCAATCTTTTTGTATACTAGCCATTCTTCTTACTCTGGAGATTCCAAGGGTTTTATGAGCTCTGGGATAGGAAAGGGGACAAAGACCAAATATACATTTCCCATTAAGCCACAGAAAATAATTGAGCTGTATTTATGAAAATCACTCTTTGACACAGTAATGCCACTTCTGGGACACTGTCAGACAGAACTTTAAAAAAAAAAGCTTATGTTTATTGTGACATGGTTCACAGTGGGGAAAATGGAGACAGGGTGAATACTCATCAACAGAGGCGGCACAACCCAACCGTGGGGCATTGTTCAGCTTTTTTTTTTTTTTGAGGAAGATTAGCCCTGAGCTAACATCTGCCGCCAATCCTCCTCTTTTTGCTGAGGAAGAGTGGCTCTGAGCTAACATCCGTGCCCATCTTCCTCTATCATATATGTGGGATGCCCGACACAGCATGGCTTGATAAGCGATGCTAGGTCCATGCCCAGGATCTGAACCAGTGAACCCCACACCCCTGAAGCGGAGCACATGAACTTAATTGCTATGCCACCAGGCTGGCCCCTATTTTTCAGCCTTTAAAAAGAATGTGAAACAGACATTTCTCCAAAGAAGACATACAGATGGCCAATAGGCACATGAAAAGATGTTCATCATCACTGATCATCAGGGAAATCCAAATCAAAACTATACTAAGATATCACCTCACACCTGTCAGAATGGCTAAAATAACCAAGACAAAAAATAACAAATGTTGGAGAGGTTGTGGAGAAAAAGGAACCCTCATACACTGCTGGTGGGAATGCAAAATGGTGCAGCCACTATGGAAAACAGTATGGAGATTCCTCAAAAAATTAAAAGAGAACTACCATACGATCCAGCTATCCCACTACTGGGTATCTATCCAAAGAGCTTGAAGTCAGCAATTCAAAGAGACTCATGCACCCCTATGTTCACTGCAGCATTATTCACTATAACCAAGATGTGGAAGCAACCTAATTGTCCGTCAAGTGATGACTGGATAAAGAAGATATGGTGTACATATATACAATGGAATACTACTCAGCCATAAAAAAGGACGAAATCGTCCCATTCACAACAACATGAATGGACCTTGAGGGTATTATGTTAAGTGAAATAAGCCAGATAGAGAAAGACAAACTCTGTATGATTTCACTCATATGTGGAAGATAAACAGATGGACAAAGAGAACAGATTAGTGGTTACCAGGGGGAAGGGGGGTTGGGGGTGGGCACAAAGGGTAAAGTGGTGCACCTACAACACGACTGACAAATAATGTACAACTGAAACTTCACAAGATTGTAACTATCATAACCTCAATAAAAAAAATAATAAAAGAAATGAAAAAAATAAAGCGTGTTCTGTACCAAATGGTTGGAAGGTCTCTGGAGTTCTGTCAGTGTCCTCACTGTCTGTGACGTTCTCACCTTCGGCAGAAACACTGGTCATATCCTTATGGAACAGTCACACACTGGACTCCAATAAAGTATTTTATTCTCAAAAAAAAAAAGGGGCCAGCCCAGTGGCTCAGCAGTTAAGTGCACACACTCTGCTTCAGCAGCCCAGGGTTCGCCAGTTCGGATCCCAGGCGTGGACATGGCACTGCTTATCAAGCCATGCTGTGGCAGGCGTCCCACATATAAAGTAGAGGAAGATGGGCATGGATGTTAGCTCAGGGCCAGCCTTCCTCAGCAAAAAGAGGAGGATTGGCAGCAGATGTTAGCTGAGGGCTAATCTTCCTCAAAAAAAAAAAAGAACGTGAGGGGCTAGCCCAGTGGCATAGTGGTTAAATCCGTAAGCTCTGCTTCAACGGCCTGGGATTCTGGGGTTCAGATCCCAGGCACGGACCTAGCACCACTTGTTGAGCCATGCTGTGGCAGCATCCCACAGAAAATGGAGGAAGACTGGCCTAGATGTTAGCTCAGAGACAATCTTCCTCAAGCAAAAAGAGGAGGATCGGCAACAGATGGTAGCTCAGGGCCAATCTTGCTCACCAAAAATAAAAGTGAGATGCTAACAACAGCCAACACATATAGTCCTTCCTAGAAGCCAGGGATGATTCCACAGACTTTAAATATATTCATACAACCCTCACAAAAACTCTACAATCACGATGTCCATTTTACAGAGAAAGGAACTGAAGGGTAGAGAGGTTAAGGAGCCTGCCCACGGTCACACAGCTAACAGGTTGTGGACTTGGGATTCGAACTCAGACAGCTGGGCTCAGAGTCCACGCTCTTGATCACCACTCTATCCTGCATCTCACTGACTGAACATTGATTGGCATTGAACCGGCAACGGTCTATGTGCCGTAAGGAGTGGAAAAGCAGATAATGTGCACAGTTAGGGTCCAATTTCTCTATTAGAAAACCTCCAGCTCTTCTATGTGTGTGTTTGTGTGTTCGTGTGCATGTGTGAATCCAGAAATATGTGTTAGGAAAATACCAAGCTGCTAATGTTGGCTACCTCAGAAGGGGGGGCTGAAGTAGAACAGGAGGTAATGAACCTATCAAACTCACCTCTCAACAACTTGACTTGTAATAAGAATGTATTACTTTTCCAGTTCTTAAAAAACATCTAATGAAATAAAAAAAGATGAGTTTTAGATAGAACAGTATCAGGACAGCCTTCTTCTCCCATATCCGGTTCCATTTTTATTTAGGTAAAAAATGTCATCTCTAAAAATGCAAATGGTGGAGGCACTGGCTGGGGAGGGAACAGGTTGACAGGGCATGAGGTCACAAAAGCTTTGGATCACAGATAGGACGACAGAAGGGGCACTGGACTAACTGAGTAAGGGCTGGGCACAGGGGAGAGAAGGGTTAACCAAAAAGGTGGGAGACAAGTAAGAAAGGCAAGTTAGATCTGGCAAATTCTGTGTATGTTTCAATTCTATTGAGAGACACTGATGAGCAAAACCAACCGTCTCCTCATTTGGGGCCAGCTGCTATGAGAGTATCAAGTAAAGGGATGAGCAGGTCACATTCTATGAGGTAAGCACACATGTACACACACGTGTGCAAACTCACACAAGCGTGCAAAGCGAATCAAAGCCCTGTGAATAGGGAGGGCACCAGCGTTACCTCTCTGAAGAGGTGACGTTCCAGGCAGTAACCAACGTCCCAGAGGGCTGAAACAGATATCAAGTATCCTGGGAGTCAGAGAGGAGTGAACGATTCAGGAAAAGCTCCACTGAAGGGGTGGAACTGAAACTGGACCTTGAAAAATTAGAAGCCCAAATAAGTACAAAAAATAACACAAGCAAAAGTGCAGAGGTGAGAAAACGCAAGGGATATTTGGGACAAATGAGGCAAACAACATCTCTCAAACAGAGCTTGAGAAACGAGAGGTGAAGTGGAACACACAGCTTAGGAGGAGCCACAAAGCCCAACGAAGGGATTTCATCCAGGCACAATACGAGGGGATGGGCAAGAGGGCTGAAGGGTGCCTAACCTTTCTGAACCCAGTTCCCCATCTGGAGAATAGGAATTCTGTCTCTCACGTGTTGAGTACCTCATGGACGAGGTGGACGAGGCACTGGGCTAGACGCTGGGGCGACGGCAATGTTTCCTACTTTCAAGGAGCTTTCATCGATACCTGTCCTCAAGGAGCAGCTTTAAGGATTAAACGAGGTAACACAAGTAGAGTGTTCGCTTAGTGTCTGGAACATAGTCAGTGTTCACATCTCAATATCCTTGAGATCTACAAACACGCACGTCAAATTCTAAACAAACAGACTACTTGCTGTGAAACAATTGCTAGTAGGACATAAGGTGAAGTCATCAAGAATTCTCAACAGAAAAGTAACAGCAGACAATACACACTGAGTTCTCTGTGCAAAACCCTGTTTTAGGATTATTGGGCTGGAAGAGGTTTAGAAAAGACACTGGAGACAGGGAGACTAGCTTAAACATTGTTAAAATACAAAGTGAGACCACAAAGTAACAATTTTCTTCCTTGGCTCCTAGAAGCAGAAGAGGAGTGATAACAAAAAGGGTGGGTTACGACATCTCTAAGTGCAGCAGCCGGTCACTCCATCGTCTGATGCTGCCACTGTGCAAAGACACATAAGGTTGTTTCTCACTGACATCAAAGCGAGCAACTCATTCTTTAGAGCAAAGAAAATCAGATTTTGATTAAGTTTAATAAATCTACAAATGAGACACTACCTATTAAAAGAAACGATAGCTACCAAATAGAGGGAAAAACAAACTTCTGATCAGCACAGAAAGTTCAAAGGAAGTAAAGGCAGATACCTAGAACGACACCTCATGCTCCTGTTTACTTACCCACTGAGCGATGTAAATGCTGCCGGGAGATCTGGGCTGACGAAAGCTTCAGAGGGCCCAGGAAAATAAACAGCAGAGGCTGCTGATCCTTAAAGGAAACTTTACCTGCCTGTTTTGTTTTTCTTTCACTTTATTCCTTTTTACAAAAATATAAGCCTTCACTAATTTGCATACAATTCCCCTTTGGGGACCATGCGAATCCACTCTCCTTCCAGTCTGGGTACATAAGAAGCCAAAGGAAGCAGAAAGCAATGCATTTTTTGAGGAAAATTTTCAGAATCGTTTGAAAATAAAATGATAAAAGTATAAAACTCCAAAACAGTTGAGATCTAAGAATATGCAAGTCAAAATTCTAAGAGGAAAGAATGTTTACTTTGGGGCCAGCCTGGAGGCGTAGTGATTAAGTTCGCACGCTCTGCTTCGCGGCCCAGGCTTTATGGATCTGGATCCCGGGTGTGGACCTACACTCCATGCATCAAGCCAAGCTGTGGCGGCATCCCACATACAAAATACTGAAAGACTGGCACAGATATTTGCTTAGGGCCAATCTTCCTCACCAAAGAAATAAATAAATTTAAAAATAAAGAATGTTTACTTCATTGCCACCAAAGATCAAAAATACAGAAATCATTCCACGAGATTGGTTATACAGAAATTCTGAGACCCTGGAGAGACTCTGTACAAAGGAAAAAGTGCAAAAGGCAAAGTAGACCATTCCTCTCACGGAACTAAAGCTTGCCTTGAATCACATGGGTGTTTCAGGGACCCTCAAGCCTTGAACTTGGCTTAAAGAGGTCCGAGCACCTAGCAAGAGGAAACGTAAGTCTTCTCTGGAAGACAGCACCTTCGTCCTGGCCCTCAAATTATTCTACAAATACAGTCATGTGTCACACGACAAGGTGTTGGTCAATGACAGACCACCTATACGACGGTCATCCCATAAGATTAGTACCATACAGCCTAGGTGTGTGGCAGCTACACCATCTAGGCTTGTGCAAGTGCACTTCATGATGTTCGCACAACGATGAAATCGCCTAACAACGCATTTCTCAGAACATATCCCGGTCGTTAAGCGGCACATGACTGTACTTTTCATTATTAATGAGCAGTACACAGGGAAATTAGATTTCACAAGTAATAATCAGCAGAAACAACAAACAGAAATAGGTCCTTAGAGACTTCAGAAATTGAAACACAGATTACAAAAACACTATGCTTACTATACTTAAAGAAGTAAAAGGCTAGTTTGAAAATAACTGCAAAGAAAGCTATCAAAAAATTACATAGCAGCTTTTAAAAATAAAGTACAATTTCTGGAAATCAGGGCCGGCCCCGGGGCCGAGTGGTTAAGTTCACACGCTCCGCTGTGGTGACCCAGGGTTTCGCTGGTTCGGATCCTGGGCGCGGACATGGCACTGCTCATCAGGCCATGCTGAGGCGGCGTCCCACATGCCACAAGTAGAAAGACCCACAACTAAAAAAATATACAACTATGCTGGAGGAATTTGGGGAGAAAAAGCAGAAAAAAAAAAAAAGAAGATTGGCAACAGTTGTTAGCTCAGGTGCCAATCTTTAAAAAAAAAAAAGAATTTCTGGAAATTAAAAATGTAATAACAAAAGATTTAAAACCAAGGGAAGGTTTAAGAGCAAATCAGACTCAAATGAAAAGAGAATGAGGAACTGGTAGGTCAAAAAAAATTACTCATAATGCAGCACAGAAACAAAAAGAAGATACAGAAGAGATTAAAAAAAAAAAAAAACAGACAGAAAGGATAAAATGAGAAGGTTTAACACTTAGCCGGAGTACCAGAAGGAGAGGAGAGACAGCAGGGAGCAAACGCAGTATCTGGAGATTCCCAGTAGGAGCTGGGAATGTTCCAGAACTGATGAAAAATACCAAACCACAGTTTCAACAAGTCCAATGAAACCCAGGCCAGATAAATAAAAAGGAATTCATACTTAGACACATGGCAGTTAACTGTAGAAAATCAAGACAAAAATAAAACCTTAAAAGATAGCAGTGGGAAGTGGTAATGGCAGAAGTGGTGAGACAGAAGCCCACAGAATTACTGTAAAAGGGCTCTGGCCATTGGAAATAATGAACTCCAGGATTTAAGTAATTCTCTACACTCTGCTTTATTCCAAAAAGAATTCAAGGCAGCTTATCAAGATCCATATAATGAAATCCAATAAAATAAATTTAAAGTGACGTAAATAACACAAAGAGGAACGGAAGAGGAAAGCAAGCTGGATGCAGTACTAAGAGTCATTCCCAAAATGCATGCTATAAATTCCTCTTTGCTTTCTAGGGGGAACCACAGATTTGGCATTAAGCATTTCGGCACCCACACAAAAAGGGAAACAGTCAATTAACCAGATTTTCTGTAAAAACCAACTAGTCTTGCAAGGAAAACAACTACTCCTAAAGGAGATGATAATTAGTAATGATAATAAACAACATTTGCAACATCCTCTTACGATAAATAGAGGGACACATTTTACAGGACCAAAGTATAATTAGCAAATGCAAGTTGAGAGGGAAGACCGAGGAATACCAATATGATGTAGTCAAGAGGGGGGGCTCAACCCAAGGGGACGTTCCTAAGGGAAGGGATGGCCTGCATACGCTTTAGAAAATCTTTAATACGCAAGTATTTGTCTCAGTCAAGCTTCTGAAAGTAGTGGCTTTAAGAGTCTGCTGACAAGAACCTAGGTGCACCTGTTCTGTGTGGGTCACTAGGTACAGAGCCACATACTAAACGATCCACTAAGCCAGGGGCCTGATAACAGACTTGTGAAAACTGAGAAATCAGACATCATTCTGTCTCAACTCAAAGGACTCAGCTCCAGAATGTTCTTTAATCAGTCTTGTTACTCAACAAAGCAGAAGAAATGGCTCTACAATCTAGAAGCGGCTTTAACCGAAAAGAAATGCGGTTTAACTGGCAGTCATACCAAAAGAAAAGTCCGAAGGCCTTGGTACAACTGATTAGGTTGGCAGAAAGGAGTCAAAGATGCCTACAAAGTTGGGAATGAGGGAGAATGGGGGCACTATAACAGAAAAAGTGGGCAGACATGTTTTGGAGGAAATAGAACACCTCAGTTTTAGACAAAATGTTTGAGTTTGAATACGTGAATGGAAATGTCTAGAAGACATTTTCTAGGATTTTCTTTTCTTTTTGGGGGGCTGGGGCCGGGGCGGGGCAGGGTAAGGAAGATTATCCCTGAGCTAACAACTGTGCTAATCTTTCTCTATCTTGTATGTGGGACCCCACCACAGCATGGCTTGACAAGTGGTGTGTAGGTCCATGCCCAGGATCCAAACCTGTGAAGCCCAGGCCACCGAGGCGGAACATGCAAACCTAACCACTACTCCATGGGGCTGGCCCCTCTAGGATTTTCTAGAACTGCATGACTAAAGCTCAGGAAAGGGGTTAGGGATAGACCTAAAAATCCAGAAATCTGTACGTGGAGATAATAACTGAAGTCACTGAGTAGTTCTAATTCCCAAACTACCAAAATCCCTTTTCCTCAAACCACTGCCTTAATGCAAACAAAAGAACTGGCTCCCATAAGAAGCGATGCCACCTGAAAGAGGTACACAGCCACAATATAAAAAGCAAGTTCAAAAAGTGATCCAGTGCACAGGGAGAGCACCCAATACAGCCACACAGAGTCTGACTCAGAGAGATAAATGTACAGATCTACACCCCATCACTAGAAATTAGAACAGAATGACACTGTATGGCTTACACATAGAGAATGATATAATTTCTTTCTTCTTTTTTTTTGGTGAGGAAGATTGGCTCTGAGCTAACATCTGTTGCCAATCTTCCTCTTTCTGCTTGAGGAAGATTGTCACCGAGCTAACATCTGTGCCAATCCTCCTCTATTTTGTATGTGGATGAGCAGTATGTAGGTCCATGACTGGGATCTGAACCTGTGAACCCCAGGCCACCGAAGCAGAGCGCAGGAACTTAACCACTTTGCAACTGGGCTGGCCCCAAGAATGATACAATTTCTCTACAAAGTAAATACTACCCACTCTCCATTTTATATTTAAGAACACACAGGTACATTCTGTTTACAGGATCAGAATTTCCTAAGAATTATCAACTTAGGTACATGGGGATTTATATCTCTGAAATTTTCCACATTGAAAGATTCTTTTAACTTTAAAAAAATCCCCTAAGACTTCTCAGGAGTGAAGACGTTATCTTTGTGTCTTTGAGCCGCTGAAGGCAACCTTCACGTGATAGAAGAGGCAGAAAGGACATGGCAGTTTCTTCCTCAAAAGAAAGACATGATTAAGGATACCCAAAAAGATTCCTAACTTCTAGCAGAAGAGGCAAGAGTAGAGGAGACGTAGTCTTCAGAGACACAGTTGGACCGGAGTGGAATAGAGGGACTGTGGTAGCTTAACAATAAATTGAAGAAAAGTGAAAAAAATAAACTTACTCTTTTCAATGAGCTGGTCTTGAACTCCTGCCAACGCACTTACTGCCTAAAAAAAAACACCAGTTACTAGAAAAGTTATCACAGCCCTCAGGAGAGCACGCGCAGGCAGAACAGAAAGAGAAAACGCACGGAAATTTATCTGAGCTCCTCCTCGACAGTGGGCCACAGAGAGCGCCCCGTCACTTACAGCTGCCGAGGTGACCGAAGATTTACTGAAGAGCCGCTCAGCCTCCTTGAACTTCCGGTTCCTTCGATCGTTTTTGCTATTGGAGTTTCTAAAACACACACAAGAAACTCACTATCAGCACCAAGCTGAGTCCAGGGCTCAAGCTGAAGATGCTCCAGGGCAAATGCAAGGAACTCTTTTTCCTTTTCCTTTTTATTACCAAGCTCCATACAGAAATGCCTCCATCCCACTTGGATTGCCCGAAACACCCTTTACCCTGAACGCCTATGGAGACAGCCCCGTTCTCCAGCGCAGGATGCGTGCCCCCCGGGGTACAAGTGATTACCTTAATTGGTTCACAATTGCTTTCATTTTAATTGTATTCATTTTAATGCTCATTATTAAAAACCACTAGCGCAGACTAGTGATAGGAAGCGTCTCTGTTAAAATTTAAACAAAGAACCAGGGTTCCTTGGAGAAGCTGCTGCTATCAGTTCTGGCACAAGAAAAGGACAAAGTGACAGAAAGCAACCAAGTGCTCAGACTCATAGGGTCACGTCAAAAGGACAAAGGAATCAGCTTGAGGAGGCTCCCCTTGGCCAAGTTTGGGACAAACGAAGCATCAAAAAGGATAATGATGGGTGTGTTTGCTTTGTGAAAAGTCACTGAACTGCTTATTTGTGACTCGCGCACTTCTCTGAATGGTCATGGGCCACATAACATTTCCGTCAAGGACACACCGCATATAGGACGGTGGTCCCATAAGACTACCACCACGTGGCCTGGGTGTGCAGTAAGCTATCCGATCCAGGTTGGTGCAAGGGCACTCTATGACTCAAAATGATGGAATCGCCCAGTGACACATTTCTCAGAACTTATCCCTTTTGTTAAGCGACACATGACTGTATATATTTCAATAAATTAATTTATACTAAAAAATAACATAAACCTCTACAATAAAAAAGTGACAGTCCTAGATCCTAACACACTGTTTTTTAAAGAATCCCTGAGTCTACAGTGATAGTAAAGAGAGACAGAGAGTGAAAGGGAGAGAAGGGCAAAAGGGAAGACTCTCCTTTCAGAATGCCAGTAATAAATGCAAAAGCAAGAGTAAAATTAGAATCACAATTTTGCAACCTCCAGTAAAATAAGTGATTCAGACAAGAATCAACAATAGATGCTAAAAACAGTGATAAAAATTTCGGGGGAGCAGTATGTTCACACTGTCCAAAACTGTAACCTCCAAAACTACTTTTTAGTTACAAAGAGGAAAAAAAAGCAACTTTTATAATGGAGAAATCACAGGCTCAAACTTAACAGCACCAATAATGGGACAATCCAACATTATGTGCCTTCTGAGAAAATAGAGGGAAACAAGTCACTAATGCGACATTTTTGCCAAAAATTTAAATAGGATCTCTTATGAGGTCACAATAAGAAAAATTCAGGGGGACCGGCCCCATGGCCCGAATGGTTAGGTTCGTGCACTCCGCTTCGGTGGCCTAGGGTTTCGCCAGCTCAGATCCTGGGTGCAGACACGGCACTACTCATCAAGTCACGCTGAGGCGGCATCCCACCTAGAAGGACCCACTAGAAGGACCCACAACTAAAAATACACACCTATGTACCTAGGGGGCTTTGGGAGAAAAAGGAAAAGTAAAATCTTAAAAAAAAAAAAAAAAGAAAAAAGAAAAAATCAGGTACTGGAACATTCTACAAGACAATGTCATAAACAACAACTTCACCACCAATAAGAGTAGGAGACTCTCCTAGATTAAGAGACTAAAGAGACGTAACAGGCAAATGCAATGCACGAATGCTAAGGGATCAAAATAAGGAAGCAAAGCCTTTTGGGGACAATTAGGGAAATGTGAATAAAGACTGCGTATTAGATGATGGTATTAGTGATAATTTTCTAGGTATGATAACTGTGGTTAGGTAAGAAAAATGTTCTTATTCTTAGGAGGGAAGAGCTGACATAATAGGGGCACTGTCATGATATACCTGCTTTAAACTTTTACATGGTTTAGGGGGAAAAACAAGTGTGGGGAAATGGGAGAGAGAACCACAAAGGGGTGGCCTGAGGGAGCTCTCTGTGGTGCTGGAATAGCTCTGCGTCTTGACTGCAGTGGTGGTTACAGGAATCCACACACACGATAAAATGACAGAACTACATGTACACATTGTATCCATGTCAATTTCCCAGGTTTGATACTGTACTATAGTTACATAAAACCCAACCATCGGGAAAAACTGGGGTGAAGGGGACACGAGACCTCTCTCTACTATTTTTGCCACTTCGTATGTATCTATAATGATTTCAAAATTTTCAAAAAGTGTAAACATAGATGAGTGTCTTTATGCATATTATAGAGAGAGGAAAAGAAAAGAGAGAGAGACAGCAAATATGGCAACAAGTTAACAATTGGTGAGTGCCCTTTAAGGGTATCAAATGTTCCTGTACTATTCTTTCGATTTTTCTACAGATTTGAAAATTTCAAACAATTTAGCGAGTTCTCAAGTATGATATTAATAAATAAACAGTGGTACAGGTGGCACACAGGTATGGCAAATATTGTGAGGGGGGAACTCATGACGGATTAAAATGTGAAAGACTCAAATAAGAGAGCTGCTGTGTAAAGTATTATACGTTGCACTTCATTTAGGTCTCACGCAACCCCGAGCCACAGGCTGGACTTTCCCTATTTCACTGATGTCAGATTTGTCCAGGATCACTCAGTGAGGCAGTGGCTGAGCCCGAGGCCAAGTTCAAGCCCAGACCTCTTTCCACACCACCGCTTTACTGGTGCCTCCCTGCAAACTTGCTAGCAAGAACATATATGTCCTTAAAACAAATATTACTAGGGAACAACACAAACACTGTAGGCTTCTGACACTCACTTCTGGTTGGTCAGATACCGATCCCAGCCACGGATAATGTTGCCATACATCTGAGTGTCTTCCAGGTAGCTTCCTTCAAAAGCATAGATCTGTCTCTCCAAGTTTGCCAGTGTTTCCTGAGAGATGAAAAACACGGCAAACGGGTAATGCCTTTTAAATACAAACATTAACTCTGACCAAACCGAAAACTCAAGCCCAACGACACTAAACCACCGTTGTGGAGAGATGGAGGACATGGGGAGGGGCAAGCTGCTCCAGAAGAAGACAGTCTACCCCTGTTTGCTGGATCCCTTTGAGAACAGAAAGGGATAGAGAGAGCCGATCCCCGGAAAAATGTAGACTCATGCAAAATTTTGCATACATTTCAGAGGGTTCGTGGAAACCCAGCTGTCAAGAACCCCGGCTGAGGCAGAACGTGAGCAGTCTCCACTCCCACGCATACAAGGTGCCGCCACCGGGGAGAAGGCAGGGCGCGCAGCCTCCAGCGCCAACGCACTCCCCTCCCCGCAGGCTCAGAGAGGCCGCCTGCGCTGGGCTGCCAGTTGCCATGGAAACGTGGAAGGGCAGCTTCAGGTGAGACGCGCCTCCCCACGCCCAAGCCAAAATGCGGGGGGCAGGGAGGGCTTGGCCACCAGAGTGCTTGGGACCCTGGCTGCATGTCACGATTCACAATCCCCTACACTGAGTCCGCTCCCCTCGCCTGTCACCTTCTAGATGCTCCCAAACGCATCACATCCCTGCCCATCAAAACACCCATCCAACGGATCTACTCCTAGTCCCCAAAAGGACATGCGCCCCTCCATCCTCCAAAGGCCAGATTGGATAACAAGGTGCCCCTCCCACCCACGCCTGCTGCCCCACCCTCCCCAAAGCCCACCCGCAAGCCCGACCCGATCTCCTGCAGCCCGCCGACACGCCCGCCCGCACCCCGCGGAGATCGCGCCCCGCTCGCTCTCGCCCACCCCGCAGAGCTCACGGACACTCGCCTTTCCCGGCTCCCACCCCGACCCGCACCCCAGGCGCCATCCCGCCCCCACGCCCCTCCCCCCGGCTCCGCGCCCGCCCCCGCCCCGGCTCGCCCGGCTCGCCCGGCTCCAGCGCCGGCTCCGCCCCGCCGGGAAGCCGAGGCGCCGGCGGGCCGCGGAATGCGCAGCCCGGCCTCGGGCCCCGGACTCCGGGCCGCCGCGCTGCGCCCGCGGGGTAACGGCCCTGCGCGGCGGGCCGGGGCCGGGCGGCGGGGCGGGCGCGGGCCCCCGGGCGCTCCAGGGCCAGAGCCTCACCGCCAGCTCCTGCTTCCGCTTCACGAGCTCCGCCAGCTCCCGCCGGGTGTCCGGGATCTGCGGCGGCGCCGCCTTGTTGTGCATCGCCATGTTGGGCTCAGGCAGGCGGCGGCGCGCCGGGCTTGGGGCGGGCCCTGCGCGCCGCCGCCCGCCAGGGGGCGCCCGCGCCGCACTGCGCCTGCGCGCCGGCTTCCGGGGCCGCGCCGCGCCGCGCGCTGGGCCTCGGGTTCGCGCGCCTGGCAGAAGGGTCCCCGGTGGTGGCGTTCTGCTCTTGGTCCTAGATGACCTCCGCCCCTGGGTGGAAGTCTGTGCTCTACAGACACCACGAATTCACCGTGTCCAAAACCAGACTCCTCCTGAGTCGCCTCTGTGAATGACTTTCACTGTCCACCGAGTTGCCCAAGTCAGAAACCTGAGTATCATCCTTACTCCCCCTCACGCCCTGAACCCCATCCAAAGCCAAGTCCGGTGGACTCGACTCCAGAAGCCCGCAGATCCATTTGCTTTTGTCGGCCACTCCCCTCGTTCATCCTGTCCCTCCCCATTTTTGGTTACATTATTCTGACAGCCTCCTGTTTCCACTCTTAGCTCCGTTTAATCCATTATCCACAGTGGTGCTAGACGATTTGCTTTTGGAAAAGGCACTGTAGGTGGTGTCACTCCCTGGTTAAAAACTTTCAATGGCTTCCCATTGCCCTTTAGAGAGACAAGCATGTGTAGTGGTTAAGGACACAAACTGGAGCCAGAACTGCCTTGTTCAAAATCCTGCCTCTACCATTGATAAGCTGTGCCACCTTGGGCAGGTAACTAAATTTCACCTGTCTCAACTTCCTCATCTGTAAAATGAAAGTAATGATAGTACCCACCTAATAGAATTGCTATGAGAAGTAAATCACTTAATGTAGAGGCTTGGGAAGTAATAAGGACTGTTAAGCATTAGCTTTTATCTTTAAGTCCATCATCGTTAGCTTTATTTTCATTTCGCCCTCGCTTACTGCTCCAGCCTCAGCTGTCTCCATTTTTCGGGGTTCTGCAATTTCACTATCATCAATGGGAGTTTTTTTTTCATTTTTCCTTTTTTTTGCCTTCCTCACTTGGATGTCTTTCATTTTCTACAATCTGTGGACTGGTATCTTTCACCAGTTCTGGGAAATTCTCAGCTATTTTTCTTCAGACATGCCTCTGTCTTATTTTCTCTCCTTCTGGAACCCAGATTAAACATAGTAATCCTTTATTTTTTTATCCATTGTCTTTTTTCCATCTTTTTGTCTCTCATGCATGCTGGATCATTAATTTTGTGTGTTGACCTTGTAACCTGGGATCTTGCTGACCCCCCTTATTAATTCTGGGGGGGGGGGGAATTTTGTAGATTCCTTGGGTTTTTTTAATGTAGACAATCATTTCAACTGCAAATAGGGAGGTTTATTTTTTCCTTTCTAATCTGTATGCTTTTTATTTCCTTTTATTGCCTTACTCTCCTGGCTAGGACTTCCAGTTCTATGTTGAGTGAGAGTAGTCAGAACGGACATCTTTGATTTGTTGCCTCTCTTAGGAGGAAAGTATTCAGTCTTTTACCATTAAGTATGATGTTAGTTGGAGGGTTTTTGCAGATGTTCTTTATCAAGTTGTGGAAATTCCCCTCTATTCCTGGTTTACTGACAATTTTTATCATGAGTGGGCATTGAATTTTGTCAAGTGCTTTTTTTGCATCAATTCACATGATCATGATTTTTCTTCTCGACCTTCTTGATACAGTGGATTAATTCATTTCCAAGTGTTGAACCAGCCTTGCATATCTAGAATAAACCCTACTTGGCCATGTTGTGTAATTCTTTTTATCTAGTCCTGGATTCAAATTGCTAATATTTTATTGGGAATTTTTGTGGCTAAGTTCATGGGATATTGGTCTGTAGTTTCCCTTTTTTTGTACTCTCCTTTCTGGTTTTGATATCAAAGTGATACTGGTCTCATAAAATGAGTTAGGAGGTGTTCTCTGCTTTTCTGATTTCTGGAAGAGATCGTACAGAATGGTGCTAATTCTTGAAATGTTTGGTGGAATTCTTCAGTGAAACCATCACCATCTGGGCCTATATATTTCTTTTTGGAAGATTTTTAATGACACATTAAATAATTATAGGACTATTCAGATGATCTTTTTCATATCAGGAGAATTTTGGTAGTTTATGGTTTTCTTGTTTTCTTGAGGAAGATTGGCCCTGAGCTAACATCCGTGCCCATCTTCCTCTACTTTATATGTGGGATGCCTGCCACAGATGGCTTGATAAGCAGTGGGTAGGTCCACACCCGGGATCCAAACCAGCGAACCCCTGGCTGCAGAAATGGAGCAGGTGAACTTAACCGCTATGCCACTGAGCCAGCCCCTAGTTTGTGTTTTTTGAGAAATCGGTTTTTATCGTTTTAGCTAAGTTGTTAAATTCATGTGCATGGATAATTTCCTTTTTTTTTCAAAGATTGACACCTGAGCTAACAACTATTGCCAATCTTCTTTTTTTTTTTCTGCTTTTTCTCCCCAAATCCCCCCAGTACATAGTTGCATATTTTAGTTGTGGGTTCTTCTAGTTGTGGCATGTGGGATGCCACCTCAGCATGGCCTGATGAGTGGTGCCATGTCCACACCCAGGATCTGAACCAGGGAAACCCTGGGCTGCCGAAGCAGAGGGCGTGCACTTAACCACTTGGCCAAGGGGCCAGCCCCGATAATTTCTTTTGATCTATCTTCTGGGTCACTAATTCTCCCTGAAGCTTCTGCTAAAGCCATCCATTGATGGGTTTACAGTTATTGTATTTTTCATT
Organism: Equus przewalskii; assembly: GCF_037783145.1. Taxonomy (NCBI): domain Eukaryota; kingdom Metazoa; phylum Chordata; class Mammalia; order Perissodactyla; family Equidae; genus Equus; species Equus przewalskii. The sequence goes on along the minus strand of NC_091832.1, from coordinate 19,939,250 downwards.
TCTAAAAGTTTTAGTTGTTCTTTTAAATAACTCCCATTTCACTTGTTGCCATTTCTTGTTCCCTGTGCGTATTTTCAAATTTGTCATTTATTTCTTTGAAAATAGGAGCCACGAACATTTTATAGTATCTTATAATGCAAGTATGTGAAGTCTTTGAGAATCAGTTTCTGTTATCTATTTCTATTGGTTCTCACCTACAGTGCCTTTTCTTGTGTGCTTTAAAGAAATAATTGTATCTTTGCAGAAAAAAATGTGGAAATAACTGGGGGGGAGAAAAAAAGTACCTTCCTCCAAAGAGAAATTTTGTTTATTTCTATGAGACACCTGGAGACACTAATAGTACAGGGTCATCTTAAACCAAGTTCACGGCTTGAGTTTTCTGGAGCGCCCTGGCTGCAAATCCCTGGGAGGACTCGATTTCCTTTTTTTTTTTTTTAGGAAGATCAGCCCTGAGCTAACATCTGATGCCAATCCTCCACTTTTTGCTGAGGAAGACTGGCCCTGAGCTAACATCCGTGCCCATCCTCCTCTACTTTATGCATGGGATGCCTACCACAGCATGGCGTGCCAAGTGGTGCCACGTCCGCACCCGGGATCTGAACCGGTGAACCCCGGGGTTGCTGAAGCGGAACGTGTAAACTTAACCGCTGCGCCACCGGGCCAGCCCCTAGGATTCGATTTCTGATCCACTCTTTTCTTCTGAAAAGTATAGCCCTTGGGCATGCCCACTTCTTGTGGGAAGCACTTCTATTAGTCTACCCATTGTTTATGGGCTTTGAGTTTTGATTTCTGTCCCATTCAACCTAGAGTAAGGGCTGATTTGCTAGAATCAAATACGGTTTGCCTTTAGATGAAATGTGGTTTCCAGACATCATTGCTCCATTTCTCTCTGGATTCTTATTTATCTTCACTTTTGGCCTGATAACTTTTTTACTAATTTGTCCGTTCTTGGATGCTTTAAGAAATTTTTTGGCTTATATTTTATCCAGAAGTTTTGGCTGTTTTCAGGAGGAGTCAGAAAAATAACGTTGTCCATCATTATGAGAAACCAGAAGGCTCACTCACCCCCTTTCCCCTACGAGGGTTTCCCAAGCCTCATTAGTTGATCACCTTGGCGTTTCTAGGGGCTAGTCTCTCTGCCTAGGAACATTCCTCTTTCCTCTTCCCTCATTCCCTCTTTCCTCATCAGTGACCCCTCATAATCATTAAATCATGGTCATGTTAATTAATGCAGAAAAAGCATTTGACAAAATTCAGTAGGATTTGTTAAATCCTATTTCTCCGTGCTTCCACAATCCCAGTGCTTCTCCTATCTAGCACTGTCTCTATTGCTCTGGGAGGGCCGGACCTTGTACATCTCATGACTGTAAGAGGCAGTATATCATGGTGGTTAAGAATGTGGCATCTGGAACCAGAGTGACTGAGTTTGAATCCCGGTCTGACCTACCACTCTGTGACCTTAACCTCTCTGTGCCTCAGTTTTTGCATCTGCAAAGCGGAGTGATAATACAAGCCTGCCTCATAGGGTTGTGAGGATGAAATAAGTTAGTGTATGCATTAGTGCTCATGTAAAATGCTTAAAACTGTGCCTTGTCCATAGAAAGTCCTCCTAAGTATCAGCCAGTTTTATCATTGAGGTCTCGGTTCACAGCACTTCTTAGGCGCCCGATTATTGAATGTCTATTTTTATGAGTCAGCATGATTTCCAAGCAGCTCTATGCCTTGGTGAGGTGAGGATTTGCCTGAGCCACTCTCTACCTCCGGAAGTCCCATCCACTGTGATTTCTTTGAACCCACTATGAATCAGGCAGCTTAATGAACCAGCTCTTTTCCCTCCTCCGATCTCTCCACTAAGCTCTGCACAGGAGGCGGGAGGGAACAGCCCAGGGAAAGACCCCTGAACCAGGACTGAGGCGATGTCTCATCCCAGCTCTACCACTGCGTTGCTGTGGGACTTCAGGCAAACAACTTAATTTTACAGGATCCTTTCCACATACTCCACTCCAGTCCTGCTGTCTCCTGGACTGCTCCGTCTGAAACAATGCCCTCCTCTACTACTGTTAAGAATCAACCTATTCTCTGAGGCATTCCTCAAATGCCATCTCTTGCACAGGTGCAGCCCACCTCCACATTACCAGTTCCTGTTTCCAACCGGAGATTGTAAACCAATTGTTAGCATAATAAGCTTATGCAACTGTTGACTCATTGGATTAATTTGCTTTAACTTTAGAGTAAATGTGAACAAATCAACTGTCTTTTTCAACTGTTTCACATTTGATAAATGGAAACTTTACCAAGAGACCAAATGAAGCTTTAAGTTCCAAAGCTTTAATTTAAATCAAGAAGCCTCTTCACTTGCTATAAACCCACACACCCAGGAACATCGTGGGCTCAGAACATCACACAAGCAGGCATTGCTGGCGTGTTGTGTGTCTGTCACTCCTAGGCTCTCATTAACATGATAGCATTTCGTTCCTCACATCCACAACTAATTTCCACAAAGAGAAGGATGTTAAAAAATATGAAGCATCTGTGCACCAAATGATAATCAACCTGCAATATATCTTTCAGTTCTAAGCCTTTTAAAACCAAGCTATATTGTATACTGGCGTATTCAATACAATAATACAAAATTTAAAAAATTGACTCTGCTTTCACTTGTCACCAGAATACAATAAAAGCATTTGAAAGTTACATCACCCGTTGCACTGAATGAGCTGTCCTTTGTCAATGTCAGGAAGAGGGAACTAGAAGATGACTGGGAAGAGGTTTGCTGGGAAAATCGGAAGATTCTGTCCCATACCTCAGCAGAACTGCAGACCACCAGAGGGTCTGGGGGAGGGGCTCGGCAGCAAAGGGCGGTTTCGCAGGTGGCTTGATTTTGACAGCAAGGATTTGCACAGGGGGGAGGAAAAAGAAGTTGCAAATAGCTAAAATAAACTTGAGTTTCTAAGCAATTAATTAACTCAAGAAGAAAGCTTTAGGATTATGTCAACTTCAAATGAGAATTCTGCTGGCGACATCCGGCTTTGGAGATGGGTTAATGTCTTTGACACTCTTTCTCAAAAAAGAAAAGGCGGGGGGGGGGGGGGGGGGGCGGGAGAACACTTTCCCAGGTATTTGGCATGAAGAATCTCTTAATGCAGGTGGCAAAAGTGCACGACACATTGGGCCCTCTTACTGAAACACGCGGGAAAAGTGCTCATGTAGCTCAGTGCCCCCCACGATGGGGTGTGAAGTCAATCCAAGGCTGGCAGGCAGGAGATGGAGCTCGGACTGCAGTAGGAGGCCGTGGAGAGAGATGCCAGATTAGCACCTGATCCCAGAAAGAGAAAACCATCAGTTTGGATTAAGAGGAAAATTCATTAAAACAAAACCTACCTTTCAGATGTGCATATATGTAGCATGTGATCCAGGCTCACATCAAAATTAGGAAAACAGCAGTTACCACGGCCAGTGGAGAACACCTTGGGGGAGGGAGTGCTAACTGCTCTTACATCCTTGTAGCTTCCCTTCATCTTACTTTTCATCTAACTGACCTCGTTCATGTTCACTCTTCAAAGGGGATGTTTCCATTTCTTTTGAACCCTCCCCACGCTAGTCAACACTCAGCCCTGAGTACACGTGGGTATGTGAAACCTTAAAGGAAAAACACCGGTAAAGAAGACAGCATGACAGCATCATACGTTTCAACCCAAGAGGAGCAGCTGGCAGCAGCGCTGACTGCGTTGCGTCCTCTCTCCCTTCTCCTCCCAGCCCCCACCACCACAGCCACAGGGGTAACCTGGGATGAGGCCCGCTGCGTATAACCTGCCCCAACTCTGACTATCCTGAGAAGAAAAACCCCATCCCTGCCAATTTAGAAAACACTGCAGCTTCAACAGGACCAACACTCACTCGCTGGGATTTGAAGATCTGGATTCCAATGCAAGTGTGGGTCCTATCTTCACTATTTCCCGTCTTGCTCCCATGGCACCCTCCACAACTACCTATTGTTACCTCAAAAATATTGATACAAAGATTCCGTTAGCAGCAAATAGCCTTATCAACACAAGGTCCTTTATGCTAGGAAAGTATTACTCTTTGAAGTGAGGCTATATTTACAAATTTTATTATTTTTTATCCCAAAAATACATATAAATGAAAACCTGCTCTTCAAATGCAGGGAGGCCTTTGCCTATAATGTAGTATTACATTGACATCACAAAACATTCTCATATGAAAATCAGTATGCAGCTCTTTCACACACCACTTTATATACATATATATACACACCCACACACACGATATATGTAAGTAGTTACGACTTTTCTACTTACACACATTCCTCTGGTGGAAAATTAGGAAACTGGGCAATTTCTATGCTTTCTAGCCTTGAGAAGGTAAATACAACCTCTCTTAATGTTCTTTAAAAGGATGAAACATGTAAACTACACAGTCTCCTTTAGACACATACACACGTTGTTAGAATAAAGCAAGGACCCTGCCACATAAAGGACAGTGTGTTTCTTAAAGAAAGCAGAAAGGAGATCACATTTGAATAAAAATGCAAAGTTGAAGAACAGATAAGATGAACAAAATTGTTATGTACATGCTCCATGGAGAAATCAGAATTCTTCCACAGGAAACAGATCCACGACCCACTTCAGCCTCTCGTGACATTACATCAGCGCCCTCTGGCAGTAGCCATGATGTTCCCGGACAGTTGTTTGCTTAAGCAGGCTCCATAAAGCATCTGTTTAAGTCCAACAGTCGACAATGAGGTCATGTGGTAGATTCCCACCCCCCAAAAACGAAGTGCAAAGTCAACTTCTGTGACTCAAGAGCTCAACCAGTCAAAGCTTTGGTATATACTGGAGGCTGTTTTGGCGATAACCAAAGCTTAGGAAGATTCTCTGTTCAGGGGTCTGCCCCAAAAACAAAAACACAAACAAACCCGGTCCACAAAGCTTAACAGCTATATAAATAAAGGAACTGTACAAAGAGAACAAACCACAGTTTCCCTTTAACCAAGGGCTTATAGTTTCCTAGGCAGCAGTTCTGAAAGCACCAACTAAAGCCACAACGCTTCTACTAAAACACGGTGTGTTGGTGAGACTATTCTCAAAACAAATGCCCAGAGGCATGTGGCTGATGTGCCAGAGAGAAAGGTCAGTCGAACAGAAGTCAGTGTTCTTACACTGCAACATAAGCTGGCAGCAACAGAGGAAAGACTTAAGGCAATAAGAGGCGTTACGGAGAGCACCACGGTGCTCCGTGAGTCAATCCCAAAGCCTTCGCACAAAGAAAAGGTCGCTAAGAGTCTGGGTTGTTTCCTAGTTTGCTAGCTGTCAGACACTTCCTCCTCCTCCTCGTCATCTTCATCTTCTTTCCTGTCTACTTCAGAGGTGTCAGAGGACTCATGAAGCAGAACATACTCTCTGCTGCTGAACCCAAATTTAAGGACATCCTTTTCCTTCAGTTCGTAGTATCTCTGCGGCTCAATGCGCTTGTTGTTCAAAAACGTCCCATTGCCCGAGCCAAGGTCGATGATGTAGGGCTTCACTCTGCGGCCGACCGTCCCATCGGCACGGGTGTACTCCACAAGCCTGGCAGAGACAAAGGGGAGAGAGAGCTGAGCAAACTGCCTCAGAGCATCCACCTCTCTGCCAACACAGCCTGCATGAGGCAGACCTGGCTTGAGCACAGGTCAAGTTCAAACTCTAGGAAATCAAGGGTAAGGCATGACCTGGAAATTGGGAGCAAGTTAAATATACTTAGTAGAAACGGTGAGAACTGGTCGTTGGTGGGGGAGCGGGGAGTTCACGGCAGATCAAAAGCTTAAAATGCAGGATCCAAAGGCCTCTTGCTATGGTTAAGAAAATACATTTTTTGTGTTGTTTATCATCAATATAATGCTTCTTTCACCTATATTTCAATATAATTTAGCTCCTGTCCCAGTGGGAATAAAGGAGTAGATCTGGACTTCAGAGTCATGGGAGCTGGATTCAAGCCAGAATTCTACTATGGTGATCATTGATTTGCTGAGCTTCAGTCTTCTCATCTGTCAAATGGGGATGTTAACACTTGTCCTATCCTCCTCACGGATCAAACAATAACAGATGTACTAGGCAAACTGTCAAGATACAGATTCAGCTAACACACGTGCCAGGCATTCTCAGTTATATTTCCATTTAACCCTCATAAGAGCCCCATGACGTGGGTAGAAACTGAGGCCCAGAGTGGCTCGTGCCCCAGGTCAAACACCTGGTAAGTGGCAGTGGCGGGATTCAGAATCTGGATTTCTGACACCAAGTTCACTGCTCTTATGCAGATGTAAGTGATTATTCAAGGGGCAGTTAGGTTAATAAGAATACTTAAGACTAATAGTAGACACGAGGGGTAGGGGATTCTTCTGCACATACATGTACACAAACCTCAGTCATCCTAACTGAGACATTCAGCTTCCTGTTTGCGCTTCAGTTTCTTTCTGCAAATGTAACTCACCGATACTGAAAGACCGCGTGCTGCTTTGAACAAGAAGGATGATCGATTGGAATGTCTGCGATGCGGCGGTGTCGGCCCAGGAGGTAAGCGCTCTGTCGATGGATGTACATGACTGGAAGCACCTCATCATTTTTAAAGGGGTAGAGACGCCACCGTTTTTTTGGGATACGTGCTTCTGGGGGCTCGCTATATTTAATGACTACGCCCCGGAAAGTGTTGGTGTCCTCGAGAAGCGCCCCCGAAAGTTCAAAGCTTGGCTTTTCTTTAACAGGCACCTCTTTGTCTTTGTTGTTGCCACTAGGTCGAGGAACCAACTCCTGAGACTCAAGACCACCAGCACTGACTTCATTCTTCTGGCGATGCTCCCGCCGCCGGGCGTTATGAAACTCCCGCTCTGCTTCCTGAGCCTGCAGGTTCTGAGGGTCTCGATCCCGTCCCTGAGCCGGCCCACTCCCAGGCCTCTCGTTCGAGGTTCTCCTCTGGTGGGAGTGGCCCCTGTGTCTGTCTCGGTCGCTGTTCCTAGCTCGCCTGTGTTCCTGTCCTGAAGGTTCCCGGTGCGGCCGGTCCTCCCGGCCTCTCCGGGGATGATCCTCACGTTCCTGAAATTCAAAGAGACTCAGTCAACTAAAGGCAGTCCACGATCTATGAACAAGCTGCGTTCAAAAAGTCGTTTGTAATGTGGACTTTGGCATTCAGAGCAAAACGTCCCACAGAAACAAGGTCATCAGTGGTGGTGATGTTCCCTTGCAAGGCCACGCAGTATAGATACCCCATGCTGCTGCCCAACCAGAGCTCTGACTGTGCAAGCCCGTGTGCTGAGCCCTAGAAACAAGCGCCTACAGGCAAACTTGGAAGCACAGACAGAAAACAGAAGTAACAAAGAGAGTTAAGCAGTCATGTATGAGACCAATATGCAAAGAAAAAAGCTAGCTGTCTCTTATGCCCAAAGTGAAAGTGTAACAGGAGTTTTAAAAGAGCTCATCTCGACAGTAACAAAAACTATTCACTACCTACAAATACACTTAAGAAATATGCAGGACATATAAGAAGAAACCTGTGAAAATGTACTAATAGTTACTTTTTAAAGATCTGACAAAATGGAAAAATAGACCATGGTTTCATTACTGAAAAAGACAGCACTGAAAATTAGCCTGGTAGAAAATGTTTGCAACACATAACATATATTAATATATCAATAAGAAAAACAATCCAACAGAAAAATGAGCAAAGGATCTTCAAAACCAATTTTCAGAAGGAATAAATATCTAATGAACACACGAAATAAATTTATCCTTAATAACCCAAGCATCAGAGTTCAAGAGGGAGCCCAGTACACTATGCGCAAGGCTGCCCTTTCTGGAAAGGGGTACAGAGGGAACACTGAGCACTGGGACTGAGACACCCTCCCCCACCAAGCCTTCTCCTTGACATGCCAGGGGTCAAGTTGGGGCCTGCTTGCTCGGAGCAGGACTCAGTTTTCCTAGATTTCCTAGTCTGCAAAGACAAGCATCCAGAGGGAGCCTCAGACCCCCATCCCTCCTACTGTCAGATATTCACAAGCTTGCCACCACCATCTGCCTTGAGTTCACCAGGACTAATCTCATTATACCCTTTATCCCTGATTAGAGGAGTCACTATAAGAAGCCACAGACTCCAGCCATCACCCCCACCTCCTTTGTATTCTAATCTCCATACGGCATTGTACATCCACTATTGTCCCCAAATCCCACCCTACTTCAACTCCTGAAACCATTTTATGAGGCCCCCTGGAATGGAAAGCTCAGTGAAATCTACATCCTTAACGTTGTCTCTGTGCGTTCCCTTCCCCTGTGCTCTGACAGAATGCTCTCTGCCCTAGCACACTGCTGCCCTGCAGCTCTCTCAGCGGGAGCAGTTTTTTCCCCAGACTCCCCCAGCCCCCATCATCTCTGGGTCTGGACATAAGGCAGGCATCCTCCTTGCTTCTCACTGCCAGTTCTAGAACACTCCCCAAGCTCTCCTCTCTCCCTAGAAAACCCCAGCTCTCAATCACCCCTAAGACCATTATGACCCATTACTTTCATTTCCCTCAATCATGTCCCCTCACTTCTTGCCAATTGTACTTCTAGCTCAAGTCACTCTCTCCAACATTACTCTTGGTGATTTCAGTAACACATAGGTGGCCCTTACTGTGCTGGCCTCTCTGTCCTTTGAATTCCTCTCTTCCAGCGATGTTATTTGTCTCCTCCCTTCACCTCAACCACTCACTCCCACACTTATGCTCAGACCTTTTTGTTTCTAGTAACTGCAACCCCTCTCTAATTTCAGTCTCAAGCCATCCTCTTTCTGGCCCCCTTTCCAGCCCACATTTCCCCAGCTCTCACAATCCTTAACCCAATAAAACATCCAAGCCTTTGATCCGACTACCTTTGCACAGTCCCTCACCCTCTTGCAGGCCTCTCTCCCTTCCTGTCTAATTTAAGTTTCATGGTCAAGCGGCATGACTTCTCCCTTGCAGACACATTCAAATCCCTTGCCCCTATGCCATTTTGTTGCAGGCTCCTGGCAAAACCACAACGAGAATGAAGCACATAAAAATGCCTGGAGCAAAGAAACACCATTCTGACTGGTCCCATGACACCCAGCAACCACCCTACATCCCCCGATCCATTCATTCTCCCAGTTTCACCCCTTCTCTCTCCTCAAATCTCCTACATGGTCTCCCCATTCCTTATTCACTCAGTCAGAAGTGAGTGACACCTCCCCACCTACCAGTACCTACACCCCTATACTCTGCCTTCCTTTCCCGTCACCTTGAGTGAACTAACTGTGCTTCTATCTAAAGCTAATTCCTACACTGGCAGCTCGATCCCATCCCCTCTCATCGAGAGTCTCCCCTTCTCTACTGGATCATTCCCATCAGCACAGGAATCTGCTCTTCTCTAGACTCCACTTCCCAAGGCAGCCTCTACTCTATACCTTCACTCCTCTTTGCAGTAAAACTCCTCAAAAGAGTTAGGTTTTTTTAAACCAGCCTCCAATTCTTCTCCCATCTTCTTTTGAACCCACCAGTTAGGTTTCACTCTTATTACTCCACTAAAATTGCCGGTCAAGGTCACCAATGACTTCTACATCACTAAAGCCAACAGCCAATTCTCAGTCTTCATTTTAAATAAGCGTATGCCAAGCAAAATGAGTAAAAACTATGGAGAGAAAATGACAAACTAAATAATCAGATAACACAAAATAACCAAGATTCCAATATACTCTCTCAATCATTGCTAAGTCAAGTGGGATACTACATATAACATGGCTTTTTTTAAACTAAAATCTTTGTATGGAATACATATAAACACACACACACACACACCCCAAAACATAAAGGAAAAGAAGAGAACATAAGTATAATAGAGCCTTGAAGTAGAAATATCAAACTATTAAAATGGTTACCTCTGGGGAGTGAGGTGATTCTTTGTTTGGGGGTAGGGGTGCAATGTGGGGGATAAGGAGAGGAGTAACCATATACTACACGCACCATACTCTCACTTTTTATTTTACATACTTCCGTGTTATCACAATGAGCATGCAATCAATAAATCTTTTTAAGCGGCGATGCAGGGGTGGAGAAGAGAACACCTGCCAGCACAAGTCATGCTTCAGTCAGAGGCTGCGTGCACTCCTACGATCCACGTGAAAGTCACTTCATTTCAACTGCCTGTCAAGCCCTTTTGCTTGAGAGCCATTTCCAAGTTTCTAGCTAATTAATACACAGAAATCAGCGTTTAAAGACATAATTTGGGGTCAGGAGGGAAGTTAGCAAACCAAAACACTTTAAAATAATAATAATCACAGAAAAGTTCCATGCTAAAGGCCCCAGGAGTCATTGTACAATGCTGATTTAGAAACCAGAGGAAAACAGCTGCAAGTTGTACATAAACAAACAAACAACTCCAAGTGGTCTGAGATGCTCAATCTGGGTGCTGTGGTTCCAGGGGGTGAATTCTGAGATAGCCAAAGCAGTGCCTGACCAACTCATGTGACAGACCCTCAAGACTGTCTGGCTTTACATCTTCAAGGTAGTAGAAAGTTGGCCTACAGTCTCTCAAATTTATAGGAAAATCCCTTTTCTTAAAGCCAGTGTCTCTACTGGCATTTTGAAACACAGCTGTTAGTGCCAGAGAGTCAATTCCAACTCCTAGCAACCCTGTGGACAGCAGAGCGTAACCCTGCTTGGTCTTTTTGTACCATCCTCTCACTTTCCGGCACTGTATCAGACAATGCTCCACTGCCATTCGTAGGTTTCCATAGCCAGTTTTTTTCAGAAGTGGGTGGCCAGGTCCTTCTTCCTAGTCTGTCTTAGTCTGGAAGCTCCACTGAACCTGTGCACCATGGGTGACCCCGCTGGCATTTGTAACATAAGAGTTTCTTTAAAAAGAAGTCTGAATGCTTGTCTCTCAAGACTGAGGACAAGGCAAGGGTGTCTGCTCTCACCACTCTTATTGAACACAGTGCTGGAAGTCCCAGCCAGTGCAACAAGGAAGGAAATAAAATGCATACGGATTGTAAAGAAGAAATAAAACTGTCCCTATTTGCAGATATGACTCTAAGCAGAAAATCCTGAGTAATCTACAAAAAACCTCCTAGAATAAATGAGTTCGTAAGGTCAAAGAATATAAGATAAACACATGAAAATCAATTCTATTTCTATATACTAGCAATGAACATGTGGATAGCGAAATTTAAAATATCAATTATAATCATTCCAAAAAAAACCAACCAAACGAGTGTAAGTCTTAGAAAACACGTCCAGGAAAACTACAAACGCTGATGAAAGAAATCAAAGATCTAAATAAATGGAGACACACAGTGTTCACGGAATGGAAGACTCAACATAATCAGAAAGCCAATTCTCTCCAAAATTCAGGTTTAACACAATTCCTACCAAAATTCTAGCAAGGTTTTTTTTTTTAAATAGATACCGACAAGATTGCTCTAAAACAATTTTAAAAAAGAAGAAAGTGAGAAAAATCAGTCTATCTGATTTAAGACGACTTATATAGCCACAGTAATCAAGACTGTGTGGTATCGGCAGAATGACAGACAGATCAATGGAACAGAACAGAGAACCCAGAAATAAACCCACACACACGCCCAAATGATTCCTGACAAAGAAGCAAAAGCAATTCAAGCAAGGAAAAATGGTGCTGGAGCAAGTGGATATTCAGAAGCCAAAAAATAAACTTCGACCTAAGGCTCATGAGGTTTAGCCCAACGGACTCAAATAGATCATGGACTTAAAAGTAAAACTTTAAGGAAAAAACATATCTTCGGGATCTAGGGCAGCGAGGCAAAAAGTTCTTAGACATGACACCAAAAAACACAGTCCAGAAAAGGAAAAAGGGATAAGCTGGACTTCATCAAAATTAAAAAACTTTTGCTCTGAGAAAAACCCTGTTAGGAGAATAAAAAGACAAGGTACAGACTGGAATAAAATATTTGCAAACCACACACCCAAAAAGGCCTAGTACCTAGACTCTACAAAGAATTCTTAATCCAACTAGAAAACAGGCAAAAGACACGAAGACACATTTCCTCTGAGAGGATATACACATGGCAAATAAGCACAGGACAAGATGTTCAACAACAATAACCACCAGGGAAATGCAAATTAAAGTCACAATGAGATAGCACTACACACCTATCAGAACGGCTAATAAAAAACAGTGCCAATACTAATGCTAGTGAGGATGCAGAGAAATTGGATCATTCATGCATTCCAGGTGGGAATGTAAAAGGTATAGCCACTGTTATGGATCAAATTCCCTATGTTCCACAAAATTCCTATGTTGAATCCCAACCCCCAAACCTCAGAATATAATCATTGTTTGGAGATAAGGTCTTTAAAGGACTGATGAAGTTAAAATGAGAGTGAGGGCCTAATCCAGTGTGACTGGTGCCCTTAGAAGAGGAGGAAGAGACCCCAGGGACATGAGCACACAGACGGAAGGCCGTGTGAGGACACACAGGAGGAGAGAGGAGAAGGAGAGAGGCCTCAGGGGGAACCAAATCTGCTGACACCCTGGTCTTCGACTGCCAGTCTCTGAAACTGTGAGAAATAAGTTTCTGTTGTTTAAGGCGTCCAATCTGCGGTATTTGTTATGGAAATCCTTGCAAACTAATACAGCCTCTCTGGAAAACAGGTTGGCAAGTTCTTAAAAAAATTAAATATGCAACTACCAGATGATCCAGCAATTGCACTTCTGGGCATTTATTCCAGAGAAATGAAAACTTATGTTCACACAAAAACCTGTACACAAATGTTTATGTAGCAGCCTTATGCATAACAGTGAAATCCGGGCAACAACTCAGATGTTTGTTAATTCACAAACTGTTAAATCCATACCATTGAATACCACTCAGCAATAAAAAAGAATGAACACTGATAGATGCAACAACCTGAAAGACTCTCCAAAGAATTGCGCTGAGTAAAAAAAGCCAAACCCTAAGGGTTACCTACTGTATGATTCCATTTACATAACATTCTTGAAGCGACAAAATTATGGAAATGGAGAACAGATTAGAAGCTGCCAAGAGTACGGGTACGGGTGGGAGGGAAGTGGGTGTGACTATAAAGGACAACAGGAGAGATCCTTGTGGCGATGGAAGTGTTCTGTGTTGATGTCAATATTCTGGTTTGATATTGTACTATACTTCGGTAAGATGTTACCATTGTAGAAACAGGGTAAAGAGTACACTTCTGTATGATTTCTTACAAGTGCGTGTGAATTGACAACTACCTCAAAACAAAAAGCAAGCAGAAAAAAAAAATACCCAAAACCAGTTTTTAGAAAAGCCCACTGCAGGTACAGGTACACGACACTCCAGCTAGGAGGGGAAGAGGCTCCAGATTCGGACCCAGTATCAAAACATCTCAATCCACTTACCTGCTTCACTTTGACCATTGAGTGGTGAGGGCTTCGGCTTCTCTTACTCCGAGGAGACTTGCTTCTTCTCCCTGAGGACTTGTTTTTCTTTTTGGCTGGGGACCTTTTCAGAGCATGGGACACACAGGATTTTATCTCAATTTCCCTTCCCCCTTATAAATTAGCTGCAAGTATCAGGCTCACCTGCTAACACCAACACCACATTTGTGAAGGTCTCTGCTGACACACCAAGGGGGCAGGAGCTCCCCTTGCCTAGTCCTACCAGCTCCCTTGTGTTCCAGACCCACACATAGAACTGCTTACTGAACCTTCTTGCTTAGAGAACATAGCTTGATTTCCACCCCTCAAAAACCTTTCCTCTCTCAGTCTCTGCCATCTTGGTAACGGGCATCACCATCCACCCTGGTCCTCAAGCCAAACCTGTAAGTCGCCCTTGACTCTTTTTTTCCTCACCACCAACAACCACCCGCTACTCTTTCCCCCATAACCACATACAATCCATCAGCAAGTTCTCTGGCTCCATCTCCTCCCTCTCCCACCTCATTCCCACCACTCTGCTTGATCACTAGTTTTTTTTTTCCTATTTCTGGAACGATCACAATTAATTCCACTTCAGGTTCTCTGCACGTGTTGTTTCCTATGCCTAGATCTTTACAAGGCTGGATTATTCTTATCATTCAGGTCTCAGCTCAAATGGCTCCTATTCAAAGAGGCCTTCTCCCACTTCCCTCCAGTCTCTCACTATCACATGAATGTTTTAACCTATCCCTAATATCTATCACTAACGCAAACGATTTTCTTTGCTTGCCATTTTGTCTCAGGGCTGGACGTCACCTTCGCTAGGGTAAAGGCCATCTACCTTGTTCACGCTTGCGGCCCCTAGTCTTCAGCACATTATAGTACTCAGTAAAACTATGCTGAATGAATGAATAAATGAACGAGTCTAGCAAGAGACAATTTTCTTTTTCAAGAATTTCTACCAGGTAGATTACCTAGGCCCTCGATGTGAAAATCTTTTGGAGCAGATGATTGAAAAGACAGGCAGATGGGGAAAATCTTTCATTTCAACTTAAAATGATCAGTGCGACCCGCTGGGCCATACTCAGCGAAGTGCTGGGCACACAGAGAGGAAGGGGCGGATCCTGCCCATTAGGCGCTTAAGGCCCCGCTATAACACCAGTGACAGGTGCCAGAGGAAACCTTTCACCCAAGCACGAGCGGGTCACTTCCACCGCCCTCCGATGAAGTCCAAGCTGCCGCGCCCAGCATCCAGGCGTGTTTCTGACGCTAGCCCTGTCCTCCCTTCTCAACGAGCCCGACCCAAGGTCCACCCCGGGCTGCTTCCCACTTACCGGCTACCTCCCCGGGCTCGGTTCCCGCGGTGACCAGGGCGGCCCGGCTCGCCGGCCGGCGGGGACGGGCTCCCACCGGCGGAGTCCGGACGGCGGTGGGCGGGAGGCGCGGCTTCCGGGCTCAGGCGCTCCTGCTTCACCACCACTGCCGCCGCCGCCGCCACCACGTCCCCGTCCCGGTGCCGTCGTCGGCTCCCCCGTTCCCGCTCGCTCTTCACCTCCTTCATGCTGAGATATCGGCTGAACGAAGCAAAAAGAGATCCGTTGCACTCCTCTGGCTGAAGGAAGTGACGCGTTTAACCCCTGGACTTCCGCTTCCGTGGTGCGCGCTCTCCCAGAAACCCTCGCGGCGGAGGGGCTGAACACGTGACCATGACGCAGCAGTGGGCGGGGCCGTAGGGAGCCGTCTCCGTGGCGGGAGTTTTAGGTTTCAAAAGCAAACTTCTGGGAAAAAGCTACTCTCTAGGCTGCTTCTTGCCGCGTTGTTAGTAATTACTAAACACTGAGACAACCGAAATGCCCAGTAGCAGGAAACTGTTTACCGAACCGATGGATGTTATGTCGCCATTCGCAATGCTATTTACGAACTCTGTATGACAAACGGAAAAAACCCTGACTTGTTAAACGGAAGAAGCAGGATACAAAATTGTGCGCAAACTGGTTTCATTCACGTTTAGAAATACGTTTAGGAAAGAAGAGAAGCAAATGCAATCCTAGATGGTAGCCTGTGGGCAGATCATCGGTATTTCCCTTCTATTCCTGAACTTTCTGTTATGTTGTCATTTCTCCATCTAATTCAAAACAAATACTTTTTAAAACCTGGGAATCCCAGATGCCTTCCTCCGGGACTTTTCCCCAACCTTTCACTGAGGAGTCAGATGACTCCCATTTTGCAGGTGACAAAATCAGAGGTCAGAGAAGGTCATCTGCCGCCTCATTCAACCTGTGAGCTAGACGCAGCGCAGGGACTCGAACCCGTGTTTTCCCAGTTTCCAAGACTACGGAGGCGACCCGGGGAGCAGGAGGCCTGACAAGTTAAGCACCGGAAAAGCTGTGCAGAAACTCGCGCGCCGCTGGCCCCGCCCCACCGCGAAGCCCCGCCCAGGCCATGCGGCTGGGAGAGGAGGTTTCCATGGTGACGGCAAACAAGGCCGGGACCGGAGGGGCAGCAGCTGGGCTACTCCTCTCGCCGCCGCCATGATCCCCCCCGCGGACTCACTGCTCAAGTATGACACGCCGGTGTTGGTGAGCCGGAACACGGAGAAACGGAGTCCCAAAGTAAGGACGGGTCTCAAGGGGCGGGGGAGCCGCGAAACTCCGATGCGGAAAGAGATCCCCTCGTTGAGGATCGGGAGTCTCGAGGGACAGAGACTGGGAGTAAAGGGAATTGGGCCGGGGGAAGGAGAGTGTGAGAGCGTTAGAAGAAGCCCAGATGTTGGGTGACCCCCGAGGGCAGAGTTAGATTGCGGAAGGAAGTCACAGGGAGATGAATGGGGCTCTTTTTCATGGTGGATGGGTCCCAAATAGATCTGGTAGTGATTGCTCCATCACTAGAGGTGTGAAAGCAGAGGCTTGAGCACCTGTACCAGAAATATCCGTTCAAGGAGATACAAGCATTGGGTTGCTGTGGGATCAGAGACTCTTTATGGCCTCCTTCAGCTCTGAGGCATAACTTGTGCTGAGAAGATGGATGGGGAAAGGGAACTGGGAATAGGTGAGGGTGTGTAGGAGACTTGGAGCAATCTAGAAGGCCAGAATGTGTGGAACTGAATGTCTGAATCACCTCCTGCCCTGACTTGTCCCTTCTTCTCAGGCTCGGCCACTGAAAGTCAGCCCCCAGCAGCCTGGACCCTCAGGTCCAGTCCCACAGCCACCAAAGACCAAGCTCGCAGCTTCCTGTGTCCCGGATCCTACAAAGCAGGCAGAAGAAATCTTGAATGCCATCCTGCCCCCAAGGTAACAAAGCAGGAACACTGGCTGGGAGAAGGCCTTTGCATCCCACAGCTTGGGAATGTGGGGAGAGGCAGTCTGTCTCTGTTCCTGGCTGGGGTTTCCTGCCAGCATCCCCGAGCTCCTAGAGTGTGCAGATGGCTGGATGCTGAGAGGGTGGGAGGAGCCCTCCTCTCTATCCATCCTCATTTCCTGAGTGCTCACGCCCAGGCTTATGGCTTTAAAGCCCATCTGTATGTTGATGGCTCCCAAATGTGCATTTCCAGCCCCATCCTCTCCCCTAAACTCTAGACCCGTATGTTCTATTGCTTCCTCATTACCTTCATGAAGATGTCTAACAGACATCTCAAACTCAACATGTCCGCAATAAATCACAATTTCTTCCTCCTCCAACCTGCTCATCCCCAATCTTCTCCTTTTTACGAGGGGTTCGGGCACCTTTCTTTCTTTTCTTTTTTTTTTTCTAAAGAAGATTTGCCCTGAGCTAATATTCACTGCCAATCTTTCTCTTTTTGTATGTGAGCCGCCACCACAGCATGGCTGCTGACCAGATGAGCAGTGTAGGTCCGCACCCAGGAAGTGAACCTGGGCCGCCAAAGTGGAGCACACTGAACTTAACTGCTAGGCTGCTGGGGCTGGCTCAGGCCACCTTTCATTCCTTTTGGTCTCTCATGGCACATGTCCTATCCTTCATCAAATTCTTTTGGCTCCACCTTCAAATTATATTCCAAATTCAACCACTTTTCACCACCTCTGTCTCCACCATCTTGTTCCTAGTCATTCTTTGTCACTGGCATTACTGCAATGGCCTCCCATCTGAAAACCCTGCTTCCACTCTTTGCTCCTTCAATCCATTCTCCACACAGCTCTGAAATCATAAGTCCGATCATGCCAGTCTTCTGCCAGAAACTCTTTAACGGCCTCCCAGCTCACTCAGACTAAAATCCAAAGTCCTTACAGTGCCTAGGAGACCTGGCACGATCTGGCCCCTGATAGACCCGGGACCTTATGTTGTTCTCCTCCTTGCTCACTGTGCTAGTGCCACAGGGACCTCTGCTGGCTGTTTCTGAAACACTTCCACCACTCTTCCATCTCAGGGCCTTGGTACTGGCTGTTCTCACTGCTGAGGATACTCTTCCCCGGATAGCCACCTGGTTCTCTTCGTTTCTTCACTCAGGTCTTGCTCAAATGTCATTTCCTCAAGGAGGCCTTCCTTGAGAAGCCATATGAAAGAGCGCCTTCTCCTTTCTTCACCATCCCCTTCCCCTGCTTCTTTCTTCTGCAGTGACGTTCATCACTATGTGGCATGCCTTTTCTGTTTTTATGTAGTAAGCTGATAGCACAGTTTTTAAAGCTATGATGGAAAGGAGAAACAGTAAAAGAGGGACTGCGATTTCCTCTGAGATGGAGGTCGAAGGAGGGGGGATTTTTCAATTGATGCCCTCCCACCAATGCATGGAAATTCTCTCCCCACGTAGCGGTTCTGCCCTCAGACTCCCTCCTCGTGATTCTGGAACCTGGCCATGCCTCTGACACAAGGTTCACTATGGGGAGGCCCATAGAGGCACACGCCTTCAAGAACCTCCGTACTCCCCAGTATATGCATTCGCCTCTTTCTGGCTGGCACAAGATTTGTGGTGCCTTGTGTGTCCCCCCCAACAAGTCAGTGGGGGAATTCCCACTGTCCCTTCTGTTCAGATCAAGCAGCAATGACCATATATCTGTCCTCACCATGTTAGGAGGGTAAGATCTGGAACATGGATGATGATTTCATGGAGGGCTGTGGGAGAGAGGAGATGGCCCAGCCCCAAGGTAGGGGCCCTGTGGAGGCAGCATAGTGGGTGTGGCCTTGGAACCACACGCTCCCCAAGGAAGAGAGAAGGATGGAGGATTCTGGTGGGTTGAGGACAGAGCTGCCCCTCACTCCTCTCAGGCAGAGGGCTCAAAGGGCCATCTCTGCTCATGTCTCGAGGACCCTCTCTGGTCAATGGGTTTCGCTCAGCCTGGCTGTGTCTGTGCCGCAGGGAGTGGGTGGAAGATACGCAGCTATGGATCCAGCAGGTGTCCAGCACCCCCAGCACCCGGATGGATGTGGTGCATCTCCAGGAACAGCTGGACCTGAAGCTGCAGCAGCGGCAGGCCCGGGAGACTGGCATCTGCCCTGTCCGCCGGGAGCTCTACTCGCAGTGTTTCGGTGAGTGGCCCGGGGGTGGGGTACGGTACAGTTCCGCCTCCTTCCCTTCCTCTTCGGCACAGACCCAAGCCCTGAGTATCCCCGAGCCACAGCCCACCCCATCCTGGAATCATCTGGTTCCTCCCTCTCTACCCCCCCAGGAAGTGCTCCCTGCACCCCCTTCCCCCGCCAGCCGCGCCTCTCCTACCAGTCCCTCTCTTACCAGTCCCAGTATCTCTGACAACCTGGTCCCTCACCCCTTAGCAGTTGTTTGGAGTAAGATGAGAACTGCCATTGTAAATCTTTGTTTTTTCAGAGACTTCTATAATAAGCATGTGTTAATTTTTTTATTAGAAAAATGTTCTATATTTATATCCATCTATCAACATTCGGCCCTTGGTCCAGAAAAAGATTTCAGGGTAATTTGTTGTTAACCGACAGACACAAGGGATTTAAGGTTTCACTCCGCAAGTGCTGGTGTCAGATGGCTGTCCCTCGGCCCAATCTCACTGGCTGGTGTGGACACCGACATGCAAATCACCTCCAAACCCTGAGGCAGCTGCTGGGTCTAGCAGCTCCCTTCAGTCTGCGTATTATTATGGTTGGCCCTCCAGGTCAGCATTTATGGAGGAGATGGGTGGGCAAGCTCTGGATGCTACTGTTTCCAGCCCCAAACCAGTCCAGCCAAGGGGGCCCATAGGATTTCTCAGCCACCATCTTCGAGTTGAAAAAGTCAGATTTCTTTGAATGGTACCCAGTTGCTGGCTGAGGACAGAAGAGAAGGGCCCCCCGCTGCAAGCAGACCTGGGACTCTTGCCTGCCTCTGCCCTGGCCATGCCGGGCTTGCCGACTGCGTGTTCTCCCAAGTGTTAAGTTCAGAGCAGTGGCTGTATGGCAAGGCTCCTGGGGCCATTCAAGGCCCCTCCTTGAGGCCTGTCTCCAAGTGAGGAGGATACCCCCTACGCCCTTCCCAGTGGGAAGGGTGGTTTGCAGTAGACATGGTGGATTTCCCTCCTGTCTGTCTTCTCTGACCTCACTGTGTGTGTATGTGAACTGGAAGATGAGCTGATCCGGGAGGTCACCATCAACTGCGCGGAGAGGGGGCTGCTGCTGCTGCGGGTCCGGGACGAGATCCGCATGACCATCGCTGCCTACCAGACCTTGTATGAGAGCAGCGTGGCGTTTGGCATGAGGAAGGCGCTGCAGGCCGAACAGGGGAAGTCAGACATGGAGAGGAAAGTGAGTGGGGTTTATCACGAGACTTTGGTCCTCTGTGACTCTTCTGTCAATCTCGGGGCCACATGGTTGTCATTCCAGCACTCAAGTCTGGCCTCCTGGGGTGCTCTCCCACCACCTCAGTGAGGACCCCAGGGCTCAAAGTCTAACAGCCACCCTGGTCATGGCCAAGTTCTCTCCCCTTGGACATGCCATGCCAGTCACTGATCTCCCACTGGGTGGCAGTACAGACCCTGGCAATGTCTTGGGTTGGACAGCTGTGTCCCAAGAACCCTCCACCCAGGCACTCGCATCACTCTGCCACTTGGTGACATCCCAGGATGACTTTGGGGTTCTGTCCTCAGATTACAGAATTGGAAACGGAGAAGAGAGATTTGGAGAGGCAAGTGAACGAGCAGAAGGCAAAATGTGAGGCCACCGAGAAGCGGGAGACTGAGAGGAGGCAGGTGGAGGAGAAGAAGCACAACGAGGAGATTCAGTTCCTAAAGCGGACGAATCAGCAGCTAAAGGTAGTTGATGCGCAGGCCCAGGTGGAGGTGCTTCCACACGCCCGCCCCCAGCCAGGCAGGCCCGGCACTTGGGTCCTTTCCCTACAGAGGACTTCTAGATACCGTGTCCACATGCACTGGAGTAGAGGAAGCTGACTCTTTTAGGGGGTGGGGGGGAGGTGGGAGTTCATTACCCAGATTCTCCATCCATCTGGCTCTGGAGAGGGTCTCTATTCTCAGCTCTGAATCCCCGTGACATGGCGGCCCGGCTCTCCAGTGGAGTTTTTTTTTCTCTTGGAGGAAAGTTGCCCATCCTTTAGGAGAGGTGGATATGGCAAAAAGCGGAACTTCTCTCCCGTCATGGCTGATGTTCTGGAGCCTTCCTAGAGGGCTGGATCTCTTCAGCGGGGCCTCATAGGAGTGCTTTCCCCGGGCAGTCCCTCCGAGGCACAGCTTTTGGGGCGCCCAGGGAAGGCCGTTTGAGAGGGAAGAACTATTTCAGATCGGGAACCTTCCCCAGGTGTGCGGTGAAAGGAAGTTGCTACAGGTGTTTGTCCCTTTTGCTGGTGGTATTTTATCCAGTTGATCTGAAGGGAGGGAGGGGACAGGTCAAAAGCAGTGGGCAGAGG